>NW_024884586.1:17751043-18218965 GCF_019232065.1 Centrocercus urophasianus
CTGCGCCTTTAAGAAAAGGCCCGGCCGCCGCCGCCGCCGCCGCTCGGGGAGGGGGGAGCTGCGGCCCGGCGGGGCGCAGTCCGCCACCGGCCCCGCGCGTCCTTGCGCGGCCGCCGCGGTGCTCACCTGGGGCGCGGGCCCGGCTGCGGTGCGGCGCGGGCGCTGGGGGTGTCCCCGGGGCTCGCCGCCCCGCTCGCTCTGCCCGGCCTCTCGCCGCGCGTTGACGGGGCCGCCGCTGCCCGTCTCCTGCCGCGGGGCGCTCCCGGCTCCTGCCTCGCCAAGATGGCGCCCGCGCTGCTGCTGAGGAGGAGGCGGCGGCTGCGGGCGCTGGGACGGCGGCGGCGGCCACTTTCGCTCACTGAGAGGAGAGGAGCAGGGACACGGGGAGCCATGGCGGGGGGGAGGAGAGGCGCCATGGCCAGGCCTGAACAATCGAGCCCGGCACGCCGGCGCGACGCTCCGGCCCCGCGCCTCTGCCCCGCCGTCCCACCGACGTCGCCGCCGCCGCCGTACGAGCCCCGGGCCCGCGCCGCGGGCGGCGGCTGTGCGCGTAGCCCGCGGGGGGTCTGCGCCCATCGATGCGTTCCTCGGGCTGATTGGTAGAGTCTGGCGGTGACGGAAATTGCCGAAGGGACTCGGGCGAAGCGGCCGGGTGAGCCGGAGAGTCTCGCGCGAGGCGGGGCAGCTCTCGCGACGCCTACGGCGGGAGGCGGATGTACACCGGAAGTGACGTGCACTCGCCCTTGAGCCGCCGGAAGGGCGGTGGGGCTGCTGGCCGCGGCAGGCGGGAGTCCCTCGGGGCGGGTGGCAGCGGCCCGGTCCCGAGCTGCGGGAGCGGGGGGGTGGGCGGCCCCACGGCGGTTGGCACCGGCAGAACGGCTGTCGCGTGCAGAGCTGCGTGCGTTTTGGTATATTGCAAAGCGAAGAGTTAGGGCAGATGAGCTTGAGACAACGCCGGCCGGAATGTGATTGTGAGGGCACGATGCACCGTGAGGACTGCAGCTGTCGGCACGGCTACCTCCCAGAAACCACTGACTGGTATCACGGCTCAGTGCGTTCATCACCTGCAGTACTTCGACTCACTCCCTGCTTGGAGACAGCAGTTGGTACCTCTACCTCTTCTCTACATTCTCTAACAACGTATCAGAAAGCATATGGTAGCACAACAGCTGAGAAACAAAAAGCAAGACTGCTTCACCTCCCAAACAAGCTTCTGCAGCTGTCCTTACCTGCACACAGCCTAGCAGTTACACTAAGGAAGAGAAGTGCACCACATTACTACCAAGCTTAGAAAAATGAACCATACCAAGTGCTAGCATGGGGCAGCATTACAAATTTACCAATTTAAAAATATTTTGTGAAGTCCTACTTCTCCTTTAAAAAAGACGGTTCTCAGTCTAATGCATCAAGACTGACAAGTTGGTCCCAATCTATTTCTTCACACCATTTGCAAAAGACAAGGGAGAGCTGCAGTCCTGTTTACCCTGAAGATTTTGGTGAAGCAGCATAGATGTAGTCACTCTGTCCAGCTCCTATCTGAAAATCCTTATTCTTTAATAGTATTATTCCAACCAGAACTTTGTTTCTCCTTGAGAAGCCCAGGTGTGCATCTCAGTTTTGTTCATACCCTGCATAAGGACACTCTACCATCGCTCTTCTACATCCCAGACTCAACACCTTCACATCCAACTAGTCCCAAACCCCCAATATCCAATACCCTGCAACTTCCCCCATTTTTCTGTAATGGGACCAGATGGGCCCAGGTGATTTCAGTTCTGGAAATACACTACAAGCACTTCTGTGCTGGTTCTGAAGACCCTGCATATTTCATGTCACAACTCACTGACTTCTGAGAATGCACTGCTGCTTAGGAAAGTCTTGTTACAGATGAACAGTGCTGAGGAGGGGCTCAATCCCCAGCATCTTCTAGTAGACCAAATCAAACAAGTCTCGACATCCACAAAAAAAGCTGTAAGAAACATTTCAAACCTGTTTTATTTCTAAAGTGAACCAAGATAAAACAACTGTACACTTCAATTACAGAATACTGTTCAAAATTTTTAAAAATACAGAAAAGTGCGCTGTCAAAAATCACACCTTCCAACTTTTTTCTAACACTTTCAGAAATAAATACATCTAGAATTTCAAAAACCTTTATTTAAATACTTCTGGTCTAATATTTTAATGAATAACAGACAATGCAAGTACACTGGAAATAAACAAGTTTTGCCTACCTTATTTTTCTTGGGAAAAAAAAAAAAAACTCTAGACATGGTTTACACAAATTTAACTGCTTTCCCTTACTTTGAGAACAGATGCTTTTCTGTATACAGACATTACTGTTACTGTCTTATCTATACGAGTAAGACACAGTAGTGCTGACAGAGGTGGGCTGCAACTTCATAAGCAGAATGCTGCCTTTGCCAGTCAGGATACAGTAATTCTGTCTTGGCAGAAAAGAGCCTTTTTTTTTTTTTTATCTGTACACCTCTGCTGCTTTTGCCAGCAATGCTGCTCAGTAGGGTGTGATCTCCTGCACTCTCCTATGCAAGTTCTTGTAAGCTGTGCCAAGAGACTTATCTGTCTATAAGCCAAGCCCACATGAGCTGGCCAGATTTTTTTTTTTTTAAACTTTCCCAAGCAAACCCTTTCCAATCACAAAGATCAGGCACCTTACAAGCTTCCCCATTCACATATTTGGTTTGAGTGAGAGTTTTACATACCTGCAACAGTCGAAAACAACAAAAGCACCGACACAACAGTCTGATAAAATAGACTAAAACAAAAAGTCAATAGCCAAAATAGCTCATGGGGAAAAAGAGATCTCAAAATAGATTTTAAGTCAGAAATTAGGATTAGAGAGACCGTCAACATTCCCCTTAACAATCTGCTCACCTGTCCTTGTAAAGAAGAAATTTGTTTGGTGCTTCTGCATAGGGAATAGCTCCGTCTTATTCTTTGAAATATGTATTCCTCAAATACATAACAAACTTATCAATTTATGTGCACCAAAGATTTTTACAGTCAACCTGAGATTGGTCTGAGGATCTCCTACAGACTTGACACTTGTTTTTGACTTTCTTCCTTCACTTCATAAAGTAGATCCTGACTGTTGGAGGATGTAGTTTGACACGTGGCTTCATGGGGGGGAAGACAGACCCTGTCATCTCAGTGGGTTTCATCCTTCTGTGGATTCCTCTCATTTAATTCTATGACTGGTCTGATCAAAAGACCATCCTCACTTATTCTGTACTCTTTCACTGCTTTCTCTCTTCGCAGCTTCTGGATGTCTGCCAGCTGACGCAGCTCTTTTGGCAGCTCCATGCAAGTAGGCTGATAAGGAAAAAAAGAAAAGAAATAAAAACAATTCATATACATACACATGCTCTACTTTTGTTGGTACCAGATAAGAGTTTCCTCTGATTTGGCAACAAAACAGAGCAATCATCTCATTACATCTACAGCACGAATTAACTATCTGCTTGTACAAACACTATACTGGGGGGGAGGAGAGCAGGAAAGGACTTTATCCTTTCTCTCAAAGGCAGCCTAAAGGGAAGAATATTAGACCTACCTTACTGTTTATGCCCTTATTATGTAGATCTTCAGCATTTAAGTGATATTTTGTGTATGGGATTGAGATTGCTCCAGTGATCTTCTGTACTACTAACTTACAAAGCCTCAAAAGACTTGCAGTCAGTTCAGGTTTCCTTGCAGGAGTCACTGCAAGAGCACCTCTCCTGGCTTTTCTCCAAATTATAGTATTTCTATCCTAAGCAAACAAGCCTCATGTAGAATAGTCAGTAGTTTGCAAGTCTGGAACAGCTGCCTAGGAAATTCACAAAAGGAGATGCACTTCTTGACATGGTTCTGAGTGGTTGACGAAACACTATTCAGAACATTACATTCAAGGAGCTGCTATTTAACAAGGATTGCAATGCTCACTGCATTTGGAGAAACATCAGAAAATTTATCATTGCTCTCATCCTTACAAAGGGAAATTACACAAATAAGAAAGCCTGCTAACAAGAAGGAAAAGGCAGCCAAACAGCTTAAATCCTATCAAGTAGCATAGAGACAACTTCGAGATACAGGCAGCACAGAGTAAACATCACTTAAAAGCAAAATATCACAGAAAGCAAAAGGAAACCAGCAGGACTGCAGAGCAGGGCAACAGAGACTATGCAGCAACTATCCTTCAATAAAGTTAAGGTCACATCAAAATGAAGAAAATAAGGATGAAGTTGCAGAGCAAACAAAAGACAGGCTAGAAAAAATTACTATTTAGCGAAAGTATAAGAAAGCAAATTTTAAAAACTTTCTTTAAACTCCAGAAACACATAAAGCATCAGCCACACTGCTGGGCAAAGCAACAGCAGAACCCAAAAACAGCACAGGAACAAATGCAACATTTTTTCCCCCCTGTATTTAACATTGAAATATGTAGCAATTCCAACACCAAAACCATTTATGTACCTACAATGTTTCAGATAACAGTATAAATATTTGTACCAACACCTTATCACAAACAGCAAGGCACAGATTACCGGAGATTCCTGAAGTGAAGATGAAAAAGCTGAACAAGCAACAGTAGCAACTTGCTTAAAGCCTGCCCTGATACCCACAAATGGGAAGACAGTAAATATTCAAAGAAGGTCCACAGGAAGATACAGGAAGCTACATGTTGCTAAATCAGATGCCCCTGTGAGCTCACTGGCAGAAACACTAAGAGCAGGAAGAACAAATACAAAGGTTGGATACACCAGGAAAGCATTATCATAGCTTTCGTAAGGGGTAGATACATCCCTCAAAATCTGCACCTAGAAGTTCACAGAGGTCCAGATGAAGGCCAAATAATACAGAGATGATTATAGAAGAAATAGCAGAGCACTTACCTCTCACAGGAAAACCCCACTCACAGTCTGTTTACCCACTCAAATTTACATCCAGCTTCCTGAATGCCCCAGTATCTATGCTACAGTGAGAGGTAACCTACTTCCTCAATCACTTAAGGCCAAGCTGCATGAAAATTCCCTTTACAACATGTGCAGTCCTCACTCACGTGCCAATTAGGAAGACTTATTGTTCAAGCATGCAATTTTGTTTACAAAGAGAACAGACTTTCTGCCATCACCTGCCATGAACATGCTATCTGCTACTACATACTGCACTGCATCTTATCTACTGCAGCCTTACCTGAAGTGCATAGGAAATCATTTCTGCTGCACAGGGATAATGGTGGTGAGCAAAAACTCTACAGCTCCAAAGCTCTCCTTGTAAACTGACACCACTCAAAACACTGCACCTCTACAAGTGTATTCGCTTGGTTCCCAGGCAGTGTCCCTTCCTTTGAATTTAAGTCCTACACATCAGAACACAGCAGTATTTTAAAGCACCTAACCACACACAATACACATCTATGAGAAGAAATTTAACATCGCTTCCTTCCTAGCTCTTTTCTACAGACAGAGCCCATATAACTTCATGTCTGCATCCACAAGGAGAATAATTCTACTCCTGGCAGAAAGTTGCACCAAAAATATGAGAAACAGCATAAATCTTCAGGTTGGAAAGTCCAGGTTGAATTCTTACTTAGTGGTGATGGCAGATCATCACTTTGAGGAAGATGTAGAAACATGCAGCTGAGGATTTTGATAGTCAACTACTGGAGGTCAGAATTTACTGTTTCACTGCTGTTTCAAGGGTAGAATGTTAAGTGCTTAGAAGGAAACGTCCACTACTCCCTGTAGGTAATGACACACAAAACCACAGAAAGCATCAACACACAAGGATATATGAAACTGAAGATCAATGAGATGCCTTTCCTTTTCATTTGCCCCACAGCCATTCTCTTCTCCCAGTTCTGTATCAACTAGAGTGCTGCATGATCGCATTTTCTGGCTGCTATAGTCACTGGAAGTCCTTTCCTGTTGCTAACGAATGCCAGCAGAATGCTCGATACCCATCTTTTCTGTAACTCTTTCCCAAAAGAAGCTCTAGTCCATGGATTTGCACCATGCCACCTTTCCAGTATATCTCCCCCAACCAGTCCACAGGCCAGCTACTCAGTGCACCTTCTGTTACTGCTGAAACAGCTATCAAATGACAGAAGACTGCACTTGACCATCCAGAAGCAAGATGAAAGTCTTGCCAGAAAGGCTGCCCAGAAATATTCTGGTTCTTTGCCATTTCCAGCAAAACAGCTTAAAAAAAGGAAGAAAATATGGATGAAACCTCAATTGAAAACAGCACTATCACTGGGGAGAGCCGGAACTGTTCATGAAAATTACAATCTGTGTCAAAGATTCATTTACATGCTACTTGCACAAAATACATAACTGCTAATCATTCTGCTCATTCAGGTTTATTGCTGCAAAAGCAATAAAATATCACTGATCCATCTTTATTTGTACCATCTTACCCATAGTTCCAGTGAAGTAAGCTAGCTGCAACCAAACAAGCTCACTCACTAGTAGTCATGAATTTTCAACAGACAAGGCAAAATTAGGCACTGGTACCTGCAGTTACGTGTAAGTCTGAAAACAAGCACTCCTGAGAATTCTGCATTTGTTCAGGAAGTGCTTCTTGCATTCTGCCACTACTGGGGCCTATTTGGATACACAGGATCTTTTTCTCACTGAAGAGATTTCCCTGAAAAACTGACTACAGAGATCTGGCATGCAGAGGCCCAAAGAATGGCAAAGATAATTATATTCATCAGCCTTATTCACACTTGTCTTTCCTCAACTCTTACAAGATGAAGTAACCCATAAAGGCAACTGTGCAGGCTTGGCTTTCCTCCATGAGGCGGCACACTCGCTTCTTCCTACTATTTCCAAGATTAGGAGCAACAGAGAATATGTTCAGTCTGCTCCCAGAAACAGAATCCCCCAATTAGACAAGTTGCTAACTGACCCAGTATTGTTCAACATTGATTGCTGTTCAGTATCACTCAATATACAGCCAACTTCAGACTGGAAAGCCAAAGCATCTTTTTTCACTAAGTATATTCTCATTCTGTTGTAATACACAACAGTGGTTGGCATGACGAATTTCTGGATTCTGGCAGTGTCCCAAGGAAAATCAGCAGGATGCTACAATGCTAGTCAGGGCTGAAGTTCAATGTTTGACTCATTTATTTCTAGATCTGTGTCTGTGAGAGGGGGACAGCAGGCACACCGGCCCAAACAGGCTGCAGGGAAGAAGAGGAAAGGGAACAAAGAGGGAAAGAAAGAAAAAAACAAATAGTGGCAACAATCTGAGAAGGAAAATGTGCTAATTATAATAGCAGACATACAAGTTACTGGGATTGATGCCAAATCAAATAAGTTTCTGAAAAAATGAGGTTCTCACTTTGATCCACCAGGGAGCAAAGAGAGTCAGTCCCAGGACTTCCAGTCAGTTTTATCTTTCCCACCAACCAGAAAACAAAAACAATAGCAAAGTTCTCTGGGAGCTGTAGACATTTCTTCTCTTCTGAGACTCCCAGTGCACTGTATGATGTGATGATACGGAATACCAATAACTAAAATCATAAAGCTAGGACAACAAAAAAAGAGAATACATTTAACTAAACCAAGGAGATTTGCTTGGTGTTTAAATATCAATTGATAAAAATACATATCAAACTTTTTTTCTTAATACAAGAGTTTCATTTGTGTGATTATCTTGTAAGATACAGAAACAAAATGATTAACAGTGAAGTAATGGTGAAAATGGCTACTTTTACTGTCTATTCTACAAGATTCTTCTTAAACGTGATATTAAATAGGCCTTCAAAATGCCAATTGAAGTTCAAATTAATTCCTTGGCTAATCTTATGGAGTAAATGGATCTACAAAAGAATTGTTTCAGACACCAATTAAAAATTCTCCAAACAACCCAGTGCTAAGGACTATTTTATCCTCTGCACTTTTTAAAGACTGCTTTTTTTCTCCGTGTTTCCCTCCTAGTTTTGCATGCATTTTACACTGGAAATCCAGATTCAAGCTCCTCCCTCTCCCCACAAAACAAACTCCTATTATTGAAAACTCTAAAAAAACCAAAAGCAAACAAGCATGCTTTCAGATCTACCTGTGAATCAACTGTGACCTCTTGTGGTTATGTAAATTTATCTCCTACTGCATCCCTAATAATTGGATTTACTGTTCAGAGCCTTAATATAGTACCCAAAGGATTCAAGTCCAAGATTGAATGCTTTGTTATACCAGGAAAAGAAATAATTTCATTAAGACAGATCTGCATCCAGCTTTCCTAATAAATACTTCAAAATATTTCCAACTGCAAAAAATGAGGTAGTGACATGATCTAAACACAAGTTAGTTCTGTTCTGTCATGATGAATAAGGATGTCTGACCATTTACCTTTTCCTTTATTTCAACAGCAGCAATATCTTTCACAGTCACTGCAATCCCCGCTATAACTTCTTCACTAAAGACCCAGCAATACAATTGTCTATTTTATTTTGTCTGCACAGAACTGATCTTTCCATTAGCAAAGAAAGTCAAGTTCCTTAGCAAAAGAATCACACACCTCTCCCCTTTTAAAGATAACCAAGGAATTACAGAGGAGTCCACCACCACACAAAAGCCACTCCAAGATACCTGGAAGTGTATTTATGAGACAACAGTACTTGATCTACATAACTAACAATGAGAAATGTTACCTGATTTTATTTGCAGATAACTCAGAAGAGCAGAAATCAGGAAGAAATAAAAATCATTGGGTGACAAAAGACAACATTTTTCAAGAACAAGTATATTCAAAATAACTCAGAAGTAATGATGATGTGACTGGAGAAAAATAGAACAGTCTTGGGGAATAATGTCTCCTACCAAAATAAAGCAACTCTGTCAACTCCAGATAACACCACTTCACAGCTGCCTGTCTCTTTTCATGTCTACACCCACCCACCATCCACTGAGCCCAGAAGTTCTGTATCAGACCAGAAGGAACACAACACACATATGCCTGTGCCTTAAGGGCCATAGCTCACTATCTGCAACACAAACTTAAGGTGGATTTATGCTAACAGACTGACTGGAAATGCACCTAGATAGATGTAGACACTATCACTTCCACTACCAAGCACCAAAAGCAAGATGTGGCATAAAGCAGGGTCTACATCTGCCGAAAATGAAAAGACTTTAATTAGGTCTTCCAGAGTTTACCCATATGAGCCTTAGATTATTTCACTGAACCGAGAAACAAGCTAGGACATTCCTACCTTTATGCTCCCAAGGTGATCTTCAGATCCATTCTGTGAAGTACTTAAGTAAGCATGTACCACAGCTCTGAGGTCTGCCATGAAGTTATCCATTAGAGACGAGTGGAGTAGCAGAAGGTACATAGCCTTCAGAGCAAGTACTTGAAGCAGAGAAGATGGAAAGGGTCTCAAGAACAACATATCAGGATTCTCCTGTGTATCCCAATGCAAACAAGAAGTTAGTTAAGAAGTAAAAATTATAACAAAACTTTTTCATGTTCCTCTGCAGTTGAATCTCCAGATGCTGCTATCTACTTTAGTGCTACTGAATGCTTGCAGCTTCTAAGGCCACCTGCATACAGCCAATACAACAGAGGAGGGTTCAGAGGTAGAATTGCTTAAAACACAGCAACAGGAAAAAGCATACATCTTTTCCAGTAGGTTCCTTCTCACCTAACTATCCACCTGAAACTAGGTAGAATTCTAAAGATGTGGCAAATGCCACTGAACCACTACTCTAATTTTTCCAGCACCAGCATCAAGTTTCCTTTTCCTTACTTGACTCTAGATTCATTTTAACCATCTTGTTGTTGGACTAGGTTTCAGAATTGTTCTGGGTATCATAATACACTTAACTATTCTTACAACTTACACATAATTTCTATTGCACAAGTTTCGTGTTTCTTCAATACCTCAGTTTCAAATGAACTATTGGGAAATACTAGCAATACTAGAAATACTGCAGCTGAAGCTTGCATCTGTCTCCCAAATGACTGTTACAAAATGTCCTTAACTACAGCAATCCAACCACTAAACAGTACTATGCTCTTAAAAACTAAAATAAAAATCTGTAAAAGGGCAAAGCACAGCTTACAAGTCAGTTTTCAGAAGGTGCCTCATTAAATCACCCACCAAAGCCATTTGCTGCTCATGCTTCATGAGGATTTTCCATTTGGAAGGTATCTTCAAGTGCTGCATCAGACACTCCTGTAATGTGCAAGTGGAGTGTGGAAAGAAGCCTCCCGTTGCCACTGAGAACTGCAAAACATCAGCAACCTGTGATGGAAGGAATTCAAGTGTTATGACCACTTATCTGTTAACCCAAAGCAAAGCAACCAACAGCAGTAACTGCACAGAACGTTGTTTGCTTTTTTCCAGTCTGGTTTTATTCATTTTGCTCTTCTCAGTGAGAACTGAAACAGACTGCACACCTTGTCTGCTCCCAACCACAATATCTGAATAGGTACCTGTGTGTCAAAGACATTGTCAAGAAGTACGTTGTACTGGTGAAAGAGGCAATTTGAGAGCCAACGGCAGTCATGCATGACCTGGAATAAAAAAGAGCTGTCAGACAAGTATGTGTACAACCACAGCTTCTCTGGTGAACAGGACACATCTATATACCACCCCTACTACCTTAAATGTCCTTACACTCCCCTCCACCCTTACCTTCAAAATGTTTTTATCTTCTAGCACAGTTCGTAATCCATTTCTGAAAGCTTGAGGTCCCAGAAGGAAAATATCAAATAGAAAAATGTGACTTTTTGTTGCCATCTACAACAAATTGAGGTGCAGAGATGAGCGAGGAACAAAAACACAACAGATTTGAAGGTAGGAGAAAGTGCAGTTACATACAAGACAATCTGTCACAAGAACGTTTATGTTAAGGGAAGCAGGCTCAGTTTCCTTAATGCTAACCTATGAGAAAGTCTTTTTTTCAGACATGCAGAGATACAGAAGCTAGAAAGAACGATCCAGTAGTCTACTATACACGTTTTAAGCCAGCATTTTGAGACATATCAAAAGTAAACTCTAGCTGAATTACTCCAAATAAATTCCTACAACTACTATGGTGACATAACAGTTGACACCATCAAGCAAAATTCTCATGGTCATGGCATTCCTTTTGTTTTGAAAAACTGCTACCAAAAAAACAAAGGACATCATTCTCCACCACACCATTCAGATAGAAAAAGTTTAAATTTTAATCTATGCTCAAACTGATGTCTTAACAACAGCTGATATAAATTCATCACTTTGCCATGCCACAGCAGGTGGACACTTCTGCAAGTTTGAAGTACAAAACTCCCACACAAGTTTTTGCTTTGCTCAGTCCTAAGCCTATTTAAAAACAAACCAAGGTGCTTTTGAGCAGATTGAACAATTCTCCTTTCCATCTCTTTTTTTTTTTTTTCCAAAAATTTTTATAACACAGTCATCAACCAAGATATTTTATCTTCAGATAGATTTTAATCCTTCCATGTAATTTAGTTATATTGGCATTGTGATTAGGTAGTCCTTGTAGCTATTTAATGGACAACAGCTGTATTATTGTAATATCTCTACCTCTATTCAAGTAAATATAGATGGCAGGCCAAGTAAATTATATTGTTTTTGCAAACAAATGTTACACATATGCTATATAGTTTATTTATATTTAATAAGCCTTATAATTCATACCATATATAAAAACAACTTTATGTTAAATATAGATTACTTATTAGATTGCCTTACAGTGGCATAATTGTTTCTGCAACAGGTCTTCCATAAAACGCTTAATGTGTCTAGAAGAAAATCACATCCATTTACCAAAGCAGTTATGTAAGTCTTAAACAAAGGCTAATCCCAAAACATTTCCCAGTTTTGATACTGTGTAGGGGCACTTGTTGGAAAACATCTGTTTCTTACCTGAAGCCACGAGAGTTTCCCATTACGACACAAAGTGACACCTTCTCCAACAACACTGATAACACCCTGTTGTTTCAGGTGCAGCACCTAATGAAAAATAGGGTTAAATGAATAGTGCCAGAGACTAATAGACAGAGAAACAAATAGTAAGGTGGGATGTTTCTGGTCATGATCCAAATTTAAGAAATGTAAATATAAATAGCAACAAAACTCAAGTATACAGTGATCCAAGAGAAACAGGCAGTATCAGCCCAGTGAGACACATGGCATTACAGAAGTAGAAACAATGACAGATTTAACAGAGATCATGGATTAACTACATAATATAGACTCCTGATCTCCTCTTCAGAAATTTTCTTAAGTAGGTTTTAGGAGCTTTCTCAGGATCACAAAGGAGGTATTTTTTTGGATGAACTCATCTTCTAAGGTATAAGAAATGAAACTGCTACTCTCACAGACACTTGAAGTTCCCAGATAATTAAGACAAACTAACCCATACTGCACATGCAATATAAAAGGAGCAGGAAAAAAAAAAGCCAGCTTCTTCTCAAGCAAGAATTAGATTCCTCTGCAGTAAGGGAAATCTTCCCCTGAGGTAAAAGGATTATTTTATCCACATGTGCACTATACATATAAGGAGTACCCAAAGCTCATCTGATTTAGCTGCAAGACAAAACGGCATCAAGGACACACAGATCTAATTCAGACCTAAAAACACTATTTGGTTTACTAAGTCTATCATTAGATCTGAAGCAAAGCCTTCCTTCCAAATTCACTGATGTTACACACAATTTAAAGAAAAAAGCCCAGGTCCAGGCATTTCTGAAGTTCCAAATGTCCATTAAAAAAAGCACTGCCAATTCCCTCTCCAAACACCAACAAATCCTGGTACTGCTACCTTTTTAAGTAATTGCTCACTTACTAGCAATATTGACCCCTCACCTGAGTTTACAGCTGATATATATTCTGAAAACCATAATCAACAATCAATGATATTTGCTGCAAACTCTTTCTATGCATGTATGCACAACTTCAACATACCTTAACACCACCACCGACACCATTTCTACTTGGCTTCAAGAAGCCAGTTACTACTTAGAACTCAAATTTCTCTACAGCCTGCAAAAATGATTTCCAGTATAAGAACTCATAGCATAAGAACTCATTGTAGCAATGCTCACAATCCTGTACTTACAATTAGAACAGAAGAGGCTTTAAAGTCATACACACCACATGAGAGCTTCAATTAATACTCACTGCTGGGCCAAATTTCTCCTGGAAACAATTAACAACTGTATATTCTACTTTCTCTTCTTCCTCCTTCCCTAAAATGAAATTTTAAAAAAAAAAAGATGTTTTCTCTGCTTGAACAAACTCTTACAGATGGTATATATTTCAATTATAATATCACTCTAGTTCAGCAATTCAACTCCTATCTTTCTACTTCCTTAACACACATAAACAGATCATAGAATAAGAATTGGAGATCTCAGAACTGTTCGGTTTGGGAAGGATCTTAAAGCTCATCCAGTTTCAATCCCTCTGCAGGAGGCAGAAAAAACCTCAAGTATGGGGAATCCACAGCTTCAGATTCTGAACTGTTCACTTCCGATGTGCACAGTCCTCAGCATGAATCAAAATTCTTACTTTCCCATGGAAAAAATGATACTCAAAAGTTGCAGTGTGTTTTTTTTTTTTTTCTTTTCTTTGTGATACATAAAGGAAAAAGACAGATTCCAATTAATGAAATTGTACCTGTTAAAACAGCCCTAATTCCCAGGCATTCCAGGGAAGGTGAAAGCAGAAAAGACAATGATACCATAGAATGCCAACAGGTAAATGACCAAGAGCACTAACAGAATCTAAGACAGATTTTAGCATTTTTAAACACCTGCCTAACAATATCTCATGAATATCTCAGCAAAAGAAAGGCTTTCAAAGATTTTCCCTTCCCCATTCACACACCCACGACAGCACAAAATGTTCTGAACTGAGATAGTGTTCAATTTCAAAGATAAGGCAAAACGTTAAAAGCATGTCAACCTTGCCCCTTTGTCCCCCCCACCTCCAAGGCCAGTGCAAGTAACCTTCCTTCAGCCTTCACAAGCAATGAGTGCTTGTCAAGGCTTTATAAGAGCAGTGAGCCTATTACTTCTTAGATCCATACCTGTGGTTGTACATACAGCAGGAATCACTCAACCAATTCAATGCAAGCACCTTTCAGGCATGACAGCCAGCACAATAACAAAGAGCATTAGCCTTAATGAGTTTTCATTTATTTGTCATGCCACATACAATTCAGGGACAAGATTAAATAATCACCAGAGGCATGTTTACCAACTGAAGCACTTTGACTTATCCAAAAGATCAATGATACTACTCTGCCACTTCTATTGTGGATGTGAACCACAGGATAAAGATTCCTGAAAACAGGAGTTTCTTTTTGATGTCATGTACATATCTGAAGGCAAAAAGAATGCCTGCAGATAAGCTAGCTCCGTGCCTATCTGTCCATGACCATTGTTCTTGCAGAGCACAGCCTGTCCAGATAACAGGCAAGCCAAGAAACTGCAGCTTCTAGGGAAGATACTGGCTAACACAAAGCAACTACACTACTTGACTGCGTATGGAAACTGTTGAGTCACAGCCTGACCCACTGATTGAGCACCTGGAGAAAAGACCCAGTCAGCCCCAGGAACACAAGTGAAGGCAATTCAGCTGTGCAACCAGAAGGAGTGGAGCCTGGCTGTATCTCTTGAACCTTATCTAGCAGCTGACTGCCACCGTGGAAGGCTCTTTCTGGAGATCCCTCCCCTAGGGAGTTTCCTCTGCTAAGCTAGATCCTCAGAGATAAGTGAACAATCTTTTCCCTTCCTTTGTAACATCCCTGTCTTTCCGTCATTACAACTAACACTGACATTACCTGGGAGGGAGTTCATGTTTAAATTATTCAAGGCTCTGAGCTGCCTCTCTGGGGAAACACATGGAGAACTCCCCAGGCCACCCTGTGCTGTTCCCATGTCTGCTCCTTTGTTCTCCTCTACAGCTGAAGCGCACCTGCAGGAGCAAAGCAGCCATACATACATGCCCAAAAGTAAAACATTACACATTGGATATGTGATTACAGGATTGGATATTTTAACAAGGAAAAATTCTTCATGCAATGCTATCCACCTGCATCCAACAACAAACAGCTACACATGAAGCAACTTCCTAATCATGTGTGCCCAATTCTAAAAGGAGAATTTGAAGCTATTCAAACATGAGCTTATTCTGTCCCCAGGACCTTTATTTTACATGAAACTTGGGATGTATGTCTGAAAGTAAAAGGTGAAAACACAAACCAAACAGATGCTCACTGCAAAGCTCAGCTATGAAGGTTTCAAGGGAAGAAAGAATTACAAGGCATGAATTGCCTGACATAAGCTCAAGACCCCAACAGCTTAAACATCTGCAAATCTTTACACTGAATCCATAATAATTAAATCATTGATCAGATATTATAATTGAAGGCTGGTTTTACAAGTTCATTAATAGGTTAAACAGTTATATCCACTGAAACTTTGCTATACTTAGAAGAAGGTTATTTAATAACACAAATAGTAGCAAGACCAAAAAGTTAGCAACAGTCATCTATTTGAAATGCATCACATATACAATGCTTCATTGCTACAACAGGACATTCCAAGACAAAAAAAAAGATTTCAGAGCAAAATATGACTTACTAGTAAACATTCCTTTATACTGATATAAAACCACACCACTATGATTATAGGGCTGTAAAGATGGCGATCTATCTCACTATGATAAAACAAAACTCTGATTCACATTTAGGTGTACATGAAGAATCTTTCATCTAAAATGGTATAGTGAAGGATTAATTCAGAAATCTGCTACACAAGTGAGCATATGTAAACATGTATATTTGTTCAAAGCAAAAAAGAGACAAGGCAACAGGAAGCAAGAAGACTATTGCTGATTAGAAGTTCATGTGTTGGCTATATTTTAAGGCTGTTTGTTAGATATCATTTCATTCTTGTCTTAAAAGGAAAAAACTATTCAGGTCATGCCAAGAGACTCAAAAGCAGCCATCTAAGAACCACAGACTGCAGGAGCTTGAAGCATAATTTTACCAGCTACCTAAAGCTACATTTATGTAAGTTTCAGAGCAACTGTATGAGCTTAACTCCTATGTACAACTGCCCTGGAACTATTCAACAAACACAGAAGAAATGTTCATGGCAAACTCACCCCAAAACCACAAATAAATCAAGAGAATTATACCTAGGAACATGAATGGGAAGAAAAAAAAGAAATATGCTACAGCCTGAAAAAGTCTTTTAAACAGTGGAGATCTGCTACTCATCACCCTGCTCACCTCTTTTAAGGTGAAATACAAACTTGGCACAGTTGGGTTTAAACACCAGTGAGATATTTAATGCAGGAATTGGCCTCCCTACCAAGTACATTCCCACCCAATGTTTTATGAAAAGAAGGAAATACTTCAACATACTCAGACAGCACTGCTGTTCTCTTCTGTGAATCTGGTTCATCCAGCAATTCCACTGCAATAGAAGTAAACAATTTATATTCTGGTGCTGACTGGTAGCAACTTCATGACAGTTATTTCTCAAAAAAGGAGAAATATACAAACCAGAATAGAACATGGCCATATGAGAAAAAACCTCAAAGCAAATAAAATAATTTCAAACTCATTCTGATGTAGGAATTTACATAAGTGGTCTGTAAAAAGGGGTATATCAGAACTTAAGTATTTAAACAAGGCTAACTAATGGCTTGCATCCCACTAAAACCGAAGTCAGTACAGAATTACAACTAATTACCTTACATATAGTTAGGAATACAGGTACATGGGAAAAAGAAAAATGGACACAGTTAAGCACTTGATAAGTTTAGTAGTTGCTTTCTAGCTACTTCCTCCTCAGCTCATTGTTTCCGAAGCAAGGTTTTGTAGTAGATGCCAATAGAAGTGCACAGGGCCCTTACATACTGGAAGCAATTTATATGAGCAATTCCATATTTTTATCATTAGTGAATCACAGAAGTGCTTGCGTAAGCATTTAGTGGAGACCACCTTTACCCGTGCAAGTAAAAAGCAAAGCCAAATTAACTAGAACATTTGGTAATTTTACTTCCCAGCCTTGCACAAAACACAAGAACATAACACAATGAATGTGTAATTACTCCTTCCACCTTCAGGAAATAAACATGGAGTGCATGCAAATGAACTGATTAACTTCAAGCTGTTATTTTCATCAGTGGTTCTACTGAGCTGTTTATTATTTGACTCATAAACTTTAATGCAGGACAGTCCCAAGATCTCCACAGAGTGGGGAATTATTATTTCACCAGCAAACAACAGCGGAACAAAAGTTGTGTGATTTACACAGCACTAATTCCCATTGGTTTTATTAGAAAGTTGTGCAACTGAGGAACTCAGCAGCGATCAAAATTGGACTGAACCAAATGCACGTGACCCCATGCCACAGCACTCATTAAGGCCTCACCATTGACTATTTCTCGGCTGTAAAACACCTTTACTCCTGGGGAGCTCCTGCCAGTTTCCAAGTTCTTCACTGCAATAAGGAAGTAGAAAAATGGAGACGTGTGGGCAAAAGCTTATCACTTGTAGAACAAAGCAAGACAAGTGGAGCACACAGTTCTAGTAACTCAAAAAATCCAACAAACACTAGGTTAAGTATTTTTTTGTAACAGTTCCACCACTCTACAAAACAATTTCTACACAGTGGTTCTATACACTCAACAGTTGAAATTCCAATCTGCTGCACTCATGCAATCTCACTTTAGAAAGCACAGACAAATGCAGTCACTGTTAACCTTAGGGCTACAATTTATTCATCCTGATGCCTGCTTTAGCATCCTCTTCAGCTGGGCGCCGCCTCGACAACCTGCCGGCCGTAGCCCTGTGGGGCCATACTCGCTCTGAGCCGGCTTACTCACAAGAAAACAAAAGAAACGAACAGAAGCAGTCAGCCCATAAGGCAGCGCCCCACCACTAATCAGGCTGCTGTAAGGCCGAGGCACCCAACAGCCCTGCATTATCCACACACGACCGATAGGACGTGGAGACCGCCGTCAGCCCCAACCTGCGTGCAGCAGAAGGTCGCGGCCGGGACTGACGTGCTGCAGCACGCCCTGGAACACGCCACACGTCAAGGTGAGCTTAACGCTCTTGCCCAGGGCGGCCTGCAGGCACTGAAAGCTGAGCACCATGACCACCTCAACGCGCACAGACGCAAGGTAGATCAGTAGTGAGGCCGAGGCCTACTTATAGCATGCGGGGGCGGGACTTCCACGGCCCACGCACGGAGACGGCGGCGGGCGCCGCCCCGCGCACAGCACGCTGGGAGCGGTAGGCCGACTCGGCTCACCTCGCTGACGCGGGCCGAT
Source organism: Centrocercus urophasianus (assembly GCF_019232065.1). NCBI lineage: Eukaryota > Metazoa > Chordata > Aves > Galliformes > Phasianidae > Centrocercus > Centrocercus urophasianus. The sequence goes on from NW_024884586.1 coordinate 17,769,369, forward strand.
CGGCGGGTGCGGAGCGCGCATGCGCGCGGCCGCGAGGCGGTGAGGGGCGGGCGGCGGGGCTGGGCCGGGAGCGGCGCCATAAGAGGCGCGCCGCCGCCTAGCTTCTCAGCGCTGCTGAGCACCGTGTCGGGTTAGGTCCAGGGGGAGGTGAGGTCTTGTCGCTGCCTTTGGTTGCAGCTATGGGTTCCCGGGCGTCTACACTACTCCGGGACGAGGAGATTGAGGAGATCAAGAAGGAGACAGGCTGTGAGTATGGAGCGGTGGGTAGCGGTTGTCCTCCGCCGAGAGGTGTCTGGGCCGGTTGTGCTGGGCTCCTCGCACAGCTCATAGAACAGGGACGGGAAGGCCGCGGAGCTGCCGGCTGGGTGGGCTGGGAAGTGCCCGTGGAGGCCGCTGAGAGCTGCGGGCCGGGGGCCTTTGCTCTCTTGTTGTAGTACTTTTTTTTTTTTCTCCCTAGCATTAGTTGTTGTGTTCCTACAGCTAAGGCTATTGGGGCTATGGGGGAGCTAGTATAACTTGTGGAAGTCTTGTGTTGAACAACAGTAACGAAAAAAATAAATTTCTGTTTTAGTTAGCCATTAGCAGAGTGTAGCTGTTTCTTAACCCGGAGCCGTGTGCAGGGCTCTCCCCACTGTCTCTGGGCCCTCTAGCCATGGGGCACCCATTGCTTCCCCACTGCCTCTCCACCCTTAGGGTGAGGGATGATGGTGATGCTGCTTTCCATCTAATCAGAGCAGAGGTAGTATTGCTCTGCTCTTTGCTTTTTATTCTGGTTTTTCTTTGTCAAATCAGTGTCTCTTACAGTATTCTTGCTCTGTTCATGCTTGCTGGTTTTTCCTTGCTCTGTAAAAATACTTTGCTTTTTTTTCTACTGAAATGTTGTCTTATGTATGTCATAAGCAATAGTTCATTTGTGGCAGGGAAATGAGTGGGTCCAGAAAAGGCTACAGGAGAACTAAGATAGTATTGGCCAATGTATTGGACAGCTGAGTGAGTTAACATACTTTCCGAGATCCTTTCCCTGTGTCAGATGAACTTTGTACAGGAGGGTTATGATAAACAAGTGGGAATGTAAAAGTCTGCATTTATATTCTTTTTTAACCACAAAAATCCATAGTGTGGAGGTGGCCTTGCTATTTAATATGCTCTTAAAAAAAAAACAAACTCTAAATCTGGAATGCTCTTCCAGGAAGTTTAAGAAAAGGGAAAATTTACTTTTCTTTCCTTCTCGTACTTGATTTATTATTGATTGGGTTTAATTCCTACAGTTTTATTTTTTGAATGGCTAAATAAATTGGGGTGGTTGTACAGGCATGACCTTCTGAGCAATAAACCCATCAAGCTCTAGTTACCCTCTAAATGCTTTACTTAAATACCCATGTTAATGGTTTGTGATCAGAAGGTTTAAAATCTATTGCTTGAATTTACTTAATTTCTATGTTTTCTGTTGTAAAATGCAATTTGGTTAATCAAGTATTACTGATATTCTCTGATTTGTGCTTGCTTGTGAGCTGTCATAAAGTGCCTCTTGAACTTCATCAATTTTTTTTTTCCCTCTTCAGTCTGTAAATGGAGTCTAGGAATGTATTTTCCTCTGCCTTTTCTACTTCTGTAGGTGGATGGGAAATTCCACCAACCTGTAGGACTGTTCCATGCTTCACACAGGTGAACCTATACTTATGCGAGGTACAAGATAGGAGAAATACAGGACTGTGAAGTTACTTGGAACAAAGTTTGCAGGAAGAATACTGAAGTAGTATTACTGAATAGGCTATCTGATCATTTGCTAGAAACTTGATGCTAATGATACTTCAGTTGTTAAAGAGTTTGAGAAAGGGACTTCTTGAAATAAACAATTTGGCAGTATTACATGCCGCTGATGGACTGATGTGGTAAGTTCTCTGAATGATTCTATTTTGGCTTCCTTGAGGAAAATGCCTGTTCTAGTTCATCTGAAGTTAAGTACAAAAGAGCAGATCTAACATTTAACTTATTGGAATGAGTTCAGTGATAGAATTTTATATAGCACAAAACCGCATAGCTGATAATACTAATATTAGTAATAAGCTATGTGTTAATGCTTCTTAGTTGTACAGACTGAAACGATATCTTTGTGGGAACTTGAAGCACGGTCTTTCACAAGCCGTACAGTGACACTAAAAATCTCTTGAATGAAATTTTAAATTCAGAGGGAAGTTCTGTGTTACATACTTCTTTATGTCGTGATGGGAAACACTAGCTCAGTAAGTTTAGAAACATCTGCAAAGGCAGTGCTCCCAGGAACTGGAGACTACTGTGCCCATTAAGAGTTGTGCTTGCTGGCAGATTATCTCCAATCTGAGAGAAAAGTACTTTGCCATTTCAGTAATCACTATTAAGAAAAACAGATAGGATGTCCAAGATGTTGCTTGTCAGCATTCTTGCAAGCTCTTTGGAAAGCCGTTGGAATGTAACAGTGTTCAAAGCCTTTGGTTCGTACTCTTTGTTCCCATGCTTTGAAGCTGTTCATGTAAGGATTAATAATAAGCTAGCATTTATATGAGGATTTAAGAGAATTATTTAAGTAGTAAGAGGTGATGGATTTTCTTATGGTTATTTATGTGCTTAGGAAATATATTTTCATATATCATAGAATAAAGGTAGTGTCACTGTTAAAGATGCTTTAAAAAAAAAAAAATGAACTGTGAATCTGCAATGCTTTTCCAGGTTTGATTTTTTTTTTTTTTTTCTCTGTATATATTGCATTTTTGAGATGTATTTGGAAATAGATAAACATCGTATGTTTATATGATCTTGTGCTAGTGTTTTGGTCATGTTTCAGCATATCTCGTTGCTAAAAATTTTCTAATTAGCAAAATTAAAATAGAAGATACAGCTACAGTCTTGATTTGACTTAAACTTCTAGAAGGGCCTTAATGAGTATTATAGATAAAGTCATGTTACAAGAAGCTTTAGGTCTTAGTTTTTGGTTATAAGAAGCGGTTGTAAGTTGCAAACCTTGCTCTGGTTTTCTTTAGGTCAGCAGGGAATTCTTTTGCCTGAGGAAGCTTTGAAAAGTGTCCGATGCTGCAGCTTTCATGAAGGATGAGAGTCAAATAGGAAATTAGGAAAGAGTGCAGTGCTGGATCTGAATCAAGTTCCTTTGTCATACTGCTATGATATGCTGTTTGTCCAGTATGATATCAACAAACGCTGTCTCCTGTCAATATGTGCCAACTCATCATATTCTGTTGTGGAGGTGTTCCAAAAATGGAGTTGGGTACACTGACTTGAAAATGAGAGATGGAGGAGTTGAAAGTTTTTTTACCAAAGTTGTAACCCCAGGGTACTCACTTCATAATCCGTTGTTATGATTGCATGTATGGTATCTAAAAGAAGAAAGTGCAGATGCTGGAAGTCTTGAAAATAGCATTATTTACTTGCTGTATGTGTTGCTTAACTTGAACTTGAGCAAGCTGCCCTGTTTGATGGGAGAGAAGTTGCCTTATGTGGAACTGAGCAAGTTGCCCAACCCAGTGCAAAGAATGAAGGTTGCTTAGGAGACATGAAAAAGAACAGTTGTTGGCAGGTCATCCTAGAAGAGGGAGCAGGTGAACCTAAACAAATAGGCTGGAAAAGAACAGACCCGATAAAAATAATTTTACTTCAGTTGTTACAGATCAGACAAGTGCTGTGCAACCTGTTCCCAAATAAATTTTGTATGTGGGCTGGTGAAGGCTTTTAAAACAATTCAATCCAAACATTGCAGTATGTGCTAGTTCAACACTGGATGTAATCACACCTTTACTGAGCAAACATTACAGCCCAATTCAGTCTTATTTCATGTATTCACTAACTTGTTGTGAGGGGGCTCTGAGAAGCCAACATATTCTGTCAAATATTCTTTCAGTTTTACAGAATTAATATTCTAGATAGATGTTCTGACCGTGGACTCCCCTAAGGTGCTGGATGTCTGGTACCTTTGAAATGCCTAGTATTTTGATAATGTTGATACCATTGTGCTAAATTTAGTAAGTGGCCTTGGAATAACTCTTGTAAATTGCAGATTTAGTCTGAAGTAATTTTTTTCTTTCCACTTGCTTTTTCAGCTCACTCTTGAACTTGTTTAGAAGTTGACTTTTCAGTTTTGAATTCACTGTTCTAGAAGCCTGCAGCATGCTTTGAACCACAAAATGAATAAACTGTTTAGATTCAGACAATCCTGTAACGAACAAAAAGTGATCAGGTATCAAGACTAGTCATTTTTCTAGAGGTGGAGGAGCAATACATTTCCCACCTAAAGGTGGGAGGAAAGAAACCAACAGGAGTAGAGACAAAGAAAAGAAGTAAAGATGCTACAAGAAAGGTCTACAGTGTCTCGAATGACATGGAGAAGACTGGTGAAGGCTGTTGAGAAAATTTCCAGCAATAAAAGAAACACTGGAACTGTGATTCAGATCTCTTGGCAGTGCAGTTTGGTGCAGTGTGGTGTGCTCCTGCAGGGAATCACTGATGTGCTCTTTTTTTTTTCTTTCTTCAGTCTCCCACAGTCAAATCACTCGCTTGTATAGTCGCTTCACCAGCCTAGACAAAGGAGAAAATGGCACTCTTAGGTAGGTACTGACACTAATTTGTCTCTTGCTGTTGAAATGTCTTTAACGGTGGCTTGCTGTTGCGGGATGTGTGCATATTTTTCTCATGTAGTGAATCACTGAGGCTGTTATAACAGGTTCCTTCATACATAGTGTCTGCATGGAATTTCAAACTTCTTTTATGAAAGAAATCTGATTGCTGGACTGAGTAAAGGTACTCTCAATAACAATTCTCTTTACCATAGAGCTGAAGGTTTGTAGTAATTAATACAGGAAAGCTCAGTTGATACTGAGGATTTAACAACACATGTTTAGAAATGTTAACCATATTTTTTAATTGTCGCTTCTTATACTACAAGCTGCCTCTAGTTTATAGGTAATTATTAAAAGAATTGTTCCACTAGGTTATCCTTATCCTGGTTTTCAAGAGAAAGATATTTTGAGAGCAAGAACTTCTAAGTGTATACGATGCCCCATGTCTTTAACAACAACCATGTCTGTTAGTATGCTCAAAAATAACATGAAAGTGCTGGAACTAAGTCACTGTGACTGAATAAGTACTCACTTGAGTCTTTCTTTCTAGTAGTAGCTAACGGAAAATGTGCAAGATGTTCCAATGCTGCACAGAAGTGAGCTGGTTAGCTGCAGTTTGTAGTGGTTTCACGCTAGTTGGTGGCTCTGCTGTACTTTACTGTTTTCTCACTCCCTTTCCTCAACAGAATTGGGAGAGAAAATGTGATGAAACAAGCTTGTCTTGTTTCTCACATTTTATCACCCCTCTCTCCCAGCTGTTGTGCAGTGTTGTTTCCCTGGTCTTAAATATGCTCTCACAGCTGTAAACAGTGTTGCACGCTGGCTTAGATTTGGCCTTTGATAGGTGCTTTTTTGAGCTGGTTGGAGCTGGCTCTCAGCTAACATGAGGCAGCTGCTGTGCTCTGCTGATAGAGTCCCTTGCTACCAAAACCTATCACGTAAGCCTAATAGACAGTTAAATAAAAATGAAGCTTAAATCTCATCTGCAAAATATTTTTAACTTTGATGCACTGAAACTGCTGGAAAGCACTATCTGGTTATTGTATAACATGTTACTGTTTTGCTCTTTATTTACTGGACTAATTATAAACTCTTATTATACTTGACTGTTTACTGTTCTATTGATGATGCCTACAGACATCTAACAGATGAGCTGGTCATGACTGAACATGCCAGAACTGCAGTTTTGCAACCAACATAAACTGGTCTAAGGCTGTAGTCTCTTGCTGGAAGTCTCTTGCTTTTCTGTGTTGATTTTGGTGTTCAAGGCTCATCTTTGGAAGCTAATGTACATTTCTGAAAACTTGCCGAAAGAATGAACAAAAAAGGGAATCTAACCTGTTTACAGACAGGTTTTGCTTCACATCACTGTGTAGCCACATATGCTGGAACCAGTGCAGAAGCTTGAGATGATGCAGGACAGAGCGGGAAGAGGAAAGACCTCCTAACATAGTGTACTGGTCTGGTGGGAATGGGATTCATTTTCTTCATAGCTATTCCATTGCTCCCAAACCCAGTAAACACTGATTCAGCAATCACCTGGGTTTTTTCCATGATCTGATCTTGTAAAGTGTGGCTGTAGAATGGCCTATAAAGTTAGACCTTTCTATAAACCTGTCCACACATAACACTACTTCCTGCCATTTACTTCCATGACTCATGCAATTCCTTTGGGTGCCACAAATTGCCGACTTCTCAGTTAACATTTAAGTTGTGCTGTCCTGTTGTGTAAACATGTCTAAGTGATCAGTTTTGATCAGTGTTAAAAGTACACTTAATTCCCATTTGGTTTGTGTAGATGTTTTTAGCCTGTCATTTGAACTGTGGTTGTACTGTAAGTACATGGACTGGCATAGCTGAAGGGATGGCAAGATGGAGTGTGGGGGTGGAAACAATTGTCTTGACACGGGATGGGCGGGAGCTGCTTAAACCTGTCCTGTCACTGAACCTGATGTATCATAAATTGTAACTCTGGCTGTTGTGACTAACAGACTAGCTGATGATCTATAGGTAAAAATACTACTGATGTCTCAATTGAGTTACTTGAAGTGAATACTAACAGCATCTTCAGAGTCTGCGTGTGGATTTTGTCTTTGCTGGTTAAAGATGGTTGTATCCACAACAGTCCAGCGTAATTGGAACCTGGATGCACGTGCTTTCTCAGTTCCTCCCTTCAATTTTTAAGGATTCAATAGATGAATTTAAAGTTTCATAAACTTCACAGTGACCATATTTGATTTGTGTAAGAGGAATAGTTAGTCATATATTCTATGGAAGATGCATATTGCTTAGTAGTTAGAAACATAGAATAGCCTGAGTTGAAAAGAGCCACAATGATCATCTAGTTTCAACCCCTGTGCTGTGTGCAGGGTTGCCAACAACTACACCAGGCTGCCCAGGGCCACATCCAGCTTGGACTTGGATGCCTCCAGTGATGGGGCATTCACATCCTCCTTGGGCAACCTGGTTGGTTTCATAGGGTTAAATATCAGGAGATGTTTTACTGTCTTTGTTGATAACCATGTGATACTTGGAAAAGGAAATGAAGTTCATTTGGAAAAATCCTCAAGTGTGCAAACTGTTCTGTGAACTTGCATTCTTGGCCTCTGAGCGCGGCCGTATCCAGCCATGGCTGTGTTAAAGTGGCATTCAAATTTTGAAACCTGTTATGGCACTCACAATATGTGGAAGCAGTCATTAAGTTTAAGTAAAGGAAAAGTATTTCCTGAAAAACAGTGCTGGGGGTAGTGGATCAGAAGCTTAGAAAGCATGGCTTCTGAAATACTGATCTAATAACTTCTTCTGGGTAAGCAAGAAGATACTGTGCTTACTGTCATCAGATAATTTTATGGAATGTTGTTTGTTTTCCCCCTCTTTATCTTCTGCTTAGAATTGCAGCAACTGGTGAATGCTATCAGTTCTTTAGAAGTGTAGAGAAAACATGGTATTTCTTTCATTTTCTTAAACAAAATTGCCAAACTGACTTGTGCCATATGAATGAAAACAGGTTGTAAAAGCCAGGGTAACTGTTCTTGTTGTCTTTTATTTCAATATTGTGTCTAGGAGCCTCTTGTATAGCGGCAACTTCTGCACTGGGAAATGACATGTTAAACACTTCAAAAGTATTTTTTTGCTGTACAGCGATCGGTTTAGCCTGGTGAGTTGTGAAGGATGGTAGGCAAGTGTTCTGAAAGCTGATGGTAGAGCAGACATACTGTGCTATTTGTGCAAATTCTGCACTTAAAAATGCTGTTCACAAGACTGTCTCTTGGAGAACTTTTAGAAAGCCTTTGGTGCTGGGAGAAGGGTAATGAACTATCAGGGCCATCTGCTGACTTTTGTCAGCAAGTTCAATCAGCTCAGACTGAGAAAGTTCTAGGCTTGTTCTTAATAGTTCCAACTGATAGTGCATGCATTAACAACAGTGTACAAGCTAACTCTCCGAGTATGGAATTCTTTGCCTTTGCTTAAGAAAATGTGAAGGATTTCTAGCTTTGTCTAAAACTGACAAAACAGGCAGCGTATGGATTTGGGTTGGTGAATGATGGGTTACTATAATAGTTCATGCTTCTGTCCTTGACTGTCCATTCATTTATTTTATATTGCTTTCTGTTGCTTTTCTTCTAGTTATTTTGGCATTCTTTTCCTAATGTTTATAAAGCAATTATTCCCCATTTAAGAAACCATTTTTAAACTTTTATAAACTGTGTGTAAGGATGAAGTTAGATGAGATGGCTGACATGGCTGTTGAAAGAGGAGGGTGGTCGTTCTTTCTGTATCACTTCTCCATGTTCTTGGCACATCTTTGTCAGCTGTGGTGGTATTTGCAAAGAGAAGCTGTTCAAAAATTAGTCTAATTAATCAAAGATAATTGAGAGAATGGAGAAGAAAAAGTGAGGAACTTTCCTTTTTGTTAATGAGGTGCGTTAGACCATCAGACAGACTGACAAATGTTAAAGCTGATGTTGACGGGGGAAGAGAACAATAAAATGTCTTTTCAGTAGTAACCTGTGAAATCTGACCATGGTGCTGTTTACTCTACTTCGAATTATATCCTTTTTAAATTTTTTTTAGAAGCTTTAAATATTTCTTACTGTCTTCACTCTGTGGACATCTTCCCCTTTTTTCCATCCCTCATGTTAAATGTACTGTTTTACTTTGTTTCACTCACTCATTTTGAAGTAAAAGGGTGGACAGCCAGAAATAATGGGAGGAAAATAGAGTCCAGTCTTAAAATTGAGAAATTCCTTGCTGCAATCTGTGAATGCTCTGGAATACAAATAAAACATCCGGTCTCCACAATAACATGCAGTTAAAGGTTGCTTTGCATGTTATGTTTAAGCAAGGGTTTAGTTGAAGCCTAGCCCTGGAAATAACCATGTTAGAAGTGCCTGTTGCTATGTTACTAAAACAGAAGAAGCAGAGGGCATCTGATTTTCCTACAAGTTCCAGCCTCAGCCACGTGAAGTTGGCCCCAAATGACTGCAGGAAGTTTTCCTTTATGAAGTGGAGAATAACTTGCATCATGCATTAATTTACTTTTATGGCCATGAGAGCCATTTCAATTGTAACACTCACTCAGTAATGCGCTCTTAACAAGCAAAAATGGTCTGCTGCAATCCTGATAATGACAGGACAAATAGGTTTGAAACCTGGGGAATTATTTGTGGTTAATTGTTAATCTCCTGCTATAAAGTAGAACTGGAAGTTGGAATGCTGAGTGTTAACTGAGGCTTGATACTAAGAAATAGTGATATACAAGTAGAAAACCTTGAAATGTTAAGATTTTTGCCTTGAACGGAATCTGAGAGCAGTTGCTGCTTTTAGATCCTAAATGCTAGCGTTGAAGTTATGTTACTAAAGTGTTGCTTCTAGCGTGCATGTTTTCCACATCACCGCTTTTCGTACCTGAGTCATTAATGCATGCTCTGCCCTTCAGCTATAGCTTGAAAAGGTAGCAGTCCTGGAGGGTAGGGTAACAAGTTGATTGTGTTATGCAGATGGTGACTTTGCCAATTAAAAATAATTCAGACCTGGTCAGAGTAGATGTAGGTTTAAAAATATGATCAGGTCATTCTATTAGAAGGTCAAACAGTTTTAGCCATGTTGTAACAGATGTGCTATAATTGGGGCTAACTGTGCAGTGGTGTAACTAAGTACTAGGAATACTTCAGAGTTCATTTACAGTCAGAACATCTTGCTTGATCTTTCTCAGACATTTTTCCTCCTGTCTTTAAGACTGCACCGTTATTCCAAAGGCCAGTGTGCTTAAATAGGTTTGTTCTCCTTTGCTTTCCTCTGCCAGATTCTTTAGTGCAAACTTATTGCTGATTCATTTTTGAGAGAGTGGATTTTAAAAGTAGCAGGTTCTGAATGACTGAGTTTGAAAGTTTGACTCAAAAGTCAGAAATAGCAGGGTTGCATTTGACTTCAAGGGAGCAGCCAATATTTCTAGAGATCAGGCAGTAACTGTTATGTATGTGGACAGAAGAGTCTGGGATTACGGGGGCTGGTTTTGTGGGTTTTGTTTGGTTTTTGTAGCCTTAATATGGTGGCTATATTATTATTGTACATAATAATGTACAATATTAACATTATAATTGCTGTTGTTATATTTTATTATTATTGTACTTTAAAGCCCAGATGACCATGAAATATATCTTATACCAATGAACTGCTGCGCTCTATTATATTGAAAAAAACTTTGTTTCTGGAGGTATTTACAAAGAGTTGCTTAGTGTGCCTGCCTTGGCAATGACAGGATTATCCCACTTTCCTGTCAAGGAGATATTGTTAGGCTGGAAGAAAAATTATCCAGGCGATTTTAATAATAAAATGGACACTGTTTTCATGATCATACTGGCATGAAGGAATTACTTTAGATCAGCATAGCTTTTGTCTTTTTCTTTGGCAGAAAAAAAGTTCTAACAATAAGTGTAGCTATGCTTATTCTAGCATGTGCCTATATATATAATCACGAGTAGAAAGGAGAAGGCTGGCAAGAGCAGTGAATCTTGGCAATGAACTGGTGAAGCAGCATCTAGTACACAAGCTAGGAGTGAACTTACTGTTTTAAAATAGAAGTGCTTCTTAGTGGGAGATAAAAATATGAAATTTAGCATTCATCATGTAGGAAGTTCTTTCATGAAACTGAACAGTGCAGATCACCTGCAAGTATATGTGGAGGAGCATAGCATGATATTGACCTAGAATCTGGAGTGAGCTAGTCTGGAGAAATCATTGCCAGATGTAGCTCCAAAACACATAGTTTAAGAAGTTTACTTTTCCTTCAAAACCATTTCAGAAGCTTTCCTTCCTTAAATTGAAAACTAGTGAGCACCGTTTCTAGGGATGCTTCTAGCACAGATAGTGTTAGCATCTCAATTCTTCTTAAGCAGTTATTTCTCCTGTGACTTGCGGACTTGTTTATACAGGCTTGTTGTGTTCTTACCTCACTTAGCCGTGAAGACTTCCAGCGGATTCCGGAGCTTGCCATCAATCCTCTGGGAGACCGAATTATCAATGCCTTTTTTTCAGAAGGGTGAGTTCCAACTGCCTGGACTTGTGAATAGTCACAAAATGTACAGTTTGTCAGTACATTCCTACTTCTAATAGGAATGAAATGATGATTAAAGCACAGAATTTGAATTTGGTGATAACTCAACATCTCAAACTTCTCATAGTGACGTTGCTATGTTGCTTCCTCTGTATGCTTTCATTACATAATAAGAGACACTTGTCTCTTTTGAGAAAGTTTTGTATGCTTTATTCAGTGACAAGATTTGCCTGCACGTCACTATTGTCTGTTCTTCTTGCTATCCTGCTTTTGAGGAAGGTCAAAGGTGTGGACTTTGATTCTTAAAGCAAACTTGTAGCAGTAATACTTCAGGTGAAGTAGCATTGCAGTTAACTAATTAATTTTTTTCTTTGCTTTTTTTGCCTTCTAAGTGTGCCTTAGTTAACAGATCAACTTCTGTTTTTTAATTTGCGTCATATTTAAGGTGTAGCTTATGACACTTGCAGCATGAGTCCAAAGAGGCAGATTTCCAGTATTGAAGGCCAGGATTCAGATCAGCAAGACATACTGCTAGACTTGGGTGTAGTTGCAGGATAACTTAGGCAAAGGTAAAAGGTGAAAGCTTGAATTTAAACACTGCTTGTGGGCAAAGAGGGGAGTAGTCCGTAACAAGACTTCTTGCAGGTTTTTTCCCTTGTATATCACACAAGAGCTGCCTTTGATCACAGGTTGCTAAACCCTGGATAGATAGGAATTAAGAATTTCCATGGTATGGACAACTGAGACATTTTTACTGTTCTTTATTGAAATAAAAAACCTGTATGAACTATGCTGAAGCTGACTGGCTAAAATGCTTGTGGCAGGGAGGACCAAGTGAATTTCCGTGGATTCATGAGGACGCTAGCCCACTTCCGGCCCATAGAAGATAATGAAAAGAGCAAAGACCAGAATGGACCAGAACCACTGAACAGCCGAAGTAACAAGCTCCACTGTAAGAAATAGGGACCTTCTGTTAGAAGCAGTTCAGATTCTTTTCTCTCTCTGAGAAGAGAGCAAAGGGGTTTAGCGTCTTCTACCCAGTCTTTCCCTGTGGAATGATACCCTATAATAACCTGATTTTTTTTAAAATGAACTTGCAATCTTACCTGTCCAGAATATCAGTAGTCAACCTATATTTGTATAAGATTTGATAGAATTGTTTGAATCTTAAGTTCATATGTCTTTTGTTACAAAACATTTAGGAAATGTTTAAAAATGGTTTGCAATGGTTATATCATATTAAGAAGCCATGTTTTGTGCACAAATGGGCTTTTCTATTTCTTTCTCCAGTCTTCTGTGTAATATAGTGCTTACTGAATGCACTAGGCAGTGCTTCCCAGAGCACTTAAAAGTTGTTGTAAATCTCAGCAAGAGTATAGTGGAAGGTAATGGACAATTGTAAAAATGGCTGGCTCTGAAGTCAAAGCAGTGAATACATCTTAGAGCCACTGTGATTAAGGGCTTTGAAGAATTAACTCTGCAAGTAGAATGCTTCTGTAACTTTGAGTACTTACGTGTGTACTTAATGTTCCTCACTTCTCAGCAAAAATGTGGTAATAACCTATGGAACTGAACATGAATTGTGTGGAGTCAAAATTCTACATGAGTTATCTTAAAATGATTTGTGATGAGTTGTTATTATTTTTATAGGTAGTTGTCAGGAAGAAAAACAATGGCACTTGAATTCAGTGCTCTTTTTCTCTCCCTGCAGTTGCTTTTCGGTTATATGATCTAGACAAAGACGACAAGATTTCCAGGGATGAGCTTCTTCAGGTACTTCAGACTATTCCATCATGTGTCATTTCACACCATTTAGAATGAAGAGGGGTGTTGGTAACAGTCTTGATGGAATTCTTGCAGGAATTTGTGGTTATTTGTTATCTCTGGTTTAAAGCTTTAGATATATGAAGCCTCAATCTCATTTGGTAGCCCAGATTGTTTGATCAAACCATTGGTTTGATAGAAACCAGGGATTCTAGATTTAGTTTTAAACTACAGTGTTAGGCTAAATGAGATCTTACTGGAAATGATTCCTAAAAGGAAGGTCTTATCGATAGAGATGCTTAAAAATCCAACAAATACACTAAGTCTCTTAAGAGCTGTCTTCTGCAACTTTCTAACATGACTTCATAGGGGACACTGCTAAGGGTGAATGCAGTCATTCTTCTGGTTGTCATTGTACTCTCTAACTAGAATAAAACTGTGAAACTGCAGCAAAGACCAGCAAAGATAATCAAAGTTCATCAGTGGCTGTATGCATTTAAGCTAGGCTTAAGCTAGGAGTAATTACATACTGCTAATCCTGGGAGGTAGACATGGCAATTTGCGGTTCTTGATGTAAGACAAGGTTTTGATTTTGACTGAAACTGCCCACTTTCAATCTGTGCAGAAGATGCTTTACTAAATGTTAGGGGGTAATGGCTGCTATCACTTGTGCATATACTTAAAAAATTCCTGTAGGAAGCATTTTGAAGGGTAGATGTTCAAATCAAGTATTCATACATTTTGTGGGAAAAATTAGAAGCATTGGAACAAAATGTTATTCTTTTCTAGTTTCAGAAGTTGTTTTTTTTTTTTTTTTTTTTTTTTTAACTACTTCTGTGTCATTCAGCTGCTTAGTGAGAAAGCTGGCTGAAGAAGAAAGCTTTCTTTCCTGCAATCCTTTATGTATAAGGACCAGTAATAATAAAAAAAAAAAACTACCCAAACTGTCCAGAAATATTTCCATGGAAATCTTTGAGTTGTTCTTCTAAGTCATTACCTAGACAGCATGCATGAGAAATAATATTAAGAATACTTGTATTTATACCACCTATGATTAAAAAAATAATAATCTAAGGACTTACATACGTTACAGGTGTTACGGATGATGGTTGGTGTCAACATCTCAGATGAGCAGCTTGGCAGCATTGCTGACAGGACAATCCAGGAAGCTGATCAAGATGGGGATTGTGCCATCTCCTTTGCAGAGTTTGTAAAGGTTGGTAAATTACATATTTGACGCAAGTAAATGCAGCTGCTTAGTAAACAGACAGATCGTTCAGACTTAAATGCAGATGGGAAAAATAAGTTGTTGAAGTATTTCTTCTGCTTGCATTTGGCTTATTAGGACAGATGTTTTTTAAGCTGTTCTCTTAGGGTGCAAATAATTAGTCCATGTTTCTCTCGTGTAAGCTATAGCACTGAACATACTGCAGAATTTTCATCTCATGAGAAGACTACTTCAGGCATCTGATCCTAAACGTATCTTGTAGAATAAGGTGTTAATGAAATAGTGACAAGAGCTTAAAAATGAGATAACAATATACTCCCGAAACCAGCTCATAATGAGGCAATAGAGATTTGCAATGCAGCAAACAATGTAATATTATTATAAATGCTTCTTTCTACACAAATAGCCTGACTAGCAGTAACAACAAAGTAATTCTGTATAGTTGTGTTGGTCCAATTTCACTTTATATTTTCTGTTACACAACCAATTATATACTAACATACAGACTCCTAGCTGTAGTCCTGTTAATTGCATCTCCTGATGGTTGCAGGCATAGCTAGCAGTAAGGAGCCATTATGTAGTCAGCAGAAAAAAGTGGTCCTCCAAGTAACAATTTTAACGTAGTGGGATGGGATTGATGATAGGAATCAGACACATCCTGGATGTATGGACAAAGATGAGATGAGGCAGCATAAACAAAATGCAATGTGGGAAATTCTTAGTAGGATCAGGTGCTAGAGATACAGAACCCCTCTTCCTTTGAGAAATTTAAAACTCAACTGGGTGAGACCTTCAATGACTTAATCTAGCTGGCCCTGCTTTACGCACTGAGAAAGCTGAACTAAATGATATCCAGGAATCTCTTAGAACTTAAATTACTCTAAATTCAGCTTTAAAATGGTCTGCTGTGGTCTTTTAGTTCAACTGCTTGTGTCTCTTCTTCGAGTCCATTGTTTCCTCGCCATGCATTCTTGTACCATCTACTTTTGAGAATAGCTCAGCCCTTTCTGGACTACTGGCAACCTGCATCAGTTGTATTTTAGTTGACATCCTTCTTCAGATTTAAATGGCTGGAGTTTCTTTCCAGAACAAAACACAGCAGTCTCTAGATGAATGTCATGCCAAATTGAAGATGCTCTATGTTCCTGCCCATGTCCTTTTTACTTGCAAGAAAGAAATATCTTGTGTAAATTAACTAAAATAACTGTTTCTGGATCTTATTGCAGGTTTTGGAGAAGGTGGATGTAGAGCAGAAAATGAGTATTCGTTTTCTTCACTGATGGATGGAGAACCTATTCCTTTCCACCCTTACTATAAAATGAATAGAACTTCATTATTTCCTTGCCACCTTCCCCAAAAGCATTGTTACTGGTGCATACAAAATACATCTTCAACCCTTCACTGATTTGTTCTACCAATGTGAACATTCCCTGTGCATCAGGAACTAAGAGAAATAGCTGCCATGGAACTTGGAAAGGAGCATTAAAAAAAAATCCTTCCATTTTTAATTTTTACTTCTTCCCTTGTCTCCTTTTGCGTTATGAGTAAATGTTTCTCCTTTTGGTGTACTGCAGTTTAATCTACAAACTGATTCTTCTGAGTTCTGAATCTGAGAATGGAAAAAGGAAAATGCCACAGAAATGCCATCTGAAACGCTTCTTGAAGATGAGTATCTACTCAAATACTAAGTGCAGTGATAATTGTTCACCTTCATTTCCAGTAGTGGCTTCACATCATAGCTATCTCTTTCTTCCTTAGTTGGCTCTTTATTTTTTTTCTTCCCTGCTTTCAAATCTTGACTTCTACAAAAAGATGATATAGTTCTTATGGTGTCATTGCAAACTAGCACAGAATGCATGGTAACAGTCCAGAGGTATGGTGTGGAGACTTTCTTTTGGGGATTGATTCACAGTAGGAGAATAGGCACAGTAAGAGAATGTGTGGTGGAGATGGACAATGGTGTCCTCAAAGGAAATAGGAACTCTGCACTAAGTCACTTAAATAGTTTCTGCATTTGCTGCAGGAATATTTCTTTCCTATGAGTAGCTTCCAAACTTGACATGAAGTCAGGTGAAACATGAAGTACCGTTTCCAGGTTGCTTTACTCTAAGATGCCTCTTCCCATTCGGGTGGCTTTGCTTCTGAAGGTATAAACTTGTTTACCAGCATACATAATGCAAGAAAACTATTCATGCCAAAAACTGGGATTTGTCTTTCTGTCACTGCCCTGATAAGTGTCTTGGAGCATTACTGATTTTTTTTTTCTTAATTCTAGTGACCTGGACACTAGTAGTTATTTGCACTTTTCAGTATGGAAGTCCTGGTCTTTTAGATTTGTGTTGATTGTACTAGGTGTGTTTATGGAAGGTTGGGCATGCAAATATTGCTTGGAAGTACATATTTTGAGTACTACTAGTGATATTTCAGAATATATTCCTACATAAATCTCTCTGCAAGTATAAGATAATTATGCTTTCATTTATCTTTCATTTAATACAGTTAATATATTTACTCCCAATCAAATCAAGATGTTGGAAATATTGAAGGTTCAACAGCAGCACACTCTTCTGTGGTTAGATTGGCAAATGATCTCACCTAGTTCAGCTGGAGCAGCCTATGGTCTGGGAAGACCTTACAGTAAAACCAAAAAGCCCTAGGAGCTTCTTTATTGAAGAATCAGTGTTACAACTGCTTCTTTGTCATTTGTTTATATTTCTATAAATACTGCCAGTCTCAAACTACCCTCAAATATTCGTTTTATTTTCTTTGTTCCTTGACTCATTTACTTCTGTAAAATAACATGCAGGTCTCTGAAGGATTTCTGGTTTGTTTTAAATTAAGGAATTGCAGAATAAAATGCTATCCTTTGTTTTGCAGTGCGCAGCACAAGTCTAGAAACAAATTAAAAACCTCTGTATGAGGAAAAATGTTTTGACTGTCATGTAAAATAGGATTGTAATAATGTTAATGAAGTAGGTTGTTTTTTGGTTGGTTTTTTTTTTTTTTTTTGAAGTTGTACGCATTGTGATCTGCTTTAAAGTGTTGCTCTCCTATTCTGGCTGTATAGTTGTAACCTACAGTTGTGCCTTATTGTCCCAGTGAGACTGGATATTGTATTTATCAACCCATAAATAAACCTTCCACTGTATTAAAAAACAAACACACACAATTTATTGTAACGGATATCCTCAGGCTAGAAAGATTAAGTACCAGTGCAATAGTATAGCTAGCATGCTTTACAAATGAATTCTTATAACTTTGAGAGTATTGCCAAAACCCTTCTTTCTGCTGGTAAAGTGGAAGAAACCAGTAGTCCAAAACAGGACCTCCACAGGAGCACATGCAACACTACAACATGGATTCTGTAAGAACAGGAGCATTACATTTCTCCGTGGTTTTCCAAACAAGGGTGGGGGGTGTTTTGGTGCTTTTTTTTCCTTGAGGGTGGAGGAAAGAAAGGGGAAGGAAAAAAGCAGATCTGACTTTCCTATTAGCTGTTCAAATCAACTAGAAGCTGTATGGGATGCAAAGCAATAGGAAGGCAACCTTAGGCTTTTGGAATTTTGTCTTTACTGAAGTTTATAGGCTAGTTTCAGAGATGAGCATTGGTTATCGAGAAGCTGTTTTTATCTTCCTTCATGAGAAGCAGCTGATTGATAAGTATTGTTAGCAACCTTCCTGAGGCTTCCATACCCCATGCTAGTCAAGGATAAACTACAAAAACATGATTCTCTAGTTTACAGCTTAGGCTGTCTACAACTGAGTATCTTACTCAGTGTTCTGCAGCCTGTGTATTTGAGTTGTGAAGTGAGAGGTGGTAGACAAGTCGTACAGAAGGGAGATTTCATGTTTAATTTAAAATATTTCAAAAGGAATCTGTACAGATGTAAGCAGATCTCCGCAAAAAAAAAAAAAAAATTAAAAAAAAAAATTGGGAGTAGTGCGCAGATGTTAGCAGTGGGGGCGGCAGGTTTCCTTTGACACGACCGCGGGCACGAAGCTGCCCGGTAGCGGAGCGCGGTTGGGATTTCCTGCGGAGCGGGCCGCCTGTAGCTGTGATGAGTCAGTGCGCGCTGGGGGTGTTCTCGGGAGCTCTGTGAATGGATCCGTATTCCTTCACACTACTCGATGCGTTCACCGGTCGTCTTCAAGCGTAAAATTACAGTTGCTGGCGGGGGCGATAAAAATAGATGCGTCTGCGCCACGGGATCCGGCAGTGGGAGCGGAGGCAGCCGCTCCAACGAGCGGCCCGCGTCAGCTCGGCTCGGCCGCTCCACACGCGGCACCGAGGACGTGACCGTTAACGTGCGCCGAATGGAGGGCGGGGAGCGTCGGTCCCGGCGCCAGGGGAGGCCGCCGGCATGCTTTGTGGAGCGGGCCCGCTCCTCCCCGCCGAGCTGCGGCCGGAGGGCCTCAGCCCGCGGGCGCCGCCCGTTCCGCCGGGGTCGCCCTTCCCGAGCCGCTCCTTCCAATTCCCGTGGAGGTCAAGGGAGGATTCGCCCGAGGGCGGCCCGCTCACGTGGCCCGAGCCAGTCGTTCCGCGGGCGTGTGCTCTTCGCGGAGCCAATCGGAAAGGGCAGCCTCAGAGGTGGGCGGTGAGCATCCGTGACGGACGGTGCCGACTACCAATCGACGTCCAAGCCGGACGGCGGATGCCTGGGAGCGGCATCCAATAGGCTTGCTGCCGAGGGGGCGGGACGCCGTCGCCGGGAGCCGCGAGCCCCCCGCCGGGTGGCCGCGGTGAGGAGGGGAAGATGGCGGAGTGAGAGGAAGAGGCGGAGGGGCTGGGCCGGCCGCGGCCCCGCGGCCCCGCGGCCTTGGCCGCGCTCAGGTGAGTGCAGCAGGTGGACGAAGATTCCGTCGGGGGGGCGCGCCCATCCAGCCGCCCCGATCCCTCGCCGGGCCGGGCTCGGGCACGGTCGCACCGCCGCTTCCCTAGGCTCTGGGCCGGATCCGGCGCGCACCCGGGCGACTCCCGGCCCCCCGCCCCGCACCGCGGCCTCCCCGCCGGAGCGGCCCTCAGGGGCGAGATGGGACGGCAGAGCCGCGGGCGGCGCCCCGGTGAGGAGCGGGAGCGGGCCGGGCCCGCCGCGACCGCCCGGTGGCCTTGGTTGCGAGGGGAACTCGGCAGCGGAGCCAGGCCGCGGCGGGGCGGGGAGCCGAGCCGGGCGGTTGCGCTGCCGTCCGGAGGCTCCGCGCCCTCTTGACGCGGGACGTGGTGGCTCCGGGCTAGCCGACGCCGTCGGAAAGCGGGAGCGATCCACGGGGCAAAGTAACTTCGGGACGGCGCCCATTGCGGGGTTCGAGGCGAACCGAGCGGCGCGGGTGGCAACCGCTAGGGAGGTGAAAAGGGCCTTAGACGTCGGTAAGCTGTCATTGAGATCCTCCTGCCCTTCTCTGCCTGTACGGGTCGGAAGCCGTCTCTAGCACGGGAGTGCCTTGTGTCTCATGTTTTATGATAGTTCTTTAAATCTAGTTTGTTACAGAGTTCGAAATGGCTACGTTTTCACTGTCAGGTAAAAGTAAAAAAAGATAACCCACCAAAGTGGCTAAATGACAAGTTTTAGATCCCGTGTAGACACGGAACGTCATCTTGCATGACCTGATAATAAGAAATTTGTTTGTAGCCAATGGAATAGCTTGGAAGAAACGTTAAGTGTGATTTGGCAACCAGTTCTAAAAGCAGTAGCTACTTCTAAGACCATTTCCTAAGGAATGCTTTGTATGTGCTGCAGCATGTTTCTATCCCTTATGCTGTATCATTCTCCTAGTAACAGTAAGGGCAGCTTGTGAGCAACCCAGTGTTAAGACTGCTGCTGTATACCTGCTTAGACATGTCTGTGTATGAATGGTTTGAAATTAAATGTTTGAAATATACCAAGCAATTTGCCTTGATCGTATAATGTATAAAGATAAGTTTTCTTTATACTGTAATTAGAAGAATGGTAACCTATCGGCTCTCTTCATGTGAAGCTGTACAGTTTTGAGCAGTAATGAAGTACATTTGGTTTAGTATATATTCTTAATTGCTTTGAATGCTCGAGAACTTTCAGAAGTCATACAAAAATAAATTAGAAAAAGAAATTGCCCTAGTGTATGCCACATTGACAGATTGCACTGCTTTACAGTCTTGCTTGTGGTGCTGTGAGCCCATGCAATATGTGCCTAGGCTGTGCATCTTACACCTCTCATTGGGATGTCAAAAATTAGGGGCCGACTAAGGCTGAACTTTCTGACCGAGTCTGTGAAGGGTCTGAAGTACCTCTTCAACACCTCCCATGTTCATCCTGTAAAACTAGGAAAGAAATGATGATTGAAAGCAGTTCTGATGGTTACCTGAACGGAAGATGCAAAGGCACAAACAGTTTCCCTAAAATGGGATATGCAACCAGGGATGTTTCTTTGCTTGAAAAGTAGAGAGCCATAGGACCTATCTATTCCGTCACTATGATATGTATAGAAATTGCAGCTGTGAAACAGCGTTGCCTATTTTATCTACTGCTGTAGGAAGTAGCAGTGTACCAAAAAGATAGGAAATATCCTTAGGAACCTCAGAGGAGGTGAGGGTAAATTTATTTTAAGTAGAAACAGGTTACAGTGACTTAGGCTTGGAATCTAATTAACAGCTGGATGTGTGCACTGCCTGAGATGTCCGTCCAGCAGCCAAGGGAGTATGGCAGGAGTATGGCTTACTTCATCTGTCTAGCAGTCAGGGATCTTTTGCAGAGGACAAGGGACATCAGCTGGCAAGTTCTTATGTCCTATGGACTCCCAACGTGTTGTCTATTCTGTACTGTTGGTGCACTCAGTGTATCCTTTTGGAGCTGACAGTGATCTGTCTCTCCACCCTGTCCCGTTCTGTGAATTGTCACTGTTTTCTCTTGCCAGATGGGATGTCTCCTGAAATTGCAGAAGGATGCACCCGAGGACCTACTAACTAAGGTGCTGATAATGCAAGCCCTTCTGAGAGCCCTGTACCTGCTCTGTGATGGTATGTATATATACGTATTATGATTATGCTACTTCTTGTTTTGTAATATAAGCTTTTGTCATTATCAGCTTTCTAGTTACATTTGGCACTTTAAGCTATCGGAAAGTCCTCAAATATAATTTTTGACTGTTTGTCTCTGTGACCCTTTTCCATAAGCCTGTTTCTAAGTCTTCCTCATACACTTCTCAGGTTATTCAGTTGTATATTCTTCATTTTAGTGTCCGTTGTACTTCTGGTGTGCTGGTTATGTCAATAGATTGACCTTTCCCCCCCCCTAGAGTTCACGGAAATTAACCTTTAGTTACAGTAGAGTGAAAGGAATATCAGTGGGCAACAGGTCAAAACTCTGTGAAATAGTAGTTTTGAAATGTTTAACAGGAAAGAATCTATATATATAATGCTGAGTTTTCACAGGTATTTCTTGTTCTAGATTATATGTTCAGAGTAATGTATGAAACAAGAAAAATAACTTTTTTTCCCTGCATTTCCCATAGATTTTAATTATGGAGTTGCTGCTGTCACTGTCAGTTTCACTGCCTGCTAATTTTAAATAGCCTTGATTTATATCTGGTTGCATTAGCAAGTTCTTTTGATGCTGTTGTGAACCTTCTCCCACATCACCTATGGAAATCAGATAGAAAGCATATCAAGAAGACTGGTTAAAAACTGGGGTATCCAAAATCAATGAACTTAAAATAAATAATCAGTATTGGGTGCGACATTATTTTGCATGAATTACTTTATGTCACCTGTGGCCTTTTTGTAAAAAGACTTTCTGAAGTTGTAGGGTTAGGATGAGTGAAGGAAAACCCAACTTCTCAAAGACCAATCTTGGACAATGTCTTATTTCCATTTGCTTGATAAGTAAGCTTGGAGAATTAGATAACTGTTATTTATTAAATCAATTGTTTTGGTAATCAGTTACTACTGATTCCTCAGCCTCTTGAAGCTGCACAGTACTTGTCAAGTTCTTGTGGGGGGCTCAAATCAGGAGAGTCAGAACTGACAACAGGATGATGGTCCAAGCAGCCTGAAGCCCAGTGCTAGGGATCATCTGCTCAGTGCAGATTTTCTGGAGGTGCAGGTCTCTGCTGCTTGCAGAAGTACTGAGAGTGGCACTGTGTTGTGCAGGAGGGTGAAAGCTCAGGAATACTTTGGTGAGGCTGCCAGTAGTTTTGTGTGATCTGAGAGGTGTGTTCAGAGCAACCAACTACACTTGTAATTGGTGGCTCAGCATCCTTGAGAAAAGGTATTTTGACTCCTTGCTGTAGTGGCTTATATTTATACAAGAGTTCCTTGCCTTACTGGAGGCTGAAATTGTTGTGTCCTCCTCAGTTCCTATGAAATTGACACATGTTATAGCTTACTATAAACTGTTGCTTATTTTCAAAATATATACAATCAATTAATTTGAGCATTGGTGTATACTTAATTCTCCAGATATAATGAGATTAATATGGGCTGTGACCAGCAAAGCAGATTCCAGGGAAAAGGTAAATCAGTACTGCTTATACTGCGTTCTATGGAAGGAATTACACACATGGTTTTACTTCAGGAAGGAGAATGGTTTCTGGACCAAAGCTTTCCAGGCATGTTTTGGGCATGTGCTTCCCACTCCATCCTGTTAAAGTTACCCATCCTGGGTATTCCATACTTAGCTCTGACTCACTTAACTGTCCTTTCCCTCACACTGAAAGAAGGCGGTAGCAGTGATCATCTGAAAAGTAACCTCGTGTTTAATGTAAAAGGCCTCAAAGTGTTAACTAGTTCCTTGAAGGTGTAGATGATCTTCTGTGTCTTGTGCAAATAATAATCTGTTATCTGAATAGCTTCCTAGATGTAAATTTCATTTAATTTTTCATCTCTCTCTCTAGATTCTCTGAAGAGAATGTTGTGTTGAAAAATAGTGGTGAGTGAACCAAAAGATTATTTAGGTACTAAATATAAAATACTAAACTTACCAGGTTTTTTGTTCCTTTCCTTCTTTCTCTACCTTCCCTTCTTTCCCCTTTTTTCTTTCTTTCCCTTACTGAATGCATCAGTTAGTGAGATTTTAAGAAAAAACTTGGAATCCTTTTAGAGAACTGGAATTTTGTCTCAGCGTTGATTTCAACTTGGGCTTTGCTTGTAATAAACCTTGATTTAACTGTGTATATGCAAACAATATAAACATGCAAACAAATAAATGCAAACAAATAAATGCGTTGGAAGTTATTAAGTACCTGATCCATGTTGTCATTTTACTCTTCTGAGACAGCAACCATGTCATTCCATTATCTTAGAGTAGTTATCTTAAAGGTAGATTTGTTAAACAGAAGGATTGGAAGAACAGTAATGTAACCAAATGTCAATTATCAAGTAAAAGAAAGCGAATTCAAAATGTCTGAGTATGACAATCAACTTCTAGAATTTTGATTTGTTTATTTTTCCCTGTAAATGAAGTAGGCATATTCTGGTAGTTAAGGTATATAACAGACTGTTAGATTCCATTCTCAGCTTAGCTATAAATCTTTGGCGTGTTTTTTGCATCTCTGCAGGTCTGTTTTTCCTCACCTTCATGATAAGAATAAGACTTTCCCATCAGTTGTGGGCATGGATACTCAAGCTCATGATCCGCTGAAATATTTGCGTGCCTCATGAAGAAGGTGAAAGGTGATGGCGGTGTGCTGTATTGCCATTTTCATGGCCTACTCGCTACTTCTAATATAGGAGTTGAAAATTATTACCTGAAGATTGTTTCTGAACAACTAAAGGAGTAAGGTAATTAGAGTAATATGAGAAAGGCACACAAGGACAGACCGGGGAAAGCGAGGGGTGGGAAAAGTTAGAAAACGTGATGTATCCTCATGCTCTTATATTTGAGAAAGAAACTAGAGAGCAAAAACGCTTCCTTTTTCACATCTCTCATTGTTGAATAGGAGAATGCAGGACTGTACTCATGTTACCTTCTAATCCAGGCTGACGTCAACCTTAAAGGAAAAAACAAACATATTTTAACAGCTTCTGTGACTAGGTAATTCTGGGTGTGTCACTGACGAAAGGCCAGGAGATCAGTGACAAGATGGCAGTTGGCGAACTGTGTCTACGCTGTGGACAAGTGTGGAGAAAATGAGTAAAAAAAACCAACCACCTGATCTGTGATTTTACAGCTGTCATAAGTGCTTTTTTTTTTCTGTTACAGCACTGGCAGTTTTGTCATTAATTAGGTAACACTTTAGAGTGTCTCTTTGAATTGGGACCTGCTATAGCAAACTTTTTTCTCTCTGTGTGCATTCCAGTACTGTCTCAACATTGTCACAGCATATGTCAGAGCCACAGTTGAGAAGTCTCATAGCTTTTTAACACTGGTGTACTTTCGGATGCACTGCTTCTGAGTAAGTGTGCAGTTCAGTATTTCTATAGTATATCATTAGCCAGTTTATGGACATCCAAATGAGGTATATAAGATCTTATAGAACAAGGGATAATTGCAGTCTGAAGCCAACTATTTTTGTCCATTAGAAAAAAAAAATAATGAACCAGCGACTGTGTTAATGTGAAGTACGTTTTATTCTGTTTCCTAAACTACCTTTCTTCCTTCTCATTTTGGAATTCCAGACCCTCTCCTAACATTTAAGATGATTGTCCTTTTGCTTGCTCACAGGCTGTTTCTGTTCTAGTGAACAAAACCCCGTCCTTCATTTTCATGGAGCTGGATGAACAAAGATCTCTTCCCTTCTTGTGTCAGCCATCTCACCCAACATTTGATTCCTGAGATTACGTCTCCTACAGAAGGAACCTACTGCTTCATCAGAACTCAAAAGCAAAGTAACAGAAGTCAGCATTAGTTTACCTGAAGAAATGTCTTCAGTGCCAGCTCTTCATTTGGCTATCTGCACTTTGTTTTAAAATAAGAAAAAACTTTGCAATCAGATGCAAGTGGAAGCTGGTGTTCTTCACTGATATCTTCCTCATTTTCAGAAGATTAAGTTCTTCACTGTGTCATATTGAAATTCCTGACATATAAAGTATCTGCATGCATTGCCATGTATGCAGAGAGAAACCAGGACATACTTTCTGCTCTGTTACGAGGAAGAAACTTGCCAAGCAACTGGAGAAGTCCCACACATAACAGGTATTTTGTAGATCAGGATCCTGGCTTGACTCTGTAGATAAATGTCTTGATGTTAACTCACACAAAGCAGCTAATGCATAGGAACAAGTGCAGAATCACCTTGTCTGTAGTGTGTAACAGCATCATCCCAATCTGTGATCAAAATGTATATTTGCGTGTGTAAACCCACATAAGTTCTGGCTATGAAGAACTTTGAGCAGAAGGAGAAATTACTCTGCACCACTTCATTTTTAGCAAAGAAAAATGAAGCTTTAAGGACCTCTAGGGTTACAAGATAATGATTAAGTTCACATTAATCATTCCCTCCTTTGGGCTTTTTATGGATCCTTAGCAGCAAAAGGAACAAAACCATTCTACAGTTGAAAAGATGTGACAGAACTTCTTTATTAAAGAAATTAACTTCTGATGAGATGGAAGAGACCCAAGGTATAAAGCTGCAGCTTACCCCCTGGGCTTCCATGACACAGATTCAGCTTTTTCATATTGCTGATGGAATCAAATTCTTAATTCTGTTGCGACTGAGAACTGAGACGGCTTGTGTGTTTCCATCGTCTAGGCCCAGAACGAGCTCAGCCATATGAGAGTACGAGTTGAGAGATAGCAGAAATGCGTAGAGTGGGCCTTTTTCTGGTTCCTCTTATTCCTTCCCAAATTAAGGCGCTATCTGTTGTTCTTCTGTTTACACTGGGTTCTCTGTCTCCGTTGTTTGTGATGAAATAAGATATTTTCAATCATTTTGAGGTGGGATCTTATACTGTTCACACGCTCCTTGTTGTGTTATTGGATATGGCAAGTAAGATTTCTTGGCAAAAAATAATCTCCATTTCAAGTCTGGATTTCTTAGTGCACCTTAATCCAAACATTACAAAATATGATTTAGCTTAAAATATTTTTAAATCTTGATCAAATAAGGGGTATAGGCTCTAGTACTATGTTTTGGGGAATAATAGCGTGGTTGGGTGGGGTGTTTTGTTTTGTCTTTTGTTTCAGAAGACTACTGGAGAGAGCCAGACGGACTGAAAATGGCTGGAAAAGCCAACAATTGAAATCTTTCTTAAACCTTACTGATAAATTGCGCAAGGGTGGCATTCTGAAACATAAAATGTGGTGAAATTTTATGGGGACCAAGTTTCCATGGCAGAGGAAGAGCAGATGTTGGTACTGATCCTGTTCCTCAGAGTAAGGTTAGATCTGTGTTTAGACTTGCATTGTAACAGTAAGATTTAGTGAAAGCCCTTCCCGTTTTTTTGGGTCTGATACATGGAAACATGTAAGCTAAGCAGGGTGGTTAAGACACTGCGTATCAAAATTATGCCCACTGTAATGAGCAGAGGTGCACTTAAATTATATGCAACATTGTGATAAGCTGTGTTCCTTTTATTAGTTTAGATGAGTTACATTAATCCAGTTGAGGCAACCACCAACTTGGCCTGATTTCTTTTAAGAATATAGGATTTCTTTGTTGAATGTGATCTGAATTTTCTGGTACTAGATGCATCTAGAGAAGCACATTTTTCATTTAGAACCTTCTTATGTTGAAACCAATAGGAAACATCTACCATAGTAGATGTCTGTAGAAGCAGGATCCATCTCTAACTGATGGAAAATACTGTTAATATCTTAGGATTATATGTTGAAAAGTGTCTGGTATAAAAATCATCTGATTCTGAATATTGGTTCTTTTTTACTTCTTGCCCATACTCATCCTTCTGACATTAGAGCTAGCAGTAGATTCTCGCAGAGCTTGATAACAAAATACTGGGGGACAGGAATGAAATTTTTTCTTCTGTGGGTATGAACAAAACCTTAAAGATCTTTCTGACTAGAGAGTTGACGCTTTCAGCCCTTTCCACTTCTGTAAGAATAACCCTCAACGTTTTGGAACCCTGCGTTGTAACAAAAAAAAATAGAACTGACTTCTAACCCTGGCAATGGAACAATGTTAGTTTTCAAGTTGTAGCTTAGAACATAATATTTTTAGTGGGGCTAAAGATCTGTGGCTTTCGCAGAAGTAATACTCCAATAATGTGTGCCCAGAAGACCCCACTGCCATACCTTTCCAGCGGCCTCTTATAAAACCGCTGTTAGGAAATGCTGCCTCAACATACTTACTTTTTCTTGCTCCACTTTTTCTCTGTGTTGGTTGGAAATCTTCCTGTGTGAAAGATTACAGAAACAAGGGGCATGTGCAATAGATCATATATATATATACATATATATATTTTAATACTTGTGGACAAAATGATGTTACAAGTTGTTTGAAAACAACAAAATCACCAATGTCTTCCATTTTGAGATGTGTATAGTTCCATAAGCATTAGTGCTTTGTAGCAAACTGTAGTGCCATGTTAGGATCAGTGCATGAGCCTAGTAGTATTTTTACAATTTCAGAGTGACAAATTTATTAATAAACCGTGATGATAATGTAATTAACAATAGAAAGGATACAGTAGAAATATCACAAACATGGTCTAAGTATGCAGTATCCTCCCTTTGACAATGCTATCGTTAGAAATGGGCTTCATAGAATCATCGTTAGTGTTTTGTTTTCGGTGTATCTTTGTAAACTAGTGTACGTAAGCATCCAAAGTTCTCATCTCTGTCACAGGTTATCCTTTTCTTTTTAGTCTCTGTTGAAGGTGTTTTCTTCTCTGAGCAGCATTTTCAGTTTTAGTATAACCCATCATATGATATTATCAGAATTACGAATATGTTGAAGAGTTAGCGTACATTTTTTGCACCTCTCTGCTACCTTAATATTACTTACAAAATCTGTTAAGTTAAAAACATACATATATTTCGAATCTGATTATGTAATTACAATAAACAATACATTACTCTCATTTAGTTGCTGGTAGCAAAATGCTATCTGCCAATTTTACATAGAAGACTTAATCAATTTGTGCAATAATGGATAGGTTTGTTGGTTTTTTTTTTTCTTTTCTGAAGTCCTATTGAATCTTTTAACACCTTTGGTGGATCCTGCGTTTACACACATCTTAATAAGAGAGAATGTAGTAGGGTTAAGGGCTGTTGAAAATCAACATTGCAGCCTGTATCTGTTCAGCAGGCAATATTTAGCCTATGGATCGTAGATTCCCCACCAATTGAGGATTCAGTATCTCGTATTTTGGGTAACTCCCAGCATTGCTTTCCAGCTCTAATCTCAATTTTAATAACTTACATTTCTCCCTCTGCTTTTTTCAGAAGGAAAACTTAGACCCGGGGAAGTTGAACTGATTTAGCACTCAGTGGGCAGCTTGGGCTGGTCAGATAAGAGACTGGTATGATTCCTGAGGTGTGTAGTGCTCTGTGGATGGCATCCTCTGATTTCCTAGCAAAAAAAATCTTTTATTTGGTGCCAGTGTTGCTCTTCACACACTTCTCTCTTTACGAGAACAAAATTCTCTTGTTGGTTTAGAGAGGATACTGCATCTTATTTTTCCTGAGACCTGCCTGTAATTGGCCATTAGGAGGGGGGATGGAATGGGTGGCTCGGTTTTGTAATTTTAATAGGATCTATCTCTAAAGTAATCAATCAAGTAGCATGTTCTTTGATGCAAAACCAGTAATCCTTGCAGAGTTAGTGTAGATAACAACGTCCCCCTGTCTCTCTGCATCCAATGCTTTGCCAGGAAAATTGGGTGGTTGGGCCATTTACAGCAGAGTTCTGGGGGACTTGTGCTCATTTAGGTTCAATTCTGAACAGAAGTAGTTGTACCATTGAATAAAGTAGTTTAGTGCTTGGGAGAATCAATTGAAAAAAATACCTCTGAAACTGGAATGCAAAATAGCACAGTATGTAGGGGGAAGAATCCCTGATGCAAACAAAGCCATAAGATGATTTAATAAGAAAATAGAACTTTAGTAGCAATAACTGTTTTGCATGTGATAGTAAATAACTTGCATTAGCAAGGCTGTACAGTAGAGTAGGTGGGTAATAACCAAATAAGTTTGTGGCGCTCTGTGCTGCAGGGAGTTGGGTGAAAAGTCTCTTTTCCTAAGATGGGTGAATTCCTCTTAGTGTTCCTCTCATTGGAGGGAATTTGGCACTTGAATACTTAGTTCATTAACCTTGTACTACTGTTGAGCTGTGTCACGTATCTAAAGCACTGTCAGTGAGTGCTGGGAAAAAGCAGGCAGTTTTTTCTGAAATATCTTTTCAGATAGCTGAAGTTTCCCTGTTTCTTTTTCATTTTTTGTAGTCCAGTGCTTGCTCTGCCTCTGAAGGGAAACTAGACCCTTCCAAAACTGGACTGTGGAAAGAAACTTTCTGAAATTAGAATTTTATTGTAGGTACTTCTTTGTTTAAAAAGACCGATCTTTATATGAATGACAGGTCTTAAAAAATAAAATAAAATAGAGAGTATTTGTATACTCCAAAGGAGATTTTCAGGATTCTAAGAATGTTACTGTACAGCAAAAATAATTTTAGACTTGCTAAACATTCTGTTTCAGACCATTGGTTACTGTTAGTGCTTGAAGTCTAGCCAAGGCAAGCACTGTGAAGCCTCTGATTACAGAAAGGGATATTGATCTACAGCTGTAGCCTCTGCACCCAGCAAAGCATTTGCTGTCGAAGTGTTACATAAAGGAGCCACAGGAGTTCTAAAGCATCCATAGCTGACTGTGATTTCAGTGCAGGTACAGAAGTGTGTGGAGACTATATGGCCCACAGATGGTACTGTATTCTGAACAGAATTACTGCATCAGAAGCTTAGATCTATCTGGCTAGATTTATTCTAGAAAGCTGAAGTAATTTGGAATGCAGTTTCCAGCTGGAGGGAGACTTTGAATGTTTTGAGGTGACCTAGAATGAAGCCTTTTGGCTCTTCATAAGTTGGTAGTGGGATTGTTAAGGGCTGTGAGCATTTTTACAGTATGAAGTAACCTAGATAAGCATAAACATGTCTAAATTGGTTCATATGTAATGAATATGAAAAGATAACTGATCTGGGAAGTTAACATCAGCTTAAATTCCAGCTATTGAATTATTGATAACATTGGAAGCTTTGTGATCCAACTGCATTAAATAAATTACAAATTGCTTGTGATTGGCAAGTACATTTACATAGCAGCAAATTAACAATGAAAACATGGTCATGTTTAGGCTTCAGAAGTATGAACTTTGTGGCGGAATAGAAATTGTCAAGGTCTCATTAACTTAGAGAAGGGGAGGGAATCAAGACTTGTAGCTAGGCAAGCTGTCTGCATATTCTTCTCAGTTCAGGCTTCAGCGTATACTATCCTGGAAATCAGTCTTCACAGCTGCAAAGGAAATTCCATTGCCTTTCAGTTGTGTTATGGCATGACTTTTGTTCCAAACTGAACTCCTTGGCTTCACTGCTTCTAAAACTAAGTAGCAGTGTTATATGCTACAACACTGTGAGATATCAAAAGTGTAGTGACCACCACTGAGGTTGTTCTTGACACCACCCACTTAGCAGTAGCAACCCCAAAAGCTACATATAAGTACAGTCCCTTGCCCAGTGATGCTGCTGCAGTAAGTCTAGCCAGTGCTTGTGCTGGGAGCTGCAACCTGACAGATTGCAACCTCTGCAGCTGAGCATAGTTGTCAAATGTAGGACAAAAATAAAAGGCTTGCAAAGGCTACTTGATGGTGAGTGAGAACAAACTGTAGTGTGCTTTAGGGTGCTAACGTGTTATACAAGGGTTATGTTAACAAAGGTTGGCAGTATGTTTTTGAGCAGAAAATGGAAAAGTGTGGAAGAGAATGTTTTTTGATGGATAACCAGTCTTAGAAATAACGGCTTCTCTAGTAAGGAGTCTGGGCTTCCTTCAGAGCTTCATCCAGCTTGCTGTTCGGGTACAGAGCTGCATAATGGCAGTTCAAGTTAGATTCCATTGCTTTTCTTTTAGTGAACAATCCAGCATATTGCCCCTGTAGCACTTTGATTGGCACACAAAAGCCAGCAGTCTAACCAGGGTGTCTCATTTAACAGTGCAGAACACTACCATAATTTGTTCCCTTTCATTCTGCTCTGCACTTTCTCCTGAGTTTTGAGAAAGTGTAGGTGTACTTGACATAAGCAAGGAGTGTGTTTCTGTCTCTGAGCCTACGTACCAGGTTGTAATGTAGACAGATTTCCCTAGGCTTTACAACATGTGAGGTTAAAGATAAAAGGTAGCTTACTGTTTAGCATGTCCCGTGTAAGTCTTGTCTGCTTCTCTCCTCTTCCCCTCCAAATGAGCACGTTTGCAGGTCAAATAAAAGGTGTCCGGTTTGTGATGCCTTATGCACGAAGAACTGCATGGAGAAACTGAAGGAAAATGGCACAGGCCCACAAACCAAATCTTAGAGCTAGTATTCTAATTATGCATGATTCACAATGTCTAGTGTAATGTAGTTATTACCAGTAAATTGAGATATGCATTTATACATAATGAAGCAATAGGAAATTATATACCAATAGCTTGAACTTCCTGCTTTGATTCTCAAATTTTGGGATTGTTTTGTTTTTGTTCTTAGAGAATGTGCTGCCTCTGTAGAGAAGGGGGCAGAATGTATAGATAGGGTCAGAAGCATGGCACCAAAACTGTAAATCAGGAACCAGGATCAGCAGAACTCGCCTTCATAACCTCTTGTCTGGTTCATATTAGTGCCCTGAGCATGTAAAAAGCAGGGCATGAACTAAGCATGTTTAGGGGCGAGATGAGGTTTCTCACCTGCTGCAGCTGTAGCAAAGAAAAGGGTGCAGAGTTTCTTACATGGTGCAGGGGGGAGCAACTGGTGGAAAAAAAGAAAAAACAGTAGCAGAAACAACAGACTCAAAATGAGTGTAGTGTTTGCCAGACAGTAGGTAATAAGCTTGTCTGTGGTGAGAGAACTTATTTGGAGAAGACTGAAATTAATAAGCACAGTACATATATTTCAGGTGTTGAATAGCTTTTTAATAGACAGTATTTTCAGGTAACTCTCTAGCCACACAGGCAGCTGTACTGAAGCATACTGGTACCAGCCAGCAATAATGGCATCTGCAGGAACGAACCTGAAAATACTGGTAATCTTGTATATTTTTTAAGTTCTTTGAAAAGGAGATTTTTAAAAACAGAAAATGAGATTTGATCACTGAAGGTCTTTATCTTCTGCAACACGGGTTGCAATATAATATTTTTTCTTTATTTCACTTATTAAGTAAAAGGGAACTTGGGTGCCATCTTTCTGTAAACTTTGATTCTGCTTTCAGTAATATCTCCCAAGTCCTTTAGTGATAATGCAGTGGATTTCTGCTGGTGGTTTGAAAATAACACAGCACAGTGGATGTCACCGACGCTTTTGCTATTTTCAAGTAGAATACTGGCTTGTTACTGCAGAATTCCGTACTTCTAGCTTAGCTTAATTTTGCAGGTGGGCTTAACTTGTGCAGAAAACTTCTCCATGTACAGAGGCTCGGTCCTCTTTCTTAAGCAGAAAGGGGTGGTGTCTTGGAGGAAGGAATTGTGTCAAGTTAACTCCTGTTCATACTTTGTAGCCAACCATCCATAAAGCACCCTGATTTGGGTTTACAATGGGGCCATGTTTTTCTCACGAATGCTTTCTAGATATACAAGAATTGCCAAATAAAATAGGAATATTATAAGAGAAGATTTAACTATTTTACTGTACGAAGTTAGATGAAATGAAATCCTTTGAGCCGACTTCTTCAAGAAAAAATGGAATTGGTGAAACAAGTTTAGCCCAGCAGTTAATTGTGGCCACCTAATGCTGAGTTGGGTTTTTGTTTTGGTGTTTTTTTTTTTTTTTTTTTTTTTTTTTTTTTTTTTTTTTTTTTTGGAACATTTCATGTGGTTTTAAACACTGTTATGTATGTTTTCTTTTGTGTAATGAGCAAACACTTGAATCCATTGTTCATGCTTATCCTCTCCAATATAGAACCTGGGGAGTAAGCTACTTTAGGACTTCAGTAAAGACATCTTCCTTTTGAGAAATGTGATCTAACAGCAAAGGAGAGGTGTTTATAAATTGTTAAAAATAAGCTTAATACTTACAAACCAGGTTAGAGAAGACTTCTTATACTGAACTTCTGATGGCATTACTCACGCGGGTTAGTGGAGAGAATTACTGGTATCACTAGGATCTATGTACTTGCATTGCACGTGTTTTACATGGTAACAGTAAAAGAATGTTTCCCTGCAAATTCTGATGTTTTTTCCAAAAGGCAGCTTGCTTTTATATCTATGCATCTTTGAGGATTTCAAGATAAGATTTTATTCTTTTGACGCTGTAAAGAGGAACTGTTTAAAAATGAACTTGGAAACTCTGCACCTGTATACAAATTTTTTTAGCAATAAAGCAGCACAGGCTGAGAATGCACGAAGACTTGATGTGTCATTTGTTCAAAAGACAGATTAACCAAGTTGCAATACACTGCATCTTCAGTCAGGTGCTTCTTGCACTTCTGAAACATTGCTGTACCTTTGTCAGTGCTTAACAATTTGAGATAAACACCCATTTGCTGTATGGCTGCTTTGGATCCAGCTGTTTCAGCAGATTTCTGTCACAAGAGGCTCTCCAGCTTCCTGGAATGCAACCCAAGAATAATTGTCACTGTATTGCAACTTAATATAAGATGGGCAAGTAACCAATAAAAGCTTCAAAGGCTGTTTTAGACAGTAGCAGAGAGCTTCTGATCTTGTAAAGTGGCTTGCCTACAAGGACTAATTCTCTGGAAACTGTTTCTCATGCATGTGGAGTGTTTATTTTGGTGACTGAAACTTTTCAACAATTCCTTCAGTCAATATTTCACAACCTGTAGGTAGGCACAACTTTCCTTGCAACTGCTGCTAGAAGCAATTTTGGGAAGCTCTATAAGACAGCAGTAAGACACCACCTCCTGAGGACTGTGTTGAAGAAGCCATGGCTACTAACACTGCTGTAAACTTTCCAAAACTTCTCAGAGATTGCTAACTGTTATGTTAGCTTATAAAACACTAATTGTATGATTGTTGCTTCAGTAATTCACTTCACCTTAATTTGTTTCATTTTCTGCTTGCTTTTCTTTATAGGTTCCAGAGAAGATAACAGCCAGTTAGCTCATTTAGGAATAAAGACAGCTGTGGCCTGACCATGAGACTTGCTTTTCAAGCAAGTATTTGTTTAAATAGAGAATTCATCCATTCTGAGCCAGCCTGGCCCTGGCTACACATCTCAAGATACCTAGCTAGAGATTTGGTTGCACACTGTAAAACTGTATATTCATTCATTAACTGTAGATTCCAGCAGAATTTGAGCCTGGGACAGGGTGAAATTGAAAGCTGAATCTTTCAGGAAGAAAAGTTCAAACATCACTTAAACTGGAGCCTTAGGTTTAAATTACTGTCTTAGTAAATGTTTGCTGCAGACTGCTGACAATACGGTTGCATTTTATTTCTTTAAATTAAGGTGGTTTGCTTTTCAAAACAGGTTTTACTTAAACTGTACTGCTGTGAGTGCCAGCAGGTCAGTTGGGCAGTAGTCAGTGCCAGGAAAAAACATCTTTTGACAAGTAGGCACAAAGTTCCACACGATGACTCAGTAGAGCTGAAGTCTTTCCAGTTCAAAAGATAAGCCAAATGCAGTTTAAAAGTGAGCTTACAACTCGCATGATACTAACAAGGTCTGTATAATACCTATTTGTGAATCCCATCATTTTTATTTAAAAAAACACAAAGATAATATATAAAAATGTAACCAACAGCTGCATTTTTTTTTTCTCTTAGGGGTGGATTCTTAGCTAAATGAAGCAAGAGAACTTAATACTATTTATATTATACATAGTACAAATGTAGAGCTTTATGACAAGAAAAAAGTCAACGCAAAAAAAAAAGCAAACAGAAGGGCAGAAGTGAGTAGTCCCATTATCAATCATGTTTCTGAGACTGATGCAACAACAAATAACTGCCACTCAGAAGTAATGCAAAGGTGAAGTTACATAATGGCAAACACCTGAGACGGGAAGGGTGTTTGCACAAGGTGTGTTTAGTGACAGAACTCCAGTCAAAGAGCAGCAGTTCTTCAAATGTAATTTAGGTAAAGAAGTCTTTAAAAAAATTATTTGTTTTTAATAATGAAGCAGTCAAATATAACTCCAGACTTTACGTGAGTATAAAGTGACAGCTGTTGAGAACAACAGCTCTCCAGTTAAGAGTTCAGACTAGAGCATACACTGAAAGAAACATTTATCGTTATAGGCGGTGAAGCAGATTTTAAGAGTGAGTAACACTGCCTTCAGGTGTTTCGATAGCCCAAATTTAGCTGTCATTGAAAAGTACTGCATTTGTGCACTTAAAGAAGTTGTAAAACATGGATAATAACCATTTCCATAGCTCACAGTTGAGGAATTTAATAGAGATCTGCTTCCTTCCCAGCAGAACAGCTCTTAACAAGGCTGTGTTATTACTTGATCAGAACAGACTGAGACCATCCAGAAGTCTTAATAAAAGACTCAAATTTATTGAAGGCAACTGCTCACAGCGTAAGATTCATGGAGCACACAGAACTTGATCCATGCAGCCATGTGACTGCATTTCCAGGTGACTTTGGAAGAAACAAGCATTGTACCTTGATTTGAAATCTGTAACCTCACGCTCCAGTTAGCTTTGCACCATATAGTCACCAAGCGCGGCTGTGCAGCTTCTGGGAAATGCTAACTTGTTCCTTTTGCAGGCCACATATACAAGCAGATTCTTCCAAAGAATTCATTGGGAGGCTATTCAGAAGTCTCACATACCAGATGTAGCTAATGAATCACCCGACAGCTAGCTGCCATGAATATTCTATATATATGAAAAGATAGAACAAAACTTTAGAACTCCTTAAGAACCTTTAAATTACAACGCTTCCTCTCAATTATTGTTATGATAGTGTGTCTGGTATGGTTCTATAGACCTGATTTTATTGTTGCAAAAAGTGTTCTACCTCTTTGAAGTCATTATGGAGAATCACAACCAAAGTTCAGACTTAGAGAATTATATGCTGCACAAGTAAATTGTTCATGCTAGATGATGAAACTTAGCAGAGCTGCAGAAACGACTCCAGTAGTTCCTCAAAATGGCATATTTCTTGGTATCGACTATTGCATATCCTGGCATTAGGACATGTGATGCAAAGCTTTGTTTTCTGCCACATTATTTTGTTTCAGTTGCTCCACCTTCTTCATCAGCAATTCGATGCGCATGTGTGTCATCACAAGGCTTTCTTTCAGCTAGAAAAAAAGAAGAAAAAAGAGAGATGGGAGTTGTAAGATTAGAGAAAACTGTTCTGGATGTTTAATGTTCAATGACATGCATCCCACTTTCAGTGGCTAAAGCACAGATGACTTTCAAAATGGAAAATGATGCTGGACTTTATGTTCTATGTCTAGAAAAGCCAAAACTAACCAGGACTCAAATCAGAAACCTGTGCTAGAAAAAAATGATTGTGGGCCAGCACAATTAGTGTGTCAGAGATGCACGGAAACGTTCCACTTGAAGAGCTGCTGAAGCGTTGCTGTGATCAGGGCAGTATTTTCTCGTTAACTCATTACATGTTTTTTTACATAGACTATGATTCTGCTTTACAAAATCTGGAGATGGCATCATCATCAGTTTAGGACAACCCTTCAAAAATTTCTAGAGTTTGGGGCTTAAGTTAACACATGAAAAGTACTGTAGGCAAGGTATATCTTTATAGCTTTTATCTTATCTTTACGTCTTTTAAGATACATCTTTAAGATGTATTTTAAAAAGCAAAGACTAGAGTCCAACACTCGCTCTAATCAACATACAACTTTTCCAAAATCCCTCAACGCGTGTTTGCAATGAAGCACTCCTACTTTTACCTCAGAATGATCTATTTCAGCTTCAGGGAAACTTAAGCCTGGATGACATTTGTGCATTTTAGTGTCAGTTCCCATATAAAAACAATGGAATCCCTTTCAATTTGACAAATTTGTATACGTGTTTTTTATTCTTCAACAGTGACTTTTCAGTTCTAGGAACAACACAGCTAGCAATATTTAGGGAAAGTTTTATTTAAAAAGGATTTTCTGTTTTGCTTTCAACATGTAGAGAAGTACGTACCCTTCCCTGTTGACAACATTTGGGTAGCAAAATTACACATACACATTCACTAAAAAAAGAAACACCATGCTTTTGTCAGAAAATTAGCTAGAACTTGATATGTGTTACAGATAAAATAATATTATGAAGTATTTTAGTTAGCCAAAAATACTGGTATCAAAAAGTATTTCTTGCTATTTTCATACAAAGTCATGCGGAAACCTTACTTTCTCTATTTGATCCTTTAGGGTCACAGCAGGAAATTTCACCTTAGAAGCTTCTATTATCATTTTGCTTTTTAAGAGATAACTGGAAAACAAATGGGGAATGGGAAAAACAAGAAAAACAGTTGAAAACAAGTAGTTGCATTCATTTAGACAGACTATTTGAGCTGATTTTAAAGCAGATAAAACTCTTCCCTAAAGTACTTCCCTAAAGTACCTAGATAATGAAAATATTAAAAACCATAACACATTTACTTCCAAATCATAAAATCCCCTCAGTACCAGCTAGTGAGGCACTGGAACAGGTTGCCCAGAGCTGAAGTAGGTGCCCTGATCCTGGAGACATTCAAGATCATGCTGGACCAGGCTCTGAGCACCCTGCTCTAGCTGTAGGTGTCCCTGTTCATAGCAGGGGAGTTGGACTAGATGACGAGAAGGCCTGTAAAGGCCCTTTCCAACTCAAACAATTCTGTGATTCTATAATCAGGTCCATCTATCGCAGACCTGTTTTATCTCTGACATTAGTTAGGTGGATCTGGAACTGAAGGAGATCTCAGTACCGCAAATAGCTGAATTTAAACTTTGATGTGAAGAGACTCAGAAAGTATAAGGTAAATCGAATGGAATCATGACGACACAAAGTGAGAACAGAATATTAAAATCCCAGTGAAGCTCTCAATAAAGCAGCCTTTGTTAGGTGCGTGTTAGCTGTATTCGTGCTGGAATAAGTTGCAAATTGCCATGAAATCCCTGACCGTTAAAACACTGGGGAGAGCACCCACCAGAAGATGCTTTTCTTGAAGAAACAGAAGAAGCCTCGGAGATGGGTCAGGTCTCTGAAGGCAGAATAGAGAACAAAGCCCACAACTGTACCACACGACTGACAAGACAACGTGTTGTAAGCACTAAAAGGAAAAGCAGAACAATTCTATTATTAAATAAAAGCTTCTGAAACCACAGATACTGCTTCTCACTTGTCAGAGGACACAGATTAAGCGTAGATTCAAACAGGCGTGGAAAACCTCTGTATTAATCAAAGTTGAAAGGAGAGATTAAATCCACAGCGCATCGCACGGAACGCTTTAGGCTCTGAGACTCCAAAGTGACGTAAGGGCGCTGCTACGCACCATCCCGTCAGGGCTCCCTCCAGGCCGACCATCAGCTCCTCCTCGCACAGCACGTTGCTGGTGACTCCTGAGGAGAGAGGAGAAGCGCGTGGAGAAGCAGCGTGCGTAGGCGGAACCAGCCCCAGCCCGGCCCGCAGCACTGACTGAGGCAGACGACGAGGCCGAGGCGCTGCTCCTCCAGCGCGCACAGATGCAGCGAGTCGCCCAGCACCGCCCAGCACCCGCGGCACTGGAACACGGCGCAGTCCTCCGCTCGCAGCTCGCAGCACTGCGGCACCTCTGAAGCCGAAGCAGGAGCAGGAGCCGGAGGAGGCTCAGAGGAGAGCGGCCGCTCCACCACGATCGTGCCGCGGATCTGCGGCTCTTCGAAGAATCGTCGCAGCTGCCTCCGCACCGCCATCTCCTCCCGTCCGGCGCTGAAGCGCACCGCCCGCCTCGGCCTCGCCATGGGAGCGCTGTTATTGGGCAATAGCGACGTCAATTCTCGCAGCACGGGGCCATTGGGAGGTGGGCTGCGGCGCCTCGTTCTGGCGGCCAATCAAGCAGTAGAGGGCGGGGATTTCCCGAGCAGCCTGCGCCAATCGTGATTGAAAAACAGCACGCTGGTGGCCACAGCAGCCATTGGTCGATTCCTGTGCCTCTAAGCCCGCCTCCCTCACCTGGCCCGGCCAATGGCCGGTCGCGGCGGGCAAGTTCGAACGGTGGAGGCGGGAGCAAGGCGCTCCGTGTCGGTTAAGCGCGAGATTCGAAGAGTGGCGGTTGGTAGTGGAGTAATAATGGCGCTCTCCTCACAGATTCAGTCTTTAGACGCGCTGAAGTACGTTGAGCTGCAACAGGTTGCCAAGGCCGCCGGCCTGAGGGCCAACCTCCGGGTGAGTGGGGGCGGCCTGGAGGAGCGGTGCGGGAACGTGGTGCCTGAACGTGGTGCCGTCGTCCCCGCGGTGTCGCTGGCGCTGAGGGAACCGCATCCCTTTGGCGCTGAGGGCGGCGGGGCGGGCGGCGTGTCCGGGAGCGGCCGCGGCCGTTGTGGCCTCAGCGCTGTGGCCCGGTCCGCTTGGTGCTGGGCAGGGCGGCCAGGCCGGCACGAGCCCTCTCTGGGTTCAGGCGGTCTCCTTAGGCAGTGTTTAGTTCATCTGTCGCTTTGGTTTTTCTTCAGGCCGACAAGCTGTTGAAAGCGCTGAAGCAACACTTCCAAGGAAGAATGCAAGAAAATGAAAATACGGTAATAGATGATCAAGCAGCCCTTCTTTTTCAGAAAGAATTGCTTTAGTGGTGTTAATTGTAATAAAAGTACTTTTTCAATGGCGCTTTTAGTTTAACGCGCTCATGTATTAGTAGATGTGTGTGTGAATGCTTGATATGCCCTCCTGAACAACAGAAGGCATTAATTCTGCCTGAAGTTTATCTGTTAGTATCAATACAAAATTATTCCCTGTAACCACTGACGTTTAAACTTCTTCATTTTATATTCTATACTAACTAATCCCAAAGCATTTTACATCTGCAATTCACTTACACTGACATTATAACAAAAGCAAAAAAGGCAGCTGTGGAAAGATCTCATTATGGCCTTACAATATTCAAAGGGAGCCTATACATGAGGGAAGTTAGTTTTTTACATGGGTAGATAGTGACAAGACAAGGGGGAACGGTCATAAACTAAAGGAAGGGAGATTTAGATTATAATTAGATTTAGAAGTTTTTTTTACTGAGAGAATGGCGAAGTGCTGGAATGGGTTGTCCAGACAGGTTATGGATATTGTGACCTTGGAGGTTTTCAAGGCCGGGTTGGAAAGGGCACTGGGCAATCTGATCTAGTAGTACTTAATCTAGCAGCTGGCAACCCTGCCTGTAGCAAGGGGGTTGGAACCTGCTGATCCTTGAGATCCTTTCCAACCCAAACCATTCTATGATTCAATACACTTGATATTTCTTTTATTCATTTATATTAGTTGCTTTTCTTATTAAGTTTCCTATGAGCCAAAATATTGCATCTAACACTTCCTTATGCTTTTGATAAATTTGTGTCTACTTTTTCTAAAACAACTCATTAAAATTTGCCTTTATAATCTACTTCTCTAAATTCATGAGGAAATTGTGTAGTCTTTTGTGGCTTGTATGTGTATATTTCTGTAGGATAATTTTAACAGATTTTGGAGGATAGCAGCTTCATTCAAGTCAGATCTCAAATACTAAGTGGCTGCTCGCTTTTTTATATAAGTAGTTGCTT
This sequence comes from Centrocercus urophasianus, assembly GCF_019232065.1. Classification (NCBI taxonomy): domain Eukaryota; kingdom Metazoa; phylum Chordata; class Aves; order Galliformes; family Phasianidae; genus Centrocercus; species Centrocercus urophasianus. The sequence continues at coordinate 17,810,246 of NW_024884586.1, forward strand.
ACTGAATATAAGTACTACAATTATTTTATTACGTAGCTTTTCCATGGTGATGTAGTTAGGGTGTTTTGGGAAATCTAGATATTGCCAAGTTAGTTACTGTACTACTTAAGTGTACTTTTGCTTTCGTCTGTGTGAAGTGCCTTTTCCAATAATGATGTTGAAGCTGTCCCTTCAGAGCGCCTATCTGCTATATGTGTGTTCCATGTTATGGTACTTTTCTGATACAGAATTCTGAAAAAAGCATGCCTGCTTCAATGGACTCTGAACCGAGCTGTCAGCAGGAATTCATGCCTAATCCAGCACGTTTTGTCACAAAAAGATGTAAAGAAAAGAAAGCAACCAGGAAAAAGAAGAGCTCTGATATGGAAGCCAATGACAGTGAAGAAAATACAGGGCCCTCTGTTGAGATGGAGGTAATTTGTATTGCTTTCTTTTGTGTGTCTGTGTCTTGCAATGAAACTGGAGATTTAAAATAAATAAATAAAGGCTTGATTAATTCTGCTACCAGGTTAGCAGGTAAGGGTTTCATTTTTGTATGTAGGTGTACAGAAAACAAGAACTTGTACTTTATACCCCAGATCTTGTCTAATTGGACTGTATGCTACTCCACAATGAACAGAAATGTCTTATGAAATTAGTCTAAGAAAAGAAAACCTTCTGAGGAAGTGCATGATTACTACCCTGAGTGTAGGACTGATTTCACTCGCTCATCATAGTATACATCCGAATGGTTGGAGCTTCACAATTTGGGTGGATGAGTGAGTGAAGTCAGAATTGTGCAGAAAACTTAATGGTAGGGAAATGGTGACATGAGAGGTGTTGGTCCTTTTAGCAGCATGAGTAAATGAAAGCCAGTGGTAACTACAGCTGTGATGGTCAAAAGTAACATAGCAATTGAATGGACTTTTTCTTGAAAATAATTTTGTTAATAGAAGAAACATTGTGCTAGAATGTTAGAACTGTGCAGGGAAAAGCCTTAGTATAGATAATTACAAATATTTCCTAGGTTGACTTACATTGTGTTTCATAAAGCCTCTTCCTCATTCTCTCCCTGAAAGCAGGGTCAGCTATGAGGTTAGATCACAATGCTTGGGGTTTTAAGTGAGCTAATTTTTGTAAAACTCTTCAGCATGGCTGTTACCCCACCTCTCTGGACACACGTTTCGCTGACCAGCTGCTCTCAGAACAAAATCCTTTTCTTATATTCAATTGGAACAAAGTTTAATGAAGTATGCTTAACTGTAGGGGCGTTCTGAAACAAAGGAGAACGAAGTGCCTCAGGGTGATTGTGGAAAGGAAAAAATGGTATTCCAAAATGTGGACCAAGTTACTAAAAAAAGAGCTGATGAGAATCCAAGCACAGCTACTGCTGAGAAGAAGCAGCCAAACAGGACTTCTACTAAAAGCACTAGAGCAGAACGTAAGTAAAAACTTCCACAAACAGGAGCTTTGTAGTACTTTAGATTTACTACTTAGGTTATTTTTTGTCTGTAAATGTTTTCAGTGAAGGAGTCTGAGTGTATTTGATCCTCCTGCTGCTTTGTTTAGGATCAGCGCCTTCTGGAATACACCTGAGATGCCAGTTTTTAAAGGAGCCAAATAGCACAAAAAGGGAAAATGCCTCAGTATTAATTCTTTTTCTTTAGGTGAATGGGCTTTTTCGCTGCCTTCTTGGGAGTACAGCTAGTATAAAAATACATGCAGGCAACACCCTTGTTAATTTGTTAACACACAGATGCTGTTAGGCAGTGTAATGGTGGATCGCTTTTGTATCTGATAAATTTTCATGACCTTAGAGCATGATGCTGCTGAAAATATGGGCTCGCTTCTCCTCCACTCTTTTGTGCATGCAGCTGAACTAGAGAGGAATTAAGTTTGTCTTCCCTATCTTGCTTGATAGATTCACAAAAAATTATTGGACATGTACCATTATTTGCCTCCTGTTAAGTGTCACAGTCCTTGTGATGTACCATGGGTATCTTTGATTGATAGAATTTAAAGCCTTTCCTATTAGAGGTCGTATGTAACTTTAAAGCTAATTAAGAAAACAAAAGTTTTCTATGAAGCTTCTTTTAAAAGCAAATAAAGTATGTAAAAAAATGCTTTGGCTGAAGCAGTACTAAAATTAGTTTCACATTGACACTTGAAACAGTGCTAATCTCTTCCCATAACTGCAACCACAAATATCTGTATTGCTTTAGTTTTTATTTTTTTCCTCTCAACTGTAACTTCAGATGGTAAGATAGCTGTGTAATAGAGGAAAGACTATAACTACACTTAATGCATGTTGGTTTTGTCATAGTACTGACCTGAAGGCAGCAATGATTTAAAAAGCTGAGGCTCTTGTGTGCATATTTAAGGTGGTGGCAGAAAGGCTAGCTAGAAGATATTTCTTTTTTCAGTTATCAATATTTTAAAAACATTAGCTTATGAACTGGATAAAGACCTGTGAGTTGTAGTTGCTTACTACAAGCAAAGTTCTCTTGATAACTCCTCCTGTGAAATACTTCAGTGTTGAGAGAAAATAACCTGGTGTGACTGTCAAACTTGTGCTTCGCTATGTAGTTCATCAGGGCATGTTTTTACTGACATATCATTTAAAAGACTTCTGAGATACTTAGAACTTATCTACTTCAAATGAGGTTTTATTTCTTGAAACCTAAACCACTTTGAGGAGATGAGGTGTGTTTTGCCACAAGTGCTTTAATAAAGGATTGTATTGATGTTGAAATATTTTTCTAGTAGTTGTAACAGTTTTGTTTAATCTTACTGTGCCAGGTGATCCTCATCCTGCAGGACAGAAGATTCCTTTGTATGTTGGTGGTGCATCTAAGCCTGGGAAAACAGGGCTGAAAGCTACTACACCAAGTAAGATAATCTTCCATGCTTAAAAAGAGAAAATATTGCCTGTGTATGAAAAGAGATGAATTGCAGGTTTTGCAAAAATACAAATCTGGATTCTATGAACCAAGAGGCTGTCTTCTCTTTAAAAAGCAAAGCAGAAAAACAAAACAAACCCAGAACACCAAAAATTACACTGATGTACATCTTCCCACTTGCTTATTTGGTGTTTTCTGGATAAAACACTTACACTTGAAGTTTTCAAAACAGCGAAGAGTAGGAAGGTGTGCTCTGACTCCCGATTCCTACTTGTTTTTACTTTATCAATACTACAGTTGTGATAACCATTCATCATTTTGTAGAATACTCACTTTTTTTTTATTACTTGACAGTGGAAGTATTTATCTTTTTTCCTTTGACCCTGGAATTCTCTAGAGCATCCACCATGTAACCGTGTTGCTGATGTAGATGTTGTTGCACGCTATTTGCTTACCTGTGGGTACCCAACCTTACTTAGAGGAATGTGCTATGGTCTTTGAGGCCATAACAGGCGGTGTTGTAAACTTTCTGTGTTGTAGCAAGCTTCTTTAGGAGTCTGTTAGATGCATGACCCCTATTACTTTTGGAACTTCTCAGACTTTAAAAGGCTGCACGAAGCTCACTTCAAGAAAATGGAGTCCATTGCTGATTACATTGAGAGGAAGAAAAAAATGCATGAGACCTGCAGCAGTTCCCTCAGTGAAGCCAAGGTAAGTGCTAACAAACGAAGACTTTCATTGTTGCCATATTCGTACTTCCACAAAGGCTCTCCTTAAGTTTCCCACAAAGCCTATTCAGAACTGAGAAGCTGGCCTTGTGCATATGTGATGGACTCCAATCAGAGAGCTCCTATATAACTGGTTCTATGCAGTTTCTCTGTAGTTTGATGTAACTTATTTGTTAATTGAGTATGGTTATAAATAGTTATAGGAAACAATAAATAGCTTGGTAATCATGTGTAAAATGTAATTCATGATTACTTGTGAAAGGGTCTCCTGGAACTTCTGGTAACAGGCATTTCTGAATTGCAGCAGAACATAACATGGGATGGGTTGTTTTCCAAAAAGTAGGCATTAAACAAAGGGTTTTTTTGTGCTTTAAAGAACCTTTGCCAATGACTACATACGTTACCTACTAATCCGTTAGTAGGTAACATGTGTAGCTTCTGGTGGCTTTGAGTTAATGCACATCTGACACCTGTAAGGGAAGCTTCTTTCTGGGCATGGCAGTTTTATGAAGCAACAGCAATGTGTCAGTGAATAGATGGATGTCACTGGATATACCAAAATAGTAACACTGAACTTCTGAACGTTACATTTCTCTTTCTTTAAGGCATACAGTGTATGAATGTATGCTTAAGAGAAGTGATTTTGGCAGATGCTGGCCAAAAAAACCCAAATCATTGAAGGGCACCAGAAAAAGGCACTTTGTAGCACTTCTACAATATATGCTTTCAGATGAATTTAATCGTGTAAAATCTTAAGATTAAAACACTTCCCTCCTGTTCCCTTTCAAAGCATAAGAGACGGTGTGGTTGTCGTACACACTGTAGTTTCCCTGCTTCTTAACTGCCTTCTCGATGGAAAAACTTCTAGCAGATTGTGCTGACTCCCAGTTTGCTTTTCCCTAGAAACACAGCAGTGGCAAAACATTGTTATTCAGCCCCAATCCAGAACGAGGCAGATTCTCTGGCACCTGCACTCCCAGTAACCTGCGACGCTCACCACGCGGTTTGCTGAATGCTGGAAGTCAAAGTATTTTGCCTAGGAAATCTTCATTTAATCCTTCTGTTCTCTCAACAACCAAAATGAATGTCAGGTAATAAGAATGAAGCTGTCACTGATGTAATATGACACGTTGAAAATAATAAAGGTAGACTGTGATTTGACTACTTTATTACTATTCCAAGTATGACCCAGGTACAGATAGAAAGCTAGGCTGAAAGATAGAACTGACAGCTTTAGGCAATACAGTAAATGTTTTTATCTTGATTCTTTATTTAGATGTTTGACTTCAGAGGAAATTTGTCTCACTTCCAACCTTCATTTTCCTAAGCAAACCAATCAAATTTTTTTTCCTCTCTCTCACTGTGTAGGCATTCAGTTTTGTCAGCAACTTAATAGTGTCTCTTATATTTGGATTAATTCCTCTTTGAGATGATTTAACCAGAACTTTATGTAGTATCCCAGGTGAAACTTGCAGTGACTTCAGATACTCTGTGCCCATAGCACAGTAGGGCTTCATCTTGTGATCAACTGATATAAGCAGGTTGCTTTTAACAGATGGGAACCAAACTGATGCCAGAAAGTCATAACGACTTGCTAAATAAATGAGCTGATGTTATTAAGCCTCACCTTGTTTGCATTTAAGATACTATGCATGCTTCATTATTTTTATAAGTAAGCAATTATATTAACATCTCCTGATTTAATTTTTTTTATTATAAGTAATTCTTTTAATAGCTTAATAGTGACTTTTCTGGGTCTTGAGGAAAAAAATCTTCTTAAAGAATTGAAAATACAGTCCCTAAAAGTATTCTTTTGCACGCTTTTCCTTTCAGCAAAAGTCATTTTTTCTGCTGTTTTTCCTGGCTTCTAATTGTTGTACTGACACCAACTACTTGCTTTCACTGGGCTTTCTACAGCAGCTGAAGTTCAGATTTAGACACTTTGTATTTTATACTTATCACCCTACTAATGACAGGTGAATCTTGTGTCTCTATCGCATTCCTTTGAATTTTTCTGATAACCTTCACTTCCTAATAGTTGTGTGCCAAGTGAATAATTGCTGGGACTATTTTTTGGTCCCCGAATAAATAAATATTACACGTGTGGTTTTTTCTACTGGTGAGTCAGTACATCCTCCATTACTGACCAACTCCTAATGATTTATTTACATTATGGGACTTGTAACTTTTCCTATCAAGTTATTTGACTGTTGAGAATTCAAGACCGAACGTTCCTTGAAATATCAAACTGAATCCAGATGGCTTTGTTTCTATTTTAAATGTGCAATTTTGATTTCCATGCTTTTTCTTCCTATTTATCCTATTTCAATTACTCTGTATCACTTTCTTTCTTCCTGTGGAAGTGACAACAAACAAAAATAACTCATTCTGTCTCTGTGTTTCGTGTTGCATGTTTTTTCCTCTCTGCTGCAGCCCTACTTGATTCTTTCACAGTGTGTAAATTGAAGCTCTTTCAGAATTTATTTCCAGGTCATTTGTCCAAAAATGTAATGAAATGCAAACGCACATCCACGAACTTGCTTGAAATACAGTTCTCTTCAATATTAACTTTTTTTTCCCATATCTTGCAGGCTTTCAGCTCAGTATCTTTATTGATGAGACTATTAATTCACATAAGATTTTAAATTTATTTCATGATCTCACATGTGTATACTTCAAAAATGTGTCTATTTACACTTGCAGCACACAGTTCTTAGTATGCAGTTAGCTTATTGCATTCAAATACATTTGATTTCTGAAATAACAAGATAGTCACCTCTTTAAAATTTCCACTGTTATTTACAGTTGTTAATGATGGTTCACAAGCTGAAAATTGTCAAAGGTATTTTTAGTGCAGTTTGTTACCTGTGAATGTCTTTGCTAGTTACCGGCTTTATTGTAAGTGCAACACTTGCTCCTTGTTTTGTGACATTGCTTGCATTCCTTGCAGGTGACTTTTCTTGATTATCTCTAATTTTCAGGTTCTCTGAAGCCACAAAAGATAATGAACATAAACGTTCTCTTACTAAGACTCCATCTAGGATGTCTCCATACGTGGAAGAGATCTGCACTCCTGACAGCCAGAAGAGCTGTGAACCCCTAAATGCAAAAAACAGCAAGAGAAGCACGCGAAATAATGATCTGCCTGCATTAAAGGGTAAAGTAGTTACTGAATACTTGTTTTTTTTCACATCAAGACATATTTTATTGAGTGTTTGTGTAACCTGTGGACCAGTAACCTAATAATTATACACTTCAATTTAATCCAGTAGTGAATGAGTGATTCTTTAGAAACTGCAGTAATTTATTTCCTTCAGTTTCCAGTTTTCTGATTGTCACTGAAGATGTGGGCTTGATGTCTTCTCAGAGGTCTCATTCTCCTTGTAGGATGCACACATCTTAAGACAATTTGATATCATCACCTTAGCAATCCTAGTTAGTTTGGAATCCAAAACCCTATAAAACCCTGTCTGTAGGGAAAATAAGTCTTTTGATCACTAGCAATCTGCAACAGCAAAGCGTTGCTAAGAATTGATGCCCCAGCATCACTAAGTACATCAGCTTTAAGTTCTTGATCTCAGTATACATGACAATACTGATATTTTTTTTTTTGTTGGGGTGGCAGCTGGAGGTCTCACTGCTGATGTTTTCTTGTTTTTATTCGTTTCTTCTCCTTAAATGTGAAAATCCTCTTTTCCAAACAAATATGCAGAGACAAGGAAATAATCTATTTCCTCTGAAGAACTAGAAAAATGCAGGGGGCTGTATATGGTATTGCTTAGTCATTTTAGGGGAGTCTGTTTTGGTATCCCAGTTCTTATTGTAAAAGTAAGAATTACTATCCTAAAAGAACAGAAATGACCTTAGGAAAATAATTGTCAGTGTCTCTCATCCTTAAAAACAGATAAGAGTAAAACTGATAAAATCTTGTTTTCAATATATGGTTTGGGGCACCTTAAGCAGCTGAGCTGAGGAACTAACATCTAAAGCATAACCTAAACCTCAGCACAGAATCAGTTTGAGTGAGCCATAATACATTCCTCTCTGGCTATAGAACTGTGTTTACAAGTTTAGTGTAAGTTGTTAAGTGGCATGAAAGACAAAAAAAAGGCCGCATGTTCTCCTTAAAGCATGAATGTCCAACCTTTTGGCTCGCCTTGGCCACACTGAGTGAGAAGCAAATGCACTGGGCTGCATATATGTAGATTACTCCAAAAGTAATGCCTCCTATTTAATTTCTTTGAAACTTCAATGGATGAAAAGAGCACAGTGGCACTGTTTGATAGAGCAAATTCTCAGCTACAAAATGCTATTTTTCAACATAATCACCATTTGCTCTGCATTTTGCAAGCAATGAACAAGCACCTACATGCTATGTTTTTTTTCTTTTAAGTCTCCACTCACTGTTCACAACTGCTGTTTAGCCTCCATAGGCATTCAGCTAAGCATCAACAAATGTGAACCTGTGCTGCTTTTTCCACAATGAGGAATTCATTTCTACACCTTTGCTTCCACGGCAGAGGGGCAGTCTGACCAACTGGTGTCTGTCTTGTTGTTGTCACGCAACAACAAGAAGTAATGGAATATTGGTGGGAAGGTTCAACCTCTGCTGCTGTACCACCAACATCCATGTCTGACATCACTGGCCAACATAATAAAATAGGAGGCATTACTTTTGGAGCAGCCTTTGTACAATATATACTGTAATTAACACGCATCAGTAACAAAACATTTAAATGCTTAATATTTTTTATTAAAACATAACAATTGTGAGCAAAAGAAAAACACCAGTGGATGTTGGTTTTGCTAAACTAATGCATCAGCCACACTCAGTGGCAGAGCTGCACTTCTAGTGAGGAGATTTCTGATGAAATTTTACTCCTATGCTTCATCCTTGAAAGCACAAGAGTTGTTCACAAACTGTTTACTGCCAAAAAGGTGATGGCATGAATAAGACATGATGTGAAGTCAGAGGTATTTCTCTCTGGTAAGAGAGTGCGTGCAGAAATCCAGCAGAGAGACACGATCAGTTTCAAGTTGAGTATCTGATTGCAACTTTATCTGTTCCATTTGAAAATGTACAGAACACACATTTATGTTGACTGAAAACGGAAGTGCAAACAGACCAAAAAAATCAATAATTTTTTTGGCAGTCTTGAAACCTGTTCTCAATTCTTTCATCAAAATGCAGAGCATAAGGCTGCGTATTTGTTTGGCTGTTCACAGGACTGTTTAGCCAGTGTGTCAAAATGCAGGAGCTTATTTGCTGTTCCTCGAGCTGGCACTGCACTGCACCCCCCGTGCCCTGGTCTCAGCACAGATGGGGTTAATAAATAGCACAAGGCTGTCTGGTTGTTGCTGAGTAATGGCTGCGGAGCTGCTGCCCTGATGGTGAGGGGCTGGCTGTGCTGTGAGCTGTGTGGAGCAGACACAGTGCATTGCCACATAACTAATTCACTTACCTACTCATGGCTGTAGGCTGTTCCTCTTGCATCAACAGTGAGAAGCTACTAACATGACATACAGTGTTATGTGTGCTTTTAGACGTTAGTAAAGTGAGAGTTACAGTGTGATCAGTGAATCCAGGGATTCTGAACTAATGTGAGAATGACTTCAACTGACCTGAGGTGTAGCAGATCTGCTGCTTACCAGAATGCTATCTAAAATCAGAGCAAAAAGGTATTTCATGACTTCTGCCCTCTCTGGAAGCTTCCTTTTGCCAGTGAGCTGTTTGCAATTTCTTCCTTAGTGGCAGAAGGCAGCGTTTAATAACTTTTTAGTCTTGACAGTTGTCACATGGTCCTCAAACACTTCCTGAGTTGCTTTGTACACCGATGTTCCTGCTACCATTAGTAAGTGATATCTTGATGCCTTTTGTAGCTATTACCCCGTTCAAGTTCACAGCTCAATCTGCAGAACCCTCAAGCACCAAGAAGATATTTGATCTCAAAGCAAGTCTTTCAAGGCCGCTTCGGTATCAACCACACAAAGGTACTGTGATCATGCATTGGTAGTGTTATTTATAGCAAAGTGTTCATAAAATAAGCCACTGAGCAAACTTTCTACATCGTGGTGTGAATTGGCTTTCTTTTTTTACCCCATTTCTTGAGATTTCCACATAGTTTGTGCACTGATATGAAAATCCTACTTCATGTGTTCTGAGAGTCTCCCTACTGGAGAAAAAATCTCTAACAAAAGTTTCATAAATAGAGGAGTAAACATTCTTGTATTATGTTGGATATACAGAATATATGGATAATTCTGTACACAATAATGCTTGCTTAAAAAGTGCACTTTCTTAGCAAAAGCAAAACATCTGAAGTGTTTGTTGCATAGAGACTGCTACCTGGAAAACTGCTCATAAGAAATGGGCTGATGAAGCTAATGTATTATGCAGCTGAAGAGGCATTTTCTCTCAAAGGAAGCCAGCCAAGGAGAAGCTAGCTAGTGTAAAATTCACAAGAAGTTGTTAAGCATGCTGTTGCTAAGCTGTAGTAGTTCAGTATCCTCTCTTTGCCTCTAATTTGTAGGACGGCTAAAACCTTGGGGAGAACTTAAGGAAAATGCTCCCCCAAAGAGGTCTGTCATCAGCAGCATCACTTCACATAAGAGAGACTACAAACAGCCACATCTCCAGACAAGGTCAGTACAACACTTTGTACAACAGCTTTTTATGAGTAGTGTCATTTAAAATAACATCGTGACTTGATTATCTCTTCAAGCATTAAAATATACGGTTTAGGAAAGAACAGTTTGTATTCATATTTGTAGTTCAATACCTATCTAGCAGCTATGGACTTGATAGATCTCCTGTGAAAAGCTATCAATTCCAGCACTGGGTGATTTATCTCAAAAGAAACTGGGTATTGATGAGTTGCTACCTTGAGTGTTAGATCTGCGCATCTAAGCTTAAGTATTTCAACTGAATCTAAACATTCAGACTAATGTCTAACTGGAGCAGTTTTCTTTTGCATAGCTAATGTTGCACATTGTTAAAACAGGTATTAAGCCCTGGTTAACTTCATATTTCTGAGGTTGCTTCTATTTTTGCTCTTACTGTAATCTGAAATGGTCTCTCTCCTTTTTCTCCTTTAGGGAAGACAGGCGGGAGAAGCATGAGCAGGAGAGAAAAAAGAAGAAAGCTCAGGCTCTTAGAAACCGTAGAGGACTATCTATGGGTTAGGTAAAACCAGAAATAGCTAGGATCTCACTTGTAAATACTGTTTCTCGCATGTAAATATTTGTGCTGTTTGTGCTTCAGAGTATGGGTCAGGTTGTTTATTAGCTAGGTAGAATCCACAGATGACTGAATAAGACCTTACAGTGCATCTGAGCATAACGTTTTACCAATCAGCTCCTAAGCTCTTAAATGTTTAGAACTCTCATCTCCTTGGAGAACTGTCTCTAGCTGCAGAACTCTCCAGTTGGTTACTGATATTTTCTAACGTTGCTATGTATCACACTATGTATCTCATGTAACTAAAAGATGTCAAAGGAGAAAATGCAAGTAGGAAAGAGATGCTCGTGGAGCCTCCTAATAACTTGGTGCAGACTTCACCAAAATGTTTGTTATCCACTAGAATGCATAGTTTGGATTGCAAGCTTCAAAACATTCCACTGGTCAATTAAAGGAACTGAGATATCTGCTTGCTCTGTTATCCAAGTGGATCCTTAAAACCTGTAGCAACTGTTCAGTGTGTCCTACTGTAGATCTGTGAAATGGTAGGGAATCTCCAGGGAAAGAAATATGCATGCTTTCTGGAAATCTACAACGTTTACAGAAAACTACAAGGCATAGCAGAATTATGATTATTTTTTTTTTTTCAGTAAGGTCACAGATGAAAAGTGGCTTTACAAACTAGTACTGGATGCCTAGATCAGTTATGGTTGGGCTTGGTCCTTTCTAGAATAAACAGATTAAAAAAAAAAAACAACTGAAATACTTCAAAGATGTTAAGAAGAGTGAGATGTTTAAATGCCTTAAATGCAAAAACTAATGTTATTTAAAAAAAAAAAAAAGGCTCAGAAAAGCTATTTGGATGTGTTATGGATGAAACTGTGACTGGAAAGGTAACTCAGCAGTTGTAATCTCAGCAAATACTAGTACTTCAAAAATACTAGGTGAGCAAATACTTCAGTGCTGTCATATCAAATGCTGAAACATAAAGCTTAATTGTTTTTATAAACCAAATGGGGGGGAAATAAATTTTTTTGTACATACCTTGTTTATTACCAGTTATCTATTGTGACTACCTCTACCTACCTCCTTAGTGTAGCACCAGTTCTGTTTGCATGTTACTCAGTTATCTCTGAACAGATTTGTTTCTGTACTGATTTGCCTGCATACCCTTTTGTGAATGCATTAGTGTTCTGACACCAGTAGGAAGTATAAGCTTTGCTCCCCTTCTGCTCTTAATCTAAATCTGTGCAAGAGGAAACTGCTGATGCAAGATGGTGTCAACTTGCTTTGTTGTGGTCTCCATATAAAGCAGAGCTAAGATTAGTTTTTTTTAAGGTACATTTAAGGAGGGTACACTAAATGATGTCAAGGCTTTGACTAGACTATTTGTGACATCTGAAATGAAACTATTCAGCAACTGTTCTTTAAAGTATTTCTTAAATTACTGAGGATGACAAAAAAAGAGGGGTTGGGGAACTGAGCATTTGCCCCACCTCTTGACACTGTGCCTTTCTGCAACACAGTTAACTAACAACACCACAGAAAAGCATCACCTGTTCTTCCTGGGCCATAGGCTGTGGGTAAGAGTGTTAATAAAGCTGAGGTGCATTTCTAGGGAATTGCCAGTGCCTGGAACCTTACTTCTGTTTAACAGCTTAGTCTTACTGCTTTGTAGCTCTTATCACCCATAACTCTAAAATAAGAGCTAAATCCCCTTCAGTGCTACTGTTTGCTCTTGGCAGCAGCAGGTTTTTCTTTTAGTTCCCTACGGTGCCAAAAGTTCAAGTCTGACATATTTCAGGTCCTGTTCTTTTGTAAATTTCAGAAGCTGTGACACACTTCAGCAGTACTATCACTGTATTAATTCACACTGTAACTTCTCCAGTTACAACCTATTTTTCAAGTCTTTTACAGCCCTATAAACAGTGTATTAGAAAATCAAACTGAGTACAAAAAACCAACACCACGTTAACAGAATACTTTTATTCCCCTAAAGATCAGGGCAAAAGTTAAAATGTACCCAGACAGCAGTTAATACACAGTAAGCATGTACTGCAGCTCTCACCAGGCTGTATTCCAGTTCCTGTAGGTACAAGCTCTCAGCCTGTTGGTGGCAGCTTGATGATGCCAACAGTGTCAGTCTAGTCAGATTACTGAGTCAACACTTCATCCACTTAACATTTAATGTTTACATAATTATAATTCGAAGGATATTCTCACACTTTATAAAATGCTTAAAAATTAAGTAAGCAGCTGATGAATGTTCCAAAGGACACAAAACCAACTTATATTCTAGGATTCCTTTCATATGTTTCATAGGCAAATTCTTCTGTGTGAGCTCTGTCATTTAGCAGGCCAATAAAATCAATCTCCAGCTGGAAGGGACCATCTACTTTATCTCCCAGTGTGAATCCAAGGGTACTGATCTAATAAGGAGATGCATACATTAGAATAAATCTTAAAATAATGTTACAACCTGTAACTACCACTTCCACATCCTACAAATAGTTCACAACAGTTCAGTTTAAAAGAGGGGTATCTGCTCAAAATGCAGCAGTATCTCCAAAGGCACAAATGCTTTATTACTACATTTTCATTACAGGCTCCAATGGGATTCACAGGTGCTTTTCTACCATTAGGTTGAAACATATTGAAAATGGCCTGAGTCTAGAGCAATACTGGCATTTTCAGCCTTCGAGGTCTGAATATTGTCAATTTGGTCACGATAAGATGAATTAATAACATACTTCTGTCACTTTTTTTTTTTTTAGCAGTTTGATGTGAACAGGAAGCACAAATAGAATGTAATTAAGGATGGATGGTACATTGTGAAAGTGCCCCCAAAGCAAACATTTTGAAAAACACAAAACTACTCCTGAATTTTATACCACACACTGAGTTATTTAGCCATAGTTTTCCAGTTACAATAGCATTTTTCAAAATATCCCTCATTCATTCTCAATTGCAACACTAATTTATTTAATAACAACTCTATTCTAATTGTAATAAACTCCATACAAATTCCTGGAGCTCAGACATGTCCCCCATTAGCCTGTAGCATATGCCTTGAAAGCCTTCTGCTCTTGTCCATCACCAACCTTTCAGAGACTCCAGTGTTACTGGTTCTCAAATCAAGTTGGGTGATAAGTGCTGAACACCTACAAAGCTCCTGGTATTTTAGGGATTAGGGAATCTGCGCTGGAAGTGCAGGTCTGATCCATACCCATGACTTTAAGGGCTGCCGTACATGCAGGAATGTGTCAGGTTCAAGTTGAATAACTGCATGCTGAGAATTTGCTGAGAATTGAGGATAAACATAAGTTGCACATGCATGCTAAATAAGTAACAGAGTAAAGCTAAGGTGGTAGAGCAGAGTAACGCTCCTCAGATTGATTCTAAGGATTCAATTGCTTTATCTTCTCCAGAAGTGAGCTCTGCAGTCAGCTCTTGGCTTGTGCAGGCTACAGAAGTTTTAAAGCTTTCTGTTACAGGTGACTGACTGCAGGAGTCACCTAAACTCTGTGTACTGAGGAATTTATCCCTTCGTAATGCCTAGATACGTTGCCTGTGATACATGCTTGCTTTTATTATTTTTGGCAGTACTGTGCCAAATTGCATTTTAGATATCTCAGTCACTTTGGTCATTCCTTTAAAAAAAACTATTTATTTTTTAACAGACAAGTTATCTAAATCTCTTAAAAATATCTGTGGAGCTACTTTGAAGTAAATTGACACTGAAATCACAAAGTAGGATAATTTGTATGCAAAGGTATGCACACAGGAATAAGTACTTTAAAACAAGTAGAGACTCTTATTGAATTTTAAATTTAAAACCACTGAATATCCCAAGGATTTCTCAATTACCTATACAACAACAATACAATCTCAAAGTATGTTTCTGACAGATTAAGCCTATAGAAAACTTGCCTTGTCTAACCAGATAGGGTGTTGGTCATCCTGTACTCTTCCTCGACTGGACAGAAAGAATTTGGAGAACGGAATCTGACAGCAGAAACAAAAGAAAAATGGACTTTAGTGTCACCAGTCTATAGAATAAAACCCCAAGGGAAAAAAGAAAAACAAACAGCTGCCTTAGAAAGTAACACCAAATCTGGTACCAGCACTCCAGGGTCCGAAGAATCAGTGAAAAGAAGCGTCACCCATTAGCCACATGCTGCCAGCTCCAGCCCCACGCTGCCCTGTGGCAGCCGTTTCCAGCTGTTGTGCTGGATTCTGAGCCAGCCAGGGCACAGGAGGGGCTGAAGCATGGAAGACAGCCGTTCACATCCAGAATATCTCCTTCCAGCAATGTCAGCTTAAATTAATAAAAAGTCTAGGATGCATTGTAAGCTCACCGACAGCTCATCTACATCCAATCTGCATATTTTGTACTGCAAATTTCATTCAAAGACATCAATAGTCTAGCAAAACAGTTCGCAAAAATATAACGATGATACAAGAGAAGAGAACTGGCTGGTGTGGGTGAGGAACACACACAGGCCAGCAGTGACACACTTCAGTGTCCTCAGAAAAGAGCTGAAACTCCCACTTCTTGCCAACGTTACTGCATGTCATAGATTCAAAGCTGTGCCTAACAGCCCACATACCTCCGAGGCTCCAACTGACTCCAAGTTTGGCAAACCACACTGCAGGGTAGAAATCTTACATCAAGTCCATTTATTATTACAGATAAAATGGTAATTGCATAGAAAGTTCCTGGCACTGCCTGCAAAGCTCCAGTAGCTGCATCTGTTCAGTGCACACTCTGACCACCCACTGTATGAGCTAACTATGCACCCTGCCTGGCTGCTTGTTTGTTTTCCAGTGTTAAGAAAAGGCAACCCACAGGATTCCAGACAATCACAGGTACAGAATGGCAGGTGCTCCTGAGCCCCAGTACAGCCCCACACACAGGTGTGACAACCAGTAGATTCTGGTTTTAGTGGGTCTTTTTGTTAATCTGAATAAATGAGCCCTCAGCTCAGGAAGCCAATTTCAGATAGGAGTAGAATTTGATGCTTTTTTTTTTTTTAATAAATTCATAACATTCAAGTATACACATACATTTGTCATAATGTATGTATTATAGTACATATATATTCCCATACTATAGTACAGTATATAGTATAATATATATTACATATGTATAGCATCAGCATAACTCAAAGGTCTGCCTCCTGTAACAGCAAACAACAGACACTTAGGACACTTAGACACACGGTAGATTATTTAAAATACTTAGTAGATATCAACATATTATTGTATTAATATAATTAGTGTTACTAATTATTCGTTACTAATTATTACTCATTTGTTTACCTTTATTTCCTCCCAGTACGGTCCTCCTCGGGTGAACATGAAGTAGTTGTACAGGTCATCCTTTTGATGGGAGAAGTAAGGGTCTGTATAAATGTTCACCATCCAAGGTCTGCCATCGCCACGGACACGTAAATACAGACTGTTGAAGTTTGACCAGTCATAATACTTCTTCCTGGCAAAAGATCCCTACAAATATTAATAAATAGAATTATTCCTTTCATACTTAAAAAGAAATCTCCATTATGAAGAGCAAAGTGCTACTGCTTGAATCACTGCCCTTGTTCTCACTACAAGCAGTATCTACTGTGATACAGTGAAGATGGGGTCCTTTCTCATCAGACCAGTCTCATCTCAATGAATTTCCTTCAGCACTGTATGAGAGCCCACAAAACGTAGCATCACCGCTCTGAAGATCCATGCATTAGTTATAAATCTTGTAATTAGCAGATTTATATCCTAAGACTAAATCCCCTCCTAGGCAAGGACACAAATTCTGTAATAGCACACCAGGCCTGTAGTTAAGTTTAATATTCAGTGGTTAGCACTACACTACTCAGAAGAGGTTACAATGTGGGATAATTTATCCCCTATGGTAACTTACTTTCTTTATTGAAGACTGACGTGAGCACTAAAAGCACATTTTCCAACAGTTTTTGACACTAACTGTGCACAATGATCTGGATTACAAGCACATTCAATCCTCATATGTATTTTCCGAAGATCTTCCAAGTCCCAAAGTCGTGATTCGCACTCTGACAGACCCAGTAACCTCTGCAGAATGTTACTGAGGTCGCTGGAGCAGGAGGGTGTCATTGGAGATATTCTTGGCCAGAATTGCTCAAACCAAACCAAAATTTGCACCAAAAATCCAGAGGTTTCTCCTTAACTTGATATTGTTACTACAGTTACCTAATTAGCCTTCCTTTTATAAGCTCACAATCAGTAGACAATTAACCCATTAATGCAAAGACTGCGGCTACTTGATTTTATGATTTGCCAATTTTGACCCTTTTAACTTGAATAAGTTTTTGTATTCATGCTTTCACCTTTTGATCTCAAACTGTATTACAAAGATGGACTGACAGACACTTTGCTACTTCAAAATTAGGAGAAGAAAGTTTGAGTCACATTCACGCAAGGCCAGAGCAATTTAACTCTTAACGAGATGCAACTTCCTGCCCAACTCCCCTGTGCTGGTGCCACCAGTCTGTGGTGTTCACACCAGTCCATGGCATTCTGCCTATCGTTTGCCTGTTGATTTTCCTTGCTGACATTCTCTGCTCTCCAGGTTTACAGTTCAGAAGACTTGTAGCTGCTTACTCGTGCTGAATCATAAACAACAGAACAGACTAAAATGGTTTTTAGTAACATGCTAAGTCAAAGTGTTATTTTTCTTTTTAAGGATGTTAAAATAAAAGGAATGAAAGAAGCAGTGCGATAGGAGCCATACGCTTATATTTTGTTCAACTCAAAATTATCGAACATTTATCTTGCTTTTTCTGATACACAGTAGGGGCAAGACTTTTAGAAAAACGTCTCAAAGCATTAATTTCCTGCGAGGGAAATAAAGACAAACTTGCCTAAACTAAGTTTGATAAAGAGACCCAGTTGAAGCCCAGCATATTTGTCCTTACGACACATGCAATGAATTTAAAATTCGGAGACTCATCAATTTTAATCATATCAATTTCAGATCTAAAAGCTCACTACAAATTCCTCATTTGCGATGAGGCTGCAAACAGGACTGTCTTAACAAGCGATGTTACATCAGCAAATGACCAAACGTGTTGTCTTCTAAGAAAAGAGAAAAGCTGAGTAAGACTTTCAAGTTCCTTCCAGGTCAGTAGGTCAGTGGATACAACAGCAGTGACATCTATACAAACAGAGCATGTCATAATCCTGAAGGTGGTCAGTTACAACCACAGTAAACAACAGTCCACTTGTCATCACTGGAATTATAGAAAAGCACTCAAATAACAGATGCTGTACTTACCACTGCTGGTTTGGCTCTCATAGTACAATATCCACTGTATTTTGTCTCCCCATCGCGAGGTACTTCAGTATTGAGTATTCCATACAGCATAGCACCCTGGTTGTTCCTACCCAATTTTAGGTAAACTTCACTTTTTCCTCCAATCTCCACATCGGAGGAAATAACCCATTTATTTAAATCTTCCTGGCTCCGAAACACCCACATCACTTTTGTCTGTTCCAACATGTACTGACTGAACGAATGGCCGTCAGGTCCTTTTAGGTGGTCTTCGGTCTCCTTCTTCAGCAAGCTTAGCTGAGTCTTTAAGGCATTAATGCCCTTCTTAAAGCTGAAATCAATGTTTCGCCAAGACGGTGTTACCTCAGGCTGTGACCCTGGCCTCCTGTAACTGCTGTAACATTTTGACATGGAATCAACACGGAGAGTTCCAAGCAAAGGTTGCAAAACTTTGTGTCTGCAGCATCTACCTTGTAAGCACACACTATTCAGCAACGTAACAGCTACAGCCATGCTGGTAAAGACACAGAATTTGCTTCCAGCAAGGCAATTTATGGGTTTGAAATTAATTTAACAGCCAAATTAGTATCTGGAGGTATCTTGGTTTGTTACTGCAGTTAATCTCCACCTTCAATGAAAAAGAGAAAAGAAAAATTAAAGTCTTACAAGCATTGGGTGCACTTTTTTTTTATAGAAAGGATATTAATTAGAAATCCAAGCCATTAGGAAAGAAGGAATAACAATGAATGCCCAGTATTACACTTTCTCGGCCCCCTAGTTTGTTTCAGTATTTCTCCCAGTACGTTCTCACCCCACGAAATACCAAAACACCGAAGAGTCAAATTACACAGTAGAAGAAAAGCTATTCCTGTTAATCCCTTTCACCCCATATACGTTTAGGCACTGCCGAGCAACAAGCAGCAAGAACGACCTGAGGAGCAGCGCTTCTCAAAGGACGCTCATCAACGCCGCGCTTCTCTCCGGATCAGGCTGCAGGACGGGCCCCGCCGTAACAACAGCGATTTCACTCACGGGCCCGCTCCCGCCGCTCCGCTCCGCTCACCTCAGCCGCTCACCGTTACTGCGGTTCCTCGGCGCTTCCGGGCCCGGAAAGGAACGCGCTCCGCGCCGCGCGGGTTCCGCTGGTGGCAGCGGCCGAACGCCCGCCCCGACCCACGGCGCGGAAGAACGGAGAAGCCCTCCCCGTGTCTTTGTGCTGAACGAGGAGCGGAGCGGGGCACACGACCGCTCGCAGGGGACGGGGAGGAGCGGCACGCTGACTGCACGGAGAAAAGGCCGGAGGAGCGGCCTCGACACGGAGCCCCGACCCCCGAAGCTAGGAAGGCGCGGAGACCACCGAGGCAGCACTCTCCCCTCGCGGGCGGCGGCAGCCCCGCCCTCCTTCCCGCCCCGGCGCTGTGCGCATGCGCGGTGCCCTTTGTGTCCCGGTCGGGCGGGCGGCGCGGGGCAGGCCGGGCCGCTCGGAGCGCCGCGCCGCCGCCGGCGGAGAGGGACGCGGGGAAGCCGCCTCCGCCATGGTGAAGAAGCGGAAAGGCCGCGTCCTCATCGACTCCGACACCGAGGATAGCGGCAGCGAGGAGAACCTGGACCAGGTGCGCGGGGAGGCCCGGCCCGGGCCCTCCGGCCCGCGCGGGGCTGGGAGCCGCCATCCCTCTCTCTTCTCCCTCCCTCCTCCCCTCGGCCCGGCAGGGATGCGGCCCCCGCGGGGGCTGCGCGGAGAGACTTCTCGGCGCCGCTTCGGCCCGGCCGTGCCGGCGGCTGTGGGCCCGCGGGGACGCGCGTGGGTTCGGCCCTCGGGCTCCTGAGGCGCGGGCGGGGGGCCCGGCGGCAGGCAGCGCCCGGAGGGCTGAGGGCGCGGGAAGCTGCGCTGTACCGCCCGCCCCGCCGGGAGTGGCGTGCCCGGCCGTACCGCCGGTCCCGGGGGCTTGCGAACTGGTGCTCCCTCCCGGGCCCTGCCGGCCCGGCTCCGCCGGTGGAAACCACTCGGACCGCGTGCCCTGCCGGCGGCGGCCCGGGGCTGGGGGTGCGGCGTGGGGCATCGCGCCGTGGGAATCGCGGGGCGCCGGGAGGGGATGCGCTCCTCTCTGGACGGGCCTTCTCGGGGCGGCACGTGCTGACAGGTGGTAAATAAAGACGTAGGCCGAGTGCGGTGTGTCTTCTGTGGTCACCTTTCTTCTGTAAAGAAGTTAGGTTGGTTTCACGTGTTGGAGCCCATGCGTCTGTTCAAGTTGTGTGCCGGACCTTGAGTTTTTAACAGAGAAGCTGTTGCTGTGTTGCAAATAAATAAATAGCACCGGCCTCAAATGCTCAGAAATGCTTTTGCAGACTGGAGCTGCAATTTCTACGCCCCTTTAGACAAACATTCCATAGTAGAGCCTGCCTTGATAGTACTGCTGCCCTCTAAAGCTGTCAGCTTCTCACCCTGCTGTATTAATTCTTTGGTCGCTTCAGAACCTGAAAACGGGAGGAGTTGGTCTAACCCTAGTGTAGATAAGGCGAGCGGAGTGATGGTGGAGCAACAACTGCACAGTTCTGCTACTTGCTAAGAGTGTGCATCGACAGCTCTACTTCAGTGCTGGTTGGTGGTGATACCAAAGCTGTCTGCCTTTGCTTTGTCCCCTGGGGAGCTGTGCGCAGCAGGGACATGCACATGCAAGGGTGGAAACTGCAGCGGGGCTGTTCCTGAGGTGAGATTTCAAGGATGAGTGTTTGCTGAGTGAGGCCCCTGTTGGTTAAATGCTTGACAGCTTTTGGCAGGGAGCTGGGCTGATTGAGTTGAAGGAGTAGGAGTCTTTCTCATGTGCTGACACAGAAAATGGAAAGAGTAAAGCTAGAAAGAAAGAGGCAAACTGCTTGGAGTAAAGGCAGCAGTGAATGTTAACTCCGGGGTATCATGATGGAGGGTAATCTGTGCTGGAGTAAGTACTACTTAGCAACAGTTGTTAGAGGTGATGTCTAGAAAATGATTGTAGAAAACACCAGGTGCTTC
The DNA here is from genome assembly GCF_019232065.1 of Centrocercus urophasianus. Taxonomy (NCBI): domain Eukaryota; kingdom Metazoa; phylum Chordata; class Aves; order Galliformes; family Phasianidae; genus Centrocercus; species Centrocercus urophasianus. The sequence continues at coordinate 17,831,352 of NW_024884586.1, forward strand.
CTAAAGAAAGCTGCTTATTGTATAAATACGTTCTGTTAGTGTAGCATGTTGTCTTCAGAACACGATTTGTGAAGTGTCATTGCCAACTTTGTTGGTAAAAGCATAGGCTGTCAGTTTCAGCAATGTTTACATTCTCATTTGTGGTCCTAAACTCTAATCTGTTTGCTGTGGAGATAATCTTCCAGTTGTGAAATTCATTCAAGCCCATCCAGTATTGTCTTCCCAAGCCTGCAGAAGTTGGTGTGGCTTTATTTTTACTCACCACTAAGATTCATCAGCCCCAGAGCAATGTTTTAATAGTAAATTATTTGTCATGGACTACAAAGGCAGTACTGCAGCTTCAGAAATAATTGTTTTGAATTACTGCTTCTGTCACCTGAACAGTCTGTTAGAGTTTACTCACAGTAAACTGTGAGTTTATTCGTGAGCCGTTACTTCTTTGTGATTACCTGTGTGGCTTTTGGGGTTGCTTCACAAGTTTGAGCTTGGTGCCTGCTCTGTGTGTGTCTGCTGCTTTTAGTGCATTCCGTGGCACCTAGGGACAGTGAAACAGAGTTGAACAGTCTCACTAAAAGCATCAGCCGTGATATATCTCCTTTATAACATGTATGGTTGCAAATGTCTTGAAAAATAAAAGGGAAGCAAGATGAACTGCTCCAGCACTGATTGTACTTCTCTCTAGTGGCATTTGGCTTTCGGGCAATGTAATTAGGGTTTTCTAAATTTTTACCTGATTTAAATATCACTGACTGAAAGTTGATGTATTTGATCTTGTTTATATCAAAAAAGTAATGGTGATGATACTTAAGGCTTTCAAAATCCTTTTGTAACATTCAGCTGTATTAAAACTCTCAGTATATGCATATTTATGAAATGCGAGGGGACTTTGTTTCCCAGTTAGTGGAGATCATCCTGTTCCACTCCAATATCACAGGGAAGGTGTGCGTGCACTGACCTGGATAGGTAGAACTAATTATGGCTTTCTAAAATCAGTGTGTGTTTTTTCTCACTAGGAGCTCTTGTCATTGGCCAAACGGAAACGAAGTGACTCTGAGGAAAAGGAGCCACCAGCGAGCAAACCTACAGCATCTTCGGACTCTGAGACGTCGGACAGCGATGATGAGGTGAGTTTGTCATGTTAGCAGTGAACTTCTGATTTGTCTGACTCTACCTCTGTGGTGAAGGTATTTGTCACGTGGTGTATTTAGCTTGCTTATACTGTAGAGTGGGACAGGCCATCAGTGGAACTGGTAGAGAACCATTTAGCTCAGAGGATGTGTACTCAGAAAGCCTTATCTTTGTTGTGAGTAGTGAGCTTAGAGTAACTGTACACAAAATAATGTGAATGTGGTGAAGTTGACTGCCTGTTTAATCCCATGTTCGTGTGGTATGAATGTTTCTGACATATCTCCTTACATCTAGTGTTTTTGCTGTATGGTGTTTGTGGCTGATGTAATAATGAAGTAGCTGAAGCTGGACTCTGAATTCAAGGGAGCGAGGTGTTCAGCTTTGGGAGAATTTCCTCAGAGAGGAGGAGGGCTAAAGCACATAGGACTGTTTCACAGCAGAACTGTCCTATTTTGCTGCTTTGATTCTCTAGTAACTCTACAGTGAAATACTTCAACCATTTGAGTGTGCAGCAGGGGCTGGTTTTGTTGGTCTTTCTGAAGAAAGGAAGGCAGGCAAGAGTTTAGAATTACTTTGGTTTAGGGTTTTGACAAACTCTTGTATAGCAGTGCTATAGACAGGTCTGCTACATGTCTTTTTTTTTATCTGGTGCTACGTTCTAGAGCTGAGGAAAAGTCTGTGCTTTATTATGCAAGTGAAAATTGAAATTGATTTATTAAAACAGAGGATCTGACAAATGGGTCACTTAGTTATTTAAATAAGAACGTTTTCTTGAAGGGTTTGCAAGCTTTCTGTACTGTGGCAGGTCTCTTATTACATCTGTTCTTAACAATGAAGGAAGGAACTGTTCTGCTTTCCCCCCCCTCAATACTATGGGAAGGATTATTCACTGTGACAGCTTGCAGGAAACATCAGTGATGAACCATTAACTGTTCAGCATTTGGGATTCTGTAAGTTATTCCAGTACATGTTAAGAGTGCACACACTCTAGTATATTTAGTGCTGTAGATTTTTGCTGGACTTTTTTAATAAGTATGATTGGGACTCTGTTTCAAGCATTTATTTTAAAAAAAAACAAACAAACAAACAAACAAAAAAAAAAAAACCACAAAAAACCAACACAGCAAATTGGTTGCTGTTATTGTTACTGTCAAATAAGGAATGAGAAAATTATGAATGAACTAGATGTTAGCCATCTTACCACTCAACCTGTTGCTTTGAGTGTTCTGAACTCACAGCACACAGCAATGTTTATCCCACGCTGCTGGGCGATCAGTTCATCTGAAAATGTAAGCAGGTTTGTAGAGCACCTTGATTATGGTCTTCTTCCCTTTGTTTATCTGTGAAAACTGATAGAATAAATACTATTATTCAATTTTTTTTAGTGTAACTACATGTAAGGTCTACCTTTCCTTTACATGTGGTGTACAGCAATGCATTCCCAGCAGTGCTAGCAAAACAAATGTTTCCAAAGTCAAGTCTGTCTTTTTTCATACGCACAGACCTTACAGATGCAGTAGTAACTCTATTGTGCCTCGTGCAACTGGAACTTCCGAATCTATGTAACATTTCTTCCCGATACTGTTCTTCTGACTTCCAAGCAGCAGGAGGAAAAGGTTTAGAGAAGAGATAATTAGGACATGCTTCTATTCCTGTGCCTGAAATATGCATTCTGAACTGCTTCTTGTAGCAGGGTGAGACAGGCCAGGTTACGACAGCTCTGCTTTAGCCAGTCACTGTGTTGTGTGCGTCCCTGGACTTCACTGCTTAATGTTCCTGCTTGAACAACCTTGCTCTTGCTTAGTGCTCTTATGGTTGCTCTGGGGTTTGCTTAGGCTTGGGGGTTAGGAGGAGGGGTCTATAAGCTGAAACCATTTTGCTTGACTTCCTGGAAGATGAGGACTTTGAGGCAGCAGCATGGAAATTGTTGCTGTGGGTAAATGTGCTTAGGCTTACATCCTTTGTGGTTCCTGGCTAGCCCTAAATGTTCCAGGATATTTGGTATATTGCGTATATACAGGAAAGGTGCCTCAGTCTCTGCTTTGGAGACTTAATGCCACGTTCTACTTTTCCATAGGGAAGAAAATTTGGGGAACTTAGGGCAGAGAAAGATGATGCGTTTTTTGCAATTAAGAGCTTGTACAAATCATACAACGTGTATAGTGGTGCCCAAGTGATTTTATGAGATCTTTACATCTATGTGTTGCTTGTTTCTGTAGTGAGAGTGCACTTCTGTGAAAACTCAGCCATGTTGGATGTTCATTGTGTGCGAATACTGAGTTCTATAATTTCTTAAGGACCTGTTGTCTTAATCAGATTACCCAGCCAAGAGCCTGAGCGTGAGCTATAAATGATGAAGTAGGAGAGATGCACTGAATCGTATTCTGGTGGGTCTGCCAAATATATATGCTGAGTTGACTGAACTGCTGTTTAGACTGCAGATGAACAGCGATGCCCACAAAGCTTTGTGCTAGCAAGTACCTCCACCTTCTCAAAGAGATACAGTAAGCTGGACGCAGGTGTAAGGGTGGTTTCTGTATCTGTGGAGCAACATGTGGCCGTGACCATTCACGAGCTCACCATCCCAGAGTGTTATCAACCTGTTGCATGTTTGCTTCTAGTCAGTTGCTTTTGAGGCTACTGCAGTAGAAGTACGTGTTGGCCTCGTTGCAGATTGAAGGTGTTGTGTAGATGGTGTTGTGGTAAGTTCACTCTAGGGTTTTGCTCTTCCTTTTATCCTGGCGTTGTCGCTCATGGATAATTCTCTCTGCTATGCTTGGATGACTTCTGGTACTGCTTCACTAACATCAGTTTAGTTTAGATAAAAAGCAGCAATACTCCTGAAGGGTGTGATAGCAATGCTTGTATAAGATGGCATCCTTTTACACTCATTCTAATGTATTGAAGGGTTTGCTTGTGCCTTTTAACAGCTGTAGAGTGATAATAGAAGATACTTCAAGGCATGGAAAGTTAGGTCATGAATATTTGTTACCAGACTGGAATTCACTGAGGATTTGTTCTTTGGCCTTTATAGGCAGATTTGGTAGGAGGAGACAAACTCTTCAGCCATGCTAAGGGCTGTGGAACAGAGGAAAAAGTAAAGCAGAGTTCATGCAAACAGTAAGTCAATTCTGGGTTTGTGCTGCTGTTAGTAGGAAAGGACTTGAAAGTTTAAATCTCCTTACTGTGTTTAAAGTTCAAGAGCTTTGGTAAACCACAGATAAGCAGAAAACTGCATGTGTTCTTTCTGTTTTGGGATATCTTGTGGGTTTGTAGAGATTACTGTGTTAAATGTCTTCCCTGTGTGCTTTTGTTTCATAATGCTGCTTGACTATGCCTGTTAGACTGAACATGTTCTCTGCTCCTGTGGGGCCTTTGCCATACTTCTTCAAACTTAAAGAATTTTAAACAGTGGGTTTTAATTTGCCTCTACATGGCTGTACGCTTTCTAATTTGAGTTTCTGTGGAGACAATTTCCTTCAGGTGTTAATGCAGAACAGTAGAGCTGTCCTTAAGGAAGATAAAGGTGGCTGTTGTTAGCATGGAAGCGCACACCGCAGATGTGCAAATGTCAACTGGAGTTGTGCAGGCTACTGGTCTGGAGGCTAACATGCACAAAGAAGTGTTGTGAACCAGGTGGGAAGAAAGCAGATACAAAATTTAGTTGGCGAGTAACTTTGAATTGCAGGCTAGCATGGGAATAACCTACAGGGACACAGATCTCAGAGCATGAGAGTCTTGCATGAGAGTTGAGTACAGTGCTTCCTAAGAACATCTGATATCTGCCATCTCCATGTTGTCTCTCTGCAGGTCTCAGTGTTTTTCAGTACAGTGACTTCTAAAAATAACTCCAGAGCAAGTGTTAATTTGCAGCTTACACTGAAATTAAACTTACTAAATGTATTTTTTTCTTAGTTCCTTTTTTTGTGAGCTGGTCTGAGTGAGATTCAGACAATAAGGGAGGACAGGTGAATTTTGGCCTTCATTCAGCTAGTTCCTGAAAAAAGCCTCTTCCATGACTTTAGAAAGTCTTGCCTCCTTCTCCCCTTTCCGTTTTGGTGTTTATACTTCAAGTCTCCTCTTGGCCTGAAATGACCCCTTAAGTTTTCTAATTGCTAGACAGTAGTCACTGTGTAGGTGTTTGAGGCTCTCTGAATGATGGGTGCAGACCCTGAAAGACAGGAGAAGTAACAAGGGCTTTTTGTTCATTGTTTAGTTGTCAGGGTGGTGGTAGAGATCACTGTCATCTTGAAAAACCCTGAAGACTATAAATCCTGCCATATGTTAATGTCCATGCTGCCTGCAGTTTGTCTTCAGTCTGAAACTGCAGTTTGTGTTGTGTGGAGGACTGCCTTGTTTGTCAGTGGCGTTAATGGAGGTGAACTGTTGGCACTGGCCCAGCTTACAGAGTGTCATACAGCCATGCCTGTGAGCCTGCCTGCCACACTGGTGAAAATCTGCACCAGTGGAGCTGAGCCACTGTTGCCACTGCTGAAGCACACTGCTGACCGCCCCACTGTGCTCACATCCATGCTGTCGTACTTCCAAGGTCTGCCTCTGATGGTGTGGGCCAGCATCATAAAACAGGCAGCAGTACTTTTGAAGCAGTCCTGCTACTTGAGCACTGAAGATGTTGCGTTGCCATGGCATGTAAATTCATCCGGGCTAGAAAAAGAACGCGTTGGTGAGGGGTCCTGGTCTGCTTTGAAGTTGTGACTTGTAATTTGCCTTTTGTTTGTATATTAAAAAAAACCCACTTGTTCAGAAGGGGAGGATATGGCAAGGATGGGCTGGTAAACTTAGTTTTACAACTCTGCCTGATCTGATGTAAAAAGCAGGAAGAATAGCTAATTGCAAAGAGGAAAACTGAATGGCTAGTATGTTTGGGCACTGTGTGAATAGGCTGATGGCTATTTGAGTAGCACTGGTAAGAATTCTACTTCATTCTGCACAGTCACGGCTCACTTTTCCTTTTTTTTCCTCTTGGGGTCTTCATCTCCCCGTTCGAAATATGGTCCAGGTTTCCTGGACTATAAATTATTTTCTTCAATCATTTTGTTTGGTTGCTTTTTTAGAAGTTGACTTCTAAATCTGGCTGACTTTAAGGACACTTTGTGTTGGCAGTCCATTCTGGATATTGTATCTTCACTTGGGCTTCTTGGGGAAATATGTAAGTGATCAGCTCTGTGAACCTTTGAAGCAGGAGGGAAAATTGAAATATTTTCTGTCTGCTTCCTGTGAGTGAACCATAAAGTTCTATTGTTCAATATTACTAAAAAAATGAGCAGAAAGCAATGTTACAGCACACTTTGGCATGGGTTTATTAACTTGCTACATCTGGAACTGTGGAGGGTTCCAGATGGTGGCCAAGGAGGCAGGGGCTGCTCGGAGTAGGCTTTGTAGCTGTGGATATTGCATGGGAAGTGTTGGCTGGAGCTGCCTGCTTTGAGCGAGGGAAAGGGAAACTGGAGGAGCTGCAATGAAGGACAGATTTTTGGAAGCTATGGTTCTATGTCTGAGATGGAGGGAAGGGAAGCAAAGCAAACAAATTCTGGTGACTGTATCTGGATGTGTGTTTTTACTTAATGCTAGCTGTGAACATGTGTTTCCCTTTCTGATCTCTGCAGATGTGCTAGAATAGGAGGAAGGGGCTGGAGACTTCAGTTTGGGCTGTGAGTTGCCAAGCCTTTCATGGCTTTCCAGTAGTGCTTTTCTATTTCTTTTTCTTGGGCTTGGATGACCAGGATAATTAGTGGCAATATACTGGTAAAGTTAGGCAGCAGCACTGTGACACTGAACAAGTAGAGCTTCGATATGGGAACCGGTAAAGTTGTAAACACAAGCTCAGGCTGATGCAAAATTAGATGCTTTCTGTGCAGCTTCTCACCTGTCCTGTGATGCAAAAGAGATTGAGGCATGGGTTGCAATCCAAGGCTCACCACTAGGTAGCTGTTCTTACCCCTCAGAAAAGAGAATTTCTGCCTGACCTTTGTCAGATAAATTTGAATGCGTCGCTGACACTTAAAAGTGATGTTGAAGTAAACACTAATGTGGAAGGTACAAGGATGGTTGTGACTTCAATCAAAAGGTGGGAAATTTTAAGGATACTGATAGATGAGGTAGTAGCCTCTGACTACTTGGTTGAAGTCCATTTGGAGATGTTTGGTATACTCTAAAAGATGTGGAAGTGGAGGTCAGATTTGATGAAGAAGCCTGAAATGTGTGTGCACTGAAGATTAAATGTAAATACATATACTTATGAATATATATAGTTTAGTTGAAAAAAATCTATAGTCTTCCATATAAGATCTCTGTTAAGCATTGTTTTGCATGCTTTTGTCATCGCTTGCTTCCTTTTTGAGGGGGAATAGATGGCATGCTTGAGCTGTTGATTTGCATGAGTGGTGAGGGCAGCATACAGCTATGAAGAAGATAACGTTCTAAATATATTTATTTAGAAACAAACCATTTTATTTCTGAAGAGAGAATCTGCAGAAATTCTAGGAGATGCAGCATGTTGCAGAACGCTGTAAAGCCTTAAAATCTTCTTGTCAATCACACACACCATCCTTGTCAATTCTGTTCCCTTCTGGCTTTACCCACATGGTTGGGACCAGGGAAAAAAAGTAGTAAGAAGTCACACTAAGGTAAATACTGTCTCTTCTCTTGAGAGTCTAGTGCTTGAAGTTGATGCTTATGTATATGTGGTGGCATAGACCCCAAACTTAGAAACTGCAGCCTAAAGTGAAGATATGGTGCTAAGACAAAGTTAAAATTAAGCCTAGACATTTTTTTTTCTTTTGTGATTCTGATGTGGTTCCGACTTGTGCACTATATGTAAGGTGCAGAAGGTGGCACTACTGTCTAAGAATGAGTGTGCTGTTGGTTTGTTGGCATAAAAATACACAGGTACTGCAAACTCTTGGCAAAACTGAGCTATCCATAAGCCTCAGGTAATGAGCGTTCCTTTGTGAAATCTAAAATTTGTTCTTGAACAAACTAGTTTCAGAGATGCATCTGTTGCTTCTTCTGTTTAATAGTAGTAAGCTGATGATAACCTTTACAAATACATCTGGACACCTGTTACTTAAATTGTTTTCTTAGCTATCTATCTACAGTAATTTTTCCCCAGTGTACATGAGACTGAACTCTGAAGTGTTCATCCTATTTTAAAGGAGTGTTTTCTCAACTGTTCGATTGAAATGATAACTTTTTGCCTTTAATAGATAAAAGAAAAAAGCTACCATAAAATGCTTTCATTTACTGAGTTACCTACTGATTTTTTTGTTTTTCCCTCTTCCCACCCACCCTTTGTATGATTGATTTGCTGCTGTCAGATACTGGACGTTTTCCCAATCATTTTCCCTCCAGTGTTTTGAGGAGGGATGGAGAAGGGAGGAGCAGTGTTCCTGCATTATGATCCCTTCCTTGTTTTTTTTCCTTACAGTGGACCGTTGGAGGTTCTAAAAACAAAAAAAAGGGAAAGGCGGGTAAGGCAGAGAAGAAAGGAGCCATGAAGAAACAGATGAACAAAGCTGCCTCTTCAGGCAGCTCAGATAAAGACAGCTCAGCTGAGAGCTCAGCACCTGAAGAGGGTAAGATAATACCTGTCCATCTCCATACAGCATGTACTTACAGCAGAATGCCAAGTGAAGTTGCATCTTTGGGTATACTGTAAAGTAAAGCTAAATGGTGATGTTAAAGACTACTTGAGAGAGCTTTTTTCTATGTTACTGGCAGACCGAGTGGCTTCAACTTGCCATAGTTTCAGGCAATTTGTATTTATAATGTGTTTTTACTGTAATTCAACATGGCGTGGCTGTAGGCATTCCACTGGAAATGCACCACTCAATATTGCTTCAGTTGGAGAATGTATGACATAATTATTTGACTTTCTTCTGGAAAGCACCCTTCTTCCTTCCATCTGTAGTTTGGGTAGCATTTACTTTTATTCCAGTTGGTGTATTTTGCCTTCACAGAATTATTGTGACAATAAAGAGAATGAATGTAACAATAAATAATTAAGGAGGAACTTTTTTACTGTGAGAGTGATGGAGCACTGGAATGGGCTGCCCAGAGAGGTTGCTCAGTCTCCTTTTTTGGAGATATTCAAGATGTGTCTGGACACCTACCTGTGGAACTGCTGTAGGGAGCCTGCTTTATCAAAGGGTTGGATTCAATGATCTGTAGAGGTCCCTTCCAACTCCTACAATTCCATGATTCTGTAATGCAAGCAGAAGCTTATCTTATGTGTTTGCCCTGAATCAGATGTTTTGCACATTTACACTTAAATTAGTCACAATTTTAATTCTTAACTTTGTCAGGTTTTTTTTTGTTGTTGTTTTTTGTTTTTTTTTTTTTAACTTTACTACTGACTGTTTCTACACTGGGCAGACTTCTTGTGTTCTTTCCTGTTTTTGTCATCTCTGTGAAGATTTGCAGGTGATTAGTTACAACTTCAGTTAATACTAAAAGTCAAAGTTAAGAAAGCATTTGAAGAAACTTACAGATTTAGGTACGTTAAGCATTGTGGAGACAGTCCAAAGCATGAAGTGACAGAACCTGTACCTATAAGCACATACAAACCAAGGCTTGTAAGTTAGTAAGGTTGTGAAGCTGGAAATTTCCAGGAATACTGAGGGTTGGCTGACGCTGGAATAAAGAATTCTAGTATCTGTTTGCTTTTGGATTTTGGTGTAATGTGATTGATTAGATGAGATAGTCACAGCACTGGATCAAGTTCAAAGGTAGTGTTACCCAGTATTGTTGGGGATTCAGCTGTTCCCTAAGCCCAGGTGTAATTGAGGGTACTTATTGCTGTAATGCAGCTTGCTTTGCGACTTTGACAGTTCCAAGGGTAGTGTGCTTTAATTCCGTCTTGTGATGTAGCAGTGCCTACAGTTGCAGTCTTCGAGTGACCATTTTTGGTTACTTCACTTGCTGTAATAAGGAATATTGATAGTGGCTCATAGTGGCATTTGAGGTGTGAACACACACAGGTGTTATGGATGTTTAGGAAACTTCCAAGTAATGTAAGCATGTAGGCATAGAAATCTAACCGTAAGACCCAAACACTAATCGAAAGGGCTCCTAAGATTTTCTTGTTCTGCAAAGAATTTTACCTATGATGCATCTTGTTCATACACAGTGCTACTTGTTTCCTCATTTTTTGCAGTATGTGCATCTTCCTATATTAAAATACTTAGTGGGTTTTGGTTTTATTACATGCAGACTTTTCATATATATGCCCTCTGCTAACACGCTACATTGAAGTGGTTGGGCTTTGCCCCAGCTGAATTTTACTGCCTTGTGATTTTGTTTTAGGAGAAGTGTCTGACTCGGAAAGCAACAGCTCCTCATCTAGCTCAGATTCAGATTCTTCATCTGAAGATGAGGAATTCCATGATGGCTATGGAGAAGACCTTATGGGAGATGAAGAAGACCGGGCTCGACTGGAACAAATGACAGAAAAGGAGAGAGAACAGGAGCTGTTTAATCGGATAGAGAAGAGAGAAGTGCTAAAGAGAAGGTAAATTTAGACTGTTGATATTTGATAGCATGTTTATACAGGCTGTTGTATAAACAGCACTGAGTTAAATCCTCTGCAATGCACCGTTCAGTTAGACTGTTGAAATTAAATCCTACACATAAACAGTGATGTATAACATATCCTACATATTTCATATTGTGTGAACTGTTTATTTTCTCATTTATATGAGTAAACGTTATGGAACTTTAAGTTGCTGTTTCTGTGACTTGCAGGTAACTTACGTTGTTTGTTTAAAACACTGGATAATAATAATTTTAAAAAAATGAGAAGAGGGAATAGCTAGACAGTCCAGCAGATTGCAAGTAATTAAGTCTAACTCTTGCATAGTGTCAAACTGAAAAGCAGAGAACCCTTCTGTGTGTTCCCATGAAATTGTTATTCCCTCTGTTATTTTTTCATAGATACCATTGTATAGGAAACTGAGATCAAAGTGTTCCAGTGCTTTAAGATTAATATTCTCCAGCTTGATCTTTCTTTACGGATATTTTTTCTGTATTCTTAATTTGGACTTTTCTGTGTGGAGGCTGCGTCGACTGTGCTCTCATGTCTGAAGTCTAGGCATTTAGCACTCTAAAGCAGGTTAAGTTTCATGACAGATTTTTGTGTGAATTGTCCTTAAAGCTTGTTTAAAGCATACAGCAGAAATTTGCGTGTTCTTGAAAAAGGTTGGTTTCTGCAAGTTTCATAGCTGCTGAATGTGTGCGGTTATCCCTGTGTGCTGCTTTAAGCATAGATGACAGCCATTAGGATTACTTCCTCATATGTCTTTCCTGTACTGACTGTCATATGCTGCTACTTTAGAAAATGAGAAAGAATAAAGTTCCATAGAGCTTCGTCAGTTTTTTCAAAAAGCAATAGTGAAGCACAGAGCAGAACTACAGGTTGCCTCTGTGGGTATAAAGCTTGTTGGGGGTTTAGTAGAAGGGAGGGGCGTTGAGATATAGACGAGTGGTTTTGGACGTGTCATTTTCCAGGGTTCATTTGTGGATTTCTGCCTTAGCTGTTCTGGTGTTATTCGTTGCTGTAATGCTTTACTGTCAGGCAGCTTCCTTGTAGGTTGTTCACTTGTTTTCTCCACCTATGTAACAAAAGATTTGGTGTATGTGGGGCACGTTTTCTTCATTTTCTTCCCTATTCAGTGACTCTTCTATTGTTTGCTGAGAAATTCCTCTAGAGGACGGACACTATCGTGTGAATCAAATCAATACAATCAGCTATCTAGTTATCCTAGAGCACTGACTGAATGTGCTTCTTAATACTACTTGCTGTGTCTTTTCTTGTCCACTACCCTCCTCAAACAGATCAAAATGGGAGAAAGGTTAGGCTTAGATCAGGTAGAAGGCCACCATTTTTCTGGATTTAATTCATAGTTTGTTTTTTTTTATAACTGAATATCTTTCTTTTTAAGTAATCACATGAAAATACTTGATACAAACTAGCAAAAGAATTTAAGCTCGAGTTTCTGATACAATCTTAAACGAGTTTGTCCTGTTCAGTGGAAGGGGTTGGCAGGTAGAGCTAAGAGGTGGTTGTGGGAGGGATAGTTACTTAACTTCTTGTGGTAAGTTGAATTGTTCAGAATGTTGTCTGTATCTTTTGCTAAATCTTTGGAGTTGACAGCAAACAGGGCATGTGACACAATGCCTGTGTCCACTGTGTTATGCTTTGTTTTAAAGGTGAAATGTGCCATATGGATAAAGCATTTTAAATTTCAGTTGCTGTAAGCTTTTGCTTATTAATCCACATGCACACTTTGCTAAAGCAGTGACCAGTGTGTGCTGCAGTGGAATCTGCCACAGGATGGTTCCAGCAGAATTGACTTTTCTGAGCACGGTGGCTAAAAATGAGATTTCAGGATAATGTGTTTAGGGAAGGTCAAAATAGAAGCGGTGAATCAAAAAATGCCTGCGTCTGATGGAATGTGCTGTAGCAGGTGACTTGCTGTGACTTCTCTTTCTTACAGACGTGAGTTCAGGTAGACGGGCTGAGTTTCAGCAGGAAGAAGTTAGCATGGTGGTGGCTTAAAAGAACCAAGTTTTTTTGCTGTTAAGGTTCAAGTTATGTGTAAAAGCCAATTTATTTTTACAGCTGAAGGCAGCACGCAATGGTCGCTATTCTGGCAAAGATTAAGCTGACATAAGGGTAGGGTTCTTGGGAGAAACTATTAGTATGTGGTCTCCCCACCCCTTTAGGTAGCTCTCATCTTCTGTAAGCCTGAACTTTATTGTGCTCAGCTTCTCCTTGTCTTATTTTTCTTGGGGAAGAGAGGATGGGAGGGGAGCAAGACCCACCAGTGTTGTGGGGCAGAGTTAAGGGGTTAATTATCTTAGGCCAAGCAGTGCAAACGTTTCTTGAAGTTTACTGACCACTTAAACTGAGATAGCAATGTAATGGTACTTGGCTCACTTGAGAAGGGAGCATTCTTTCATGCGCTCTTTCTTTCAAATATGTAATAGATTTGAAATCAAGAAAAAACTGAAAACGGCAAAAAAGAAAGAAAAGAAGGAGAAAAAGAAAAAGCAAGAGGAAGAGCAGGAGAAGAAAAAACTCACACAGATCCAAGAATCCCAGGTAGGAAATGAAATGTATCTTAGTAACTGATTCTTTTTTCCTTGGCAACAGGAGATGGGATGCTGTTTCTCCCTGCCCCTGACATTTTTCCCTTAAAAATGTCAAACAGCACAGTAAGCAGGTCAGGATTTGGTTCATTTCAATGCTTAAGCTATCTTTACCCTTTCAAGTTCATTTAAAAAGAGACTGACATCTTTGCTGAGGGGTGCACTGATAACTCCTTTCAATGAAAAATGCAAAATAAAGAACGAGTTGTGGCTACACATAGAGTTCCTGTGACAAGGCTTGTCATTCAGTCTGGAATTCTTATATGCTGCCTTCTTACAAATTAAAGTTTGAGAGAGCCAGAAACTACTCAGCTTTTTACATTGTGTGAAGGAATAGCTTGAATTCTAGGAGAAACACAAGTTGTTTTTTTGTTTGTTTTTTTCTTTTTCGTATCTCCAGGAGAAAGAGGGCAATGCCATTTCTTGTGTGTGTGAGTGAAGCCTGTGTAACTGAATTATAGTTTCAGATGGCTGAATTGTTAGGTTGAGAGCCTGCCTTTAATTTAGAAGTCTGGGCAGTTAGCTTCCCAGAATGTGATGAAATTAATCTTGCTTAACGCCATCTGTGAATCGTTGTTTGTTTACTCTTGTAGTTTCTTGCCTCCTCTGTGCAGAAGGATGTATTCAGAGGGGGCAGTTCAGCCTACATTCTTTTTCTAGTGAAATAGATGTTTACCACCTACATTAAGTTGGGTGAGATGAATTTTTCCCTCAGGCCCACGTGAAATTGGTTGAGTCTCATTCCCCACGCCCCTCTCAGTTCCACATATGTACTTGCATATGAATGTACTTACACATATTGTCCATATATAATATGTATGTAGATCCATATGTAGAGTGTGCTAGTGCATGCATACATACATGTACATAAAAGTGTAGCCTTCCAGAAACGCCTGACTTACTTTCAATGACCACTTGTTACATAAACTGCATTCTAATTCTAGTTAGAACCTTAGTAAGAATTAGAAGACTTCCAGCATTTTGGATTTGTATTCCTATTGCAGACTTTACACTTTATATCTGATTTTAGTAATTTATCAGCTCTCCTTGCTGCTGAAGGAAAACGAGTGTTTTGGCCTGAGAAGTAGTCTTTGAGATTAATATTTATCCCTTTTTTTTCCTTCATGACTTGTTAGTTACAGAATTTTAGTTCAGTTTTATTTCTCTAGTCTTTTTTTATCTTCTTAATGTGGAGCTTGAGATTGATGGCAGAAATGCTGAAGAATAAATGTGTTAATCGTTCTTGATACAAAGTACAAAAATCCTTTATTTTTGTATATTTACCCTTCCCTAGATTATGAAAGGACAAACTTAAAAAAAATCAACCAAACAAACAAAAAAAAAAAACCACACCACCTGATGATTTTAAAATTGAATTTGTTAATATTTTCCATTTGAAGAGTTTTTGGTCTGCAAACCATTGTTTTCATTTTAGTTCATGAATTGCTCCCCAGTGCTAAGGGATTTCTGTGCATATTTTTAGGTCACGTCACATAACAAAGAGCGACGATCAAAGCGGGATGAGAAATTAGACAAGAAATCTCAGGCAATGGAGGAACTAAAAGCAGAAAGAGAGAAAAGGAAGAACAGAACAGGTATGAAGGCTTTGTTTGTTCTGTGCTTTTTTTGCTTTCTGCGAGTGCTTCTGCCTGTTTCTAATTAACGCAGCGGTCCTACGCTTTGGATGAATGATCTGTCTGCATCTTCCTTGGTCTTTTGACCAGTATAATGACCTAGAAAATTATTTGATACTTCTTAACTCTTTATATTTCTACTCCCCCATAAGGAATGATCTGAAAACACAGCAAACTTCCCTGATATTTTACTGAATACCACTTACTAAGTAATGTCTAATTCATGTATTTGAGTCCGTTACTTCATCTCTGAATCATCCAAACCGTGTTTATTGTACTTGTGCTATCTTGTCTGCATTTGCTAGTTTGTTCACTGGCAAGTCATCTTGTCCTTCTTGTCACGGACTTTTAATGCATTACTTTTTTGTTTTTCTGGTGGGTTTTAATTGTGGCTCCAAACTCCAACACGTCAGATTTTTATTTTCCATGCAAAATAAGAATAAATTGTCTGACTGTGATAGTTTTAACTTGTATATCCAGTTGTTATGCTTATCTGCTATGGCTATATGCAGTCCAGTAGGGAAGCTGAAGATAACTACAATGGAGATCTAAGTTGGCAATTAAATTACTTTGATTTCTCAGTTTGAATATATACAATGGAGTGTTTAGTTTGCTAGTAGATTTAAGCATGTGGTACTTGTATCTAATATAAAGATAACAGCTTTCCAGTTATGCTGGGTTTTTTTAGTGTTTTTTTTTTTTTTTTTTAACAATGAGATTTCAGCACAAAAAAAAATAAGCTTGATTGGAAAAACAAAACAAAACACGGCTTGCTTTTTTTCTCTCTCCTCCAGCTGAATTGCTTGCAAAAAAACAGCCATTAAAAACTAGTGAAGTATACTCTGATGATGAAGAGGAGGAAGAGGATGATAAGTCTAGTGAGAAAAGTGATCGCTCATCCAGATCCTCATCCTCGGATGAAGAAGAAGAGTAAGTAGTAAACATAGGACTACGATTATTGTGTGATGAAAAACACAGGTAATCACGTTAGGTAGATCTGTTTTAGAGAATTATGTGGGGACAGATGAGTGTGTCTAGGTGTTATCCTAATCCCAATTTACACAGTTTAGATTTTAGTCCTGTAGTTCAGCTGCTGCAGAACCTTTGCATATTAGCCAGGGAGAAAGATGTGCTGGCTTGGTGCACAAGTCTTTCTGCTTTGTGGTAGCAAAGATAATGGGTAACATTAGTCAGTTGCATTACACCTTTCTCATGAATGTTAAATTTACGTATCTACGGTCAACTAGTATATTAACCTTCTTTTCTTTTTACTAGTAATTTAAATATTTGGAACTTCTACTGCGCCTTGCTCTGATAATTATATCTTTTATTTTGTTCACTTTCCTTCTCATCTTTCCCACTTCAGGAAAGAGGAAATTCCTCCTAAATCTCAGCCAGTGTCTTTGCCTGAAGAACTGAACCGAGTACGGTTATCGCGGCACAAGCTGGAACGCTGGTGTCATATGCCTTTCTTTGCCAAGACAGTCACTGGTTGCTTTGTCCGTATTGGCATTGGAAATCATAACAGCAAACCTGTTTATCGGGTGAGTTTAGTTCCAAGGGTTTTAGCTCTTTTTGTAGTGCTGTAATACAGTATTTGCAGCTTAGTACTTCTGAGGAATCTATGATTAGGGTGATTAATGTAAAAAGGTATTTTCTAGCCAGAAAATGTAGTTGCTGCCAAAGAAATGGAGAAAAATACTTTTAAGGTAAATACCTGTGTGTTCAGGTAGGTGAAGATGTGGAAACAGTTATTGGCCTTTAAATCAAGCTGGCTGATGACATGATACATACAGATGTGTAGATGTATGTATGTATATATACAGTGTATGTGTGTGATGTGTGTGTGTATTACACGAGGGAAGGAGCACTAATGAAGCCTGTTCTTGCTGTCTTGTCTCTTCACTTGTGTAAGAAACCTGAGTTCAGGGTACTCTGACAGAGTAAGGATGAGTAAGAGTTGCTCCTTCTTCTGGAAATGTTCCCCAGTTACTGCATGATCTCAGTTCTCACATTTCAACAGCAATGTGCTTTAGAAGAGAAGATGATTTTGAACACGTATTTCTATCGTTGCTGTAACTACAACCATAGGGTGTAATAATACTGTCTAAAATTGCATTAAAATGGTCCCAGAGGAGGCTGTGTTTAGTGTGTGGATAGCTATGGTGTCATTTGGGAAATTCAATTAACCCTAGTTTAATTTAATGTAAGGGAAAATAGGAAAGGAAATGCATCATTTGGCTTGGAGGTAGACTAAGAAGATAACAGCAACCAAAAAATCCTTCTTGCCAATTTGAAGGTGATGCGTGGTGCAATGAATTCAGTACCTGATAATGGCTGCTGAAGAGTCCTGCTTGCTTTGGTCTGGTTAGAATTGTTAATGAGACTAAGGTTTTTGATATCTAGTGAAAAGACTTAAACGTGCCCAGGTATGTTAGAGGAACACACACACGAACACATTCGTTTGCATTCATTCTTTTGTTTCTTTTGTGTGCAGGTTGCTGAAATAACTGGTGTGGTAGAGACTGCAAAGGTTTACCAACTCGGTGGTACCCGGACAAACAAAGGACTGCAGTTGCGGTGAGATACAAAAATAATCCTCATCAGTTCCTGGATCAAAGTTGTTTTTATATCACGTAATGTTTCTTGCAGAGGGATGATGAGAGCCTTTCTGTATTTTTTTTTTTTTTTTCGACAATTGCTTTAGTCAAGTGTTGAGATAATCAAGTGTATTAAAGGCATGAGTGATGAGGTCTGGTTATGTGTTACAGCATAAACAGTAATTTGGAGGGAAGAAGTTGAATATAGTTTTAGATTTCTCGCTTGTCTTTACAGCCCTTCTAGGATCAGGTGAAGGTTAACAGTTACATTATAAAACATCCTGGTGAGATAGGTCAAGAAGAAATTAATCATTTGGAAGAAATGGGAAAGTATGTGGAGAATAGATGTGGGTGAAAATATGCAGTAACAGCAGAAAAAAATAGGTTTTATCTGCATCCACTGTGATATACAATAGCTGCTTATGCTACTTCAGGAGAGAACTCTGTGTTTTGATTGAAACATACATGATGGCAACTAATTTTAGGAGTGGTTAGTAGCAGGTCTCCACAGAATGTGATCTTTAAGGCTTACTGGCTCTTGACTAACCAGTGAATGAGAAATTAAACTGCAGCTGGCTTCTGCGTTTGGTACAGTTCAGTACTACTTACAGATTACTTCTACCGGTCCAAATGTGAAAGAACTTTGTTTCCCAACATCATGCCATGGGTCACCAAATAGGGGATTTGAAGTTAAGGTGTGAGATAAGTCTGTTTCCCTTTTCTACTGAGGATACTACTGTTCCCTACAGACATGTCATCAAGTATTCTTTTGCACTATTTGTTGGTACTAGTAGCTGACTGAAGCTCCTGAGCTGTGGCTGATCTTACTAAAATTAGGAATAAATAGTATGTGAGCCAGAAGAGTAGCCTTAAGTGTCTGTTCTGGGGTTTTATGAGTCAGTTTATTACCAACTAGTATAAGATTACAGCTCTGTACCTTCACAAAGGGGTGTTACGTTTTTCTTCTTGCAGGCATGGCAGTGATCAGCGTGTGTTTCGTTTGGAGTTTGTCTCAAATCAGGAATTCACTGAAAGTGAGTTTATGAAGTGGAAGGAAGCGGTAAGTTTGCCAGTCTTTAATTTCTTCTCAGCAGCCCTCTACAGCTGGTATTCTAAGTGAAAAATGAACTCTCTGTTTCATTTAGATGTTTTCTGCTGGGATGCAGTTACCCACATTAGATGAGATAAACAAGAAGGAAGTGTCCATCAAAGAAGCTCTCAACTACAAGTTTAACGATCAGGATATTGAGGAGGTAAACAGCATGTTATTGTGAGGCTATGGCAGTACTTAAAAGCGGAGTAGCAGATTAGCCTTTAGAAGCAGAATGATCATGGTATCACCTTCCTAAAAAGAAAATGAGATTTTATAACTGGATAGAGTATCTTGGTGATCCAGCTGTTTGGTTCACGTTTCTGCTTTACTTCATCTTTGTTACCTCCTCTTCAACTCGTGTTGCAGGGCTTTGAACTCCTAATCAAAGTATGGCAATGTATCTCTCAAATTATAAAAAGCTCACAGCGTGGTGATAGATGCATTTATTACAGTTCCTACAGCCTACTATTTGCTTCGTACTGACCAAATGTGATTAGCATGAGACTTTTGTAGGTCGTTAAGTGAGGGGAATGGAACTGTAACTCATTACCAAGTCACAAAATAAAAAATGCAGCAGAGAAAGAGCATGAGTAAAATATTGTGGCAGTAAGTAAATTTCTTAGATGATTCTGATCTGTTGCTTCTAGAGTACAAGTATTAAAGTAGACATTGCATACCTGCATTTCTTTGCTGTTTCTTCTGGTTTTACAGATTGTGAAAGAGAAGGAAAGGTTCAGAAAAGCCCCTCCAAATTATGCTATGAAGAAAACTCAGCTGTTAAAGGAGAAGGTGAGAGATGAGACGATGCCTGCAAGCTTAGTACAGTCTTTGATTTTGAAGAACTGGAGCTCCTCTGGATTTTGGCAGTAATCAGCTGAAAGCTCAACTTTAAGTATACAGCTAAGAGGTGGATCTCAAGATTCATTACTGAGTTCAGAATACTTAAGTAACCCAGCTTAAGCTATTGCATTCTTTCACTGAAGGCAATTGCAACAATTCTACCTGTCTCTCTTTGTGTCCTTTGAAGTTCTCAAGCTGTTCAGCTTTAGAAACTAGTTTTCCTTTTATTTTTTGTAAGCTACTCCTTAGTAACACTTGACAGTTGTTTTCAAAACTAGTGTTAAATTGCCTTTTGCTTGAGGGTAACAGTTTTTACTTTGATAATGGCCAGTGGTTTGTGTTGAAAAGAATACATTGCTGAAAGATTTACTTGCTACCAAATGGCTTTACATGTACACTTCCTGAAATGCATAGATTTAACAGTGCTGAGAAGCCAAAGCTCAGAAGACAAGTAAACAAACTGTCTTAAGTATCTCAGAAGACAGATAGAAAAAGTTGTTTTGTTTGGTACAGCCCTTTCTCAGGACATTTGCGTTTCATACAAAACCTAAGAGTTCATATTAATCATATGTTCTACGTTCTTTTGCTGAACTGCAGTGTTTGATCGTCACTTTTTACTAAGTGTGAATATATAAATTGTTAGTTTTATGGTGCAGAGGGGTGCAATTCCTTTTTGTTATCACCAGATGGCATAATAAGCTGTTTTTCTTCATTCTGCTCTCCAGCTTGCTAAAACAAGTGGCAACTCACAATTGCAGAAATAGTGTCTTTTCTTGAGCTGTCAAATAGCAATGATAAAACTTACTCAAACGTGTAGCTTAAATCATGTAACTTGAATCAAGTAGCTGACTGGTCCTATTGGTGCTGAGTCTGGCATTCCTAAGTAATCTTTAGTTCACAGAATTTTTCAGAATGAGAAATCCAGTTTTGTTTTAAGCTGCAACGGGGAGTTTAGCTCTCTGCTGTGTTCTCATTATATGTGGTTAGGACATTTGGAATTGAATAGGGTTTGCTGGCTCATTATTGGGTCTATCCCTCATTTCTTTGACTAGTTCTGTGGTTTAAAAAAAAAAAAAAAAGGTAGTGCTTAATAAGTTATTGTTTGGTTGAAGGCCATGGCAGAGGACTTGGGGGACCAAGATAAGGCCAAACAGATTCAAGATCAGCTAAATGAACTTGAGGAGAGAGCAGAGGCCCTGGATCGTCAACGAACAAAAAACATTTCTGCCATCAGGTAGGAAACTGATATTGGGCACTTTCTCTATTTTGGTTGATGCTATTTTAGGAAGAGTGGTGAAATCAATTAAATCAGCAGTGTTTTAACTGTAAGTCTTTGTTTCTTTGTTGTATGGATTGCATAGTGATGGCTCTGCTAATATTTGCCTGCTGATATTCGCCTCCGCTTCCTTGTATGTGTCATTCAGTTAAAAATGTCAAAAGCAGAAACTCTTTATGTAACCCTGGTAGCAGTTGCATTCCAATAAGAGTAATCGGTGGTCAGATGAAGATGCAAGAATGCTGACAGGCTTTTTATTGTGTAAGAGTTGATAAATGACAGTCATTTTCTTTTTCTTTATCCCTTCCTTCTTTTTTTTTTTTCCCCTTTTTCTGCAGTTACATCAACCAACGAAATAGAGAGTGGAATATTGTTGAGTCTGAGAAGGCTCTTGTGGTAAATAATGCCAAATTAATACTTCTGTGTATATAGAGATGAAATGATGCAGAGCAAGATAATTGCATGATGAAGTTGCTCTTTTTTTAATGATTTTATAAAACTTTTAAATAGGCAAGTGATACGATTTTATTTTTTTCAAGTGTATTGCTTTGCTTTTGACCAATTCAGTCAGGAGATTCCTGACTGTAGTAGTAATGTAATACGTTTTATAAGGCAAAGATATCAGAAAGGAGACTTTGAAGAAGAAAATAGTATTGAATTCTCTGTGGTGACACTTTTAAGAAAAGTTAAGCTTCTTAACAAATGCTAAAGCCTCAGTTACCCTTAGGGTTGTTGTGTGGGTGTTTTCTGTTGTATTCAGTAAGGGCAGTTTTGACTTGTAAAATATGGGGCGGTGGGTGTTTAAAAAAATCTTTCTTGTCTGTAATACTGTTTTTTCTATGACCTTGGTATTGTGTGTACCTGGTGTGTGTGTGTGTGTGTGTGCATGGTTGGGGTGCTGTGGGAAGATTTACAAGGATGTAAGCAGCTAACTGCAAAATGGTGTGCCTTTTTTGTTCAGGCTGAAAGTCACAGCATGAAAAACCAGCAAATGGACCCCTTTACTAGGCGGCAGTGCAAGCCCACAATAGTGTCTAATGTAAGTATAATGTTGAAGTTCATCTGGGGCAATTTGCAGAGCAGCAGAAAACAATACAATGGAGAGAGTAGGAAGGAAAATGTTGCTTGTACTTGTGCCTAACT
This sequence comes from Centrocercus urophasianus, assembly GCF_019232065.1. Taxonomy (NCBI): domain Eukaryota; kingdom Metazoa; phylum Chordata; class Aves; order Galliformes; family Phasianidae; genus Centrocercus; species Centrocercus urophasianus. The sequence goes on from NW_024884586.1 coordinate 17,853,234, forward strand.
GTGCCATCTGCTATTAAAATACCGGGTGCCAGGATGAGATGTAATTGAGATTCTAACCTTACTCTCCCCCAAAAGGGGAAAAAAGTGCCCCCTCCCCCAACACAGAGGATGTAAATTATGTGGGCACATGGAAAAGCAACTGTGTATTTTTTTTAGTGAATTCTAACACATAGAAATACTGTGTATTTAGTTAGCTTTAGGAAGGCAGTTTACTTTAGGTGCTGGTTTTGCTTCAAATTAGTTGAGATCATCTTTAAAGATTTGTGAAAGGGGGCCCCAGACTACTTGGGCCTGTGATGTAAAGCAGTTTAACACAGAATTCCATTGTGATAGTGGCAAAAACTGCTACTGCCATCTATAGATACATAAGTGATGGATAATGAAGCTGGAGGATCACCTCTTACCTGTAAGTGATAAAACTTTGAAGCCTATTCTGAAATGCCACCAGTACCATTTTTTAAATTACTTTTTTTTTCTCTCAGGTAAAGTTGGCACTGTCAGTCTCCACAGATTAGCAAAGCAGAAAAGGGATTTTATTGTGGAAATTGAGCTAAATGATTATTTATTAAATGATTATTTATTGAAAGGTAGAATCATAATTGAGTAAAATTGTTATACTAGACAATCATTATCATGTAAAGAAAATAGTCTTGTAACAGTTTCTTCTCTAGTGCAGTATTTTAGCCAGAACTGAAAGATAAAAGCAAGTACATCTGAGGGTAGTGTTAAGTCTAGTCACAGGAGCAAATCACAACAACAAAAAAGATAGTGTAATCTTAAAGAAGGACTTTCTGACGGATAACTTTTAGTTTAATGCATTACATAGCTATCAGAATGACTTTAATTGTCTTCGAAATCCTGAAGATCAGACTAACTGATCCCCATTCTCTGTTGGTTTTGTATGAATGAGCGTGAGCATTGTCTTTAAAAAAAAAAAATGGCCACCAATTTAAATGCAGTGTTTTATTTTCCCCTGCAGTCCCGAGATCCTGCTGTCCAGGCTGCTATTCTTGCCCAGCTAAATGCAAAATATGGATCTGGTGTATTACCAGATGCTCCAAAGGACATGAGTAAGGCAAGTTTCCCATTTTGCTTCTGTTATGTTTCCTCCCACTGTCACCATTTTGCTCTAGAAGCTTATGACTAAAACTAAATAGGCATTTTTCAGTTCTAGAAATAAGTATTGTGTGAAGCATTATTGTAGAAAAAGAACAGCTTTTTCTGCCGTGGAGAAATAAAGTTAACTTTGTTTAGCAATAACAGCTGAACTAAATATGTTTGTGATTAAGTGAAGGGAAAAAGTATTCTTATCTCTGACCTTTGTCTGTACAGATGTGGGTTGGATATTTACATATTCTTCTTTCAGGGTCAAGGGAAGGATAAAGATGTGAACTCTAAATCAGCCAGTGACCTCTCAGAAGATCTTTTCAAAGTCCATGACTTCGATGTAAAGATTGATCTTCAGGTTCCCAGTTCTGGTAAGTGTTTCAGTTGAGTCTGGGGCAATGATTGCTGTTTGGTACGATTGTAGAGGGATATGATAGAAGAGCTCACTTCTTCCAGAACAGTTCTTTCAGAGTCAGTCATGGGCTTTTGAAAATGAGAGCAAGCACTCTGTGTTTGTCTTCTTGTGAAGTGTCTCACATTGAGGAAGTGTGAACATGTGCTAGTGATATTTGCTGAGGAAGAGGTGTACTGTGTTGCACTGAAAGTATGTATGTCCTTGTTCCATCTACAAAGAAAAGGAGGTAATATGAGAGTTTTCTGATTCATTCTTCTAATCTACAGTGTTTGTGTCTCACATAGTTCTTGAGGAACAGATGTGAATGTTGTATTTAATAAATCATGATATCTACCTTTATACTTGCTCTATGAATTTGTGGAGTCACTTTTTGAAGCCTGATAAGCCCGTACTGTCCTGTTCCATAACCTGCATATGCACTCTGTGGAAAAAAGTATTGATTTATGAACCTGCTGTTCTATAAAGTTGCTGTTTGCTGTCTTTGCTATTGCAGATGACGTTAAAGCCAAATTGCATGTGCTTTATCTTTGAAGATAAGCAGTAAGATGGCTGTATTCTTAATTTTTAACCTGATGTATTCCAGAAAAGCCAAATACGCTTTGGTGGTGGTTTTTGTTAGCAAAAACAAGTAGTAAAATTCTGTTTTGTTTTGTTTTGTTTTGTTTCTCTTGTATTTTGGTCCTCACTCTTCCCTTGTCCCCAACAGAATCAAAGGCACTGGCTATCACCTCCAAGGCTCCACCAGCAAAAGATGGTGCTCCTCGGAGATCATTGAATTTGGAGGACTACAAAAAGAGGCGGGGGCTTATTTGAGCATGCCCGCTCTGCTGCTTCTGATCCTGCATGCTCCATGATGATGTCCTACCTTTTCTTCTTCCCCTTTCAGTTCTCCCTTCTGGGTTGGAGCAGCAATGGAGCTGGGAAGAGACTCTTTAAAACTGCCAGTCATCTGTAACATAAACCATTCAACTATTTACTGTATAGACCTCCCTTCTTGCCCTTTCTTCCTGCCCCCCTCACAAATGTGGATCTGTGCTATTTGGGGTCTTCCCATTTCTTTTAGTTTGAGTTCTGTTTTTATTTTGTTGATGCAGCTCGTTGGTCCACTCTGTGTTCAGTATTAGCCTGAGGTGTGGATTTCTGTAGGGATCTCTTTTGGTGGTTGCAGAATCAGCACTTGGTGATCTCCCCTTACATACCACCACAGGCACGGTGAATAAACATTGGCGCAAGACCTTTGTGGCTGGAAGGTCACCTGCACTTTCTTCTTCCTCCTCCTCCTTCATTCTAGCTTTGGAGAAGGGAATCTTCAAAAACTGGCTTAGGTTCAAAGTGTAAATTTTTTTGGGAGGGTTGTGTGACTTTTTTTCAGGTGTTTTTTTTATCATTTTTAAGCTGCAGTACTATTTGTATCAGTCTGTCACAGTTCTTTACGGCTGTTTTGAATTTCTACCAGCTGTACTTGAGCATCTGAAATTGCAAGAAAGAAACTCATTAAATGTGATTCTTCTTACTAAAACGGCTTGGCTGATATAGCTGTTTAACTTCATGTTCTCTTCTTTATTTACGCTTAATTGATGAGAGAGGTACACGGCTCTTGATGTTGGACTTGTCATCTGTAGCACATCCGGAGTCTCCAGCTTTACTTAGTGAAGTAGCTCTTTCTGGGGTGTCCCTGGGGTGCTCATTGGTTGGGCTTTATTTTTTCTCCCAGCCTCCAGTATCATGTATCTGTTGAGTCATCACGTCTTCATTGGGGTCTAGCTCACATTTGTTTCTTGCCTTGTGAACCATATAAACTGGGCTTCTATGAAACAAACATAAAAGATTAAGAAATAAAATCACTTTGTGTGAAAGGGGAAGGACGCAGTAAGGACACAGTAGAAAGGTCAGCAGGTAATATGTGAGAGGTAGCTGATGCATATTTTTCTTAAGAGATCTGGTACAAGTGAAGTGCAACACTAGCACAAGAATTGTATGGCTTTATGGAATATTTGACTGGACACAAGATGACAGCTCAATTATCACTCAGGTGTTTTAAAAAAAAAAAAAAAATCGAAGTGTAAATAAGTTACATTTAACAAAGAGCTTTTCCAAACAAGATGCAACTGAATATATGGAGCTAAGAACTAAATTAAAAGAGAATTAGAAATCTAAAAGGTTAGAGGCCCTCGTTCAGGTAATCGTGGAAGCACGTGCTTGTTCCTACCCAGGCCAGTACGTATATGCTAATTTAAGCACTGAACTGGATAGGAATGTTTCTGGGGACCCCAAAGAGGGAAAATGCTGATGCTCTCTTTGTGTCAGAGCATTACTATTTTTCTGACATCATACTCTGGTTATGTTTAAACCTGTGTGTGATACTACCTTCTTGTTGGATTCTTAATGAAACTTTAATCTAGTTCTTATTTAACTTTCTCTTATTCCTTTTTAATGGTAGCTTTAAAGAAACATCATGTAATTGTGTGCAGATTGATACTATGAACTGTGTATAAAAAGAAAATCAACATATGAAGCAGCTATAATCTACCATGTAAAGAAATAATTAGGGATATTTCAGTACTTATTTACTGAATAGTCCATAATTCTAGGACAAATGGATTATTCTGTAAATATGTAATCATAGACTGCTTTATTTGATGGCCTTTTCTAGCAGCTTCTCTGGAGTTGTTGTAGGCTCTCACATATATGTACTTTTAACTTTTTTAAGAGTGGATTTATGGAATCTACCACAATAACTTCATAGGAGACATCGTAATTCACTGTGTAGATATGCATTTGATATGATTTTGTTTTTTCAACAGCTTCAATGATGTTAACGATTTGTAATAAAAAGAAAATCAAAACTTATTTTGCAGTAGCCAGTTTTCAAAATAATCGCTCTCCAATGCTTTGCAGAAATAATTGCAAAATCAAGCAGCCCAAAACTTGATTTTCACATGGCAGTGCCTCAGCGCTTGGGTTCAATGGAAAGTGGTCTCTGGAGGTCGAGTTAATTCAAATTCAGTATTTTTAACGTGCTTGCCTTTGACTCATGGGTATTAGCAAGTGTCCGCACTCGGTGCTAATGTGAGTAGGCTGTACTGCAGTAAAAATGTCAAGACCTATACAGTGTTGCAAGAAACTTCTAGTGGAGATGACCAAAATGGGAGATGCAGTGAGTTTAGAATGCAGAACTGAATGATGGACAGTGTCCTGTTTATCTGCAACTATCGAACTGCCACCTACCCTCTTAAAGTCTCTGGATTCTGCTGAAATACTGGATTGGTTTTTGTTTTTGTTTGTTTGTTTTGGTTTTCTTTTTTCTTTTTTTTTTTTTTTTTTTTTGAGAGAGAGAGAGAGGAAACAGTAAATTATCATGCAAACCTCTTACATTGAGAATACATCAAGAAAGTACTCTGAATAGTTACAGAACTGTGTATGAAAGCTGTAATCTTTTTTCCTTTAAGTGCATGTAAAGGTGAGTGACTATATCTCCCACTCATTAGGGAGAGACTTGTTTGCTCTGTTTCATTGGTGTCCTAGCATATAGTTCATTACAATTGTACAGACTTCTATAAATAAACTTGGTTTGTTGGTTTAATAAGGTTGATTATGTTTATCCCTTGATCTGAAGTGCAAAGAGTTTTCTATCTGTGGAAGTTTGTTTTTTCAGAAACTTACACTTCATTTATCAGTCTAGAAATCTAAAAAATAGAATACTAACACTGTAAAATAATTAATGAAAAATAAGGCCTTTTTTTTTTGCAAGAGAAGCTGTGGTCTACTGGATCACTCTCTACTCTTCTTACCACTAGAATCAAATGGAACCTGTTGGAAGGCCAGTTCATTTGCATCTCTCTTGTGTTTCATTAAAAACACAAATTCCACTTGTCTCATGACTATAAAGGCTACTTTTGTAGTCCAAGCTGCTAAAGCATTCGTCTCCTGAATGAGACAGAGTGAGGCTCCTCTCAGAGCTGTGGCGGACTTGATTATCTTCCTTGTTGCACTTGGAATAACAAAATAGGTTTCCCTCCTTAGGTTGTTTGTTTGTTTGTTTGTTTTTAATTAGTGTGCTTCCAAGCATATGTGCAAAATCACAGATCTTAAAGGAATCTTATCAAGTGATCTTGAGGATGGGTTGATAGTTTTCAACTGGCTATGGGAAGGAGAGTCAAAGGAAAAAAATGAGATGTGCTGGTGCTTCTTGAAGGACTAGCTATGAGAAAGTGAGATCTGAAAACTTAAGGGTTTACAGGAATTAAGGTTACACATGCTGGGGGATAAAAGGACACATGGAGGTCAACTCAAACTTTCACTGGCATCTTTGTTCCTTCCCCATTGAAACTAGAAGAAAATCGTGTCCAGACTACTTTAAGCTTTGAATTTTGGGGTTCTTAATTGTGGGAATTAAGTACTTTAGTACTTAAAATACTGATATAAATGCAGCACAGTAACTTAGCCTCTCAGAGGGAGATGTTTAGCAGCCAAATAAGCGGGTCATTTCTCTTTTGATTTTAGCTGGAACGCTTAAGTCCTAAGTGGCTCTATATCACCACCATCGCCATTCTAGATGCTAGACCTCCTCACCCCCCACCTAGAAGGAATATCATGAGAGCAGTTTCTTTAATTTGATATTATTTGCAGTTATCTGGGTCAGATAAATTTCCTAGCAGAAGTGATTGCAACTGAAGAACCCAGGACAGATCTTTGGTTTGCTGGTAAGTCTCCATCAGCTTGTTCTGCATAAAAGAATGAGGGTTGATAAAATCTATCTGCAATGTATGTATGCAATTTAATACTCTGACAAGCTTGGCAGAGTTACTCATTTCAGATGAAATTTGTAAGTAGAAAGTAATGATAAATAATGCACATGAAAGTGAAAACTGCAGATAATTTTCTGTCACGAGTTCATGTTCATACGACGATTAAGTCTTTTGGACATTGGACTTATGATTGTGTGATTTGGAAAAATGGGAATAACTGTTCAGAAGTGATCTGGCTTTGCAGCTGGAGTAGACAAGTTCATGGTACCTTGATCTGCTCTGCCAGTTACAGAAAAGAAATTCTGAAGATATTGACTTAACAGCAGGAGGGGGTTGGATTTCAACAGCTGTGGAAAATGACCCAGGATCAAACACAATACTATATTCCATGATTCTATTCCAAGGCAGAAGAGCCCCATAAGGATCAGCTATACCTATTCCTAGCTCCACACAGGACTGCCCAAAATCTGAAATCCCTGTTGTTTGTGACTTCATACTTCATGAAAAGACTGTTCTTAAATTTGTTTTCTTCTCTATGACTGCAGACAAATGTGCAATTGTCATATGCCTCAGCTGGGGGCAAGAGTCTTGGCCTCAAGAACAAGTGTAAATGGCAACTGCCTCGTTACTTGTTTGGAATTTGTGATGGCAGGTCTGTCAGCAGGTGAAATTGCTGCATTAAAACAATAATCTCAGCTCCTCAATCTAGATGCATGGCTATCAGTTTTTAGACCTTTTACTGGAAGCTGTAGTGAATGAGAAGCTGTTGGGAAGCAGCGGCCTGAATGTGAGCAACTCAGCAGCCCATGTGCGGATGCTGAGATGGCAGCTTTTGTACATCCTCAGCTCCTTGTACATCACAGGTATTTCTCATCTCATTTGAACAGCAACTGATTTCCTTGGTGTTTGGTGGTATGATAGAATAAAAGTGTTACATCCCAGTTACGCTTTAGAACACAATGAAACTAGATATTCTCCAAAGAGCACCCTGATCCAGTGACTTTTCTGATTGCGGTTATCATAAACATGTTAAACAGTTGTAATGCTCTAGACTCCCTTGATTTAGTGAAAAAAACTGATCTATGTGACTAGAAAAGCAAATTGTTTACAAAGGAAAAGGAAAAAAGGTTTTATTTCATAGTCTTGAAGGTATACTAGTAATGAAAAATGATAGCTGTTCTTCATGTAATGAAACTCTCCAGTAGGAAGTATCTTAACACTGAAGGCAAACTGTTTTTCCATTATCCAGGCAAAACTTGAAGGTTTGTGTAAATGCACTCTTTATCTGAAAAAAACTAAATGAACTTGGAAAAACAAAAACAGAAACAATCATTTTCAGTTTTGTATCTGGATTACTTGATTGACTATTAGTTGATTATTAGTTTATTACTCTTTGCAAATTTCCACAATACTTTCTCAAGTGCTCATAGATAGAAAGCTGAGAGTAGTAAAATACGATGACAAAAATATAAAAGTAAGCCAAGAACAACTCTAGCATCTTGGAAAATTGTGGGGTTTCAGCTTTGCTCCTAATAGAAAGATCTGCTGTGAGTATTTGAGCAATTTAGCATAGCAAACACTGGGAATGGTGAGGAACTACACTAACAGCATGAGATATCCTTTCTTGGATAAGCTTTAACAAAAACTTTCATCTTAAGCCAAAATCCCTTTACTGCTTAGCGCTAAAGACTTTTTAATAACAGGGCATGTGCTCATAGTTTTCCTGTCATTGTGTTGCCTGTTTCAACTAACAGTCTGCTGTACCTAGTACTCTTCTAGAAGCGGATAACAGTACTAAGGGAGAAAAATTATGTTTATAAACTTTGTCTTGAAACACTATAAGAATCAATGGCCAAGAGTTTGAAAACACAGAATCCGTAGTGCTGTGTAAAGATCTATTTATCTTTTGGCCCAGCCTCTGCAGCAATGGATGGGAATACTGGGGTAGGCACTGGGATCTGGATGAAGCCCTCAGAGAGAGTGTTTTCATTCATGGGTGACCTGAATTGCAGTCACAGGGTAAGACTGCTTCCTCTTGGTGGTCATTTTGTGCTGTTCACTGAAAACTGATTCTGAGGTCTTAGCAGGCTGCCGTGCATTTTGAATGCTGGGCAGACAGCCTAGCTGATTTCACTGGTCCCGCTGTCCTAAGGAAGTGAGATCCACTGTAATCCAGCATAGAGTAAGTCATTGTTCATGACACGTTTGTTGTCTGGTTCCTAACTGTAAGCTGCCTAAAATTAGGGGACATCTGAATTCTGAAAGCTGCTTACAGCCCCTTCGTGTTTTCCTGTTTCTCAACTTCTGCCTGGAAATAAACTCTTCAATTTTTATCACGTTGAAGAAAAATGGACTGAAGGGAGAGCTTTTTAAGATGGCAACGTTTCCAGCTGCCCCTTTGTCCTGTGTTCTTTTCTTTCCTTCCTTGTGCCCCAGCACAACAATGGCTGTGATGTGGGAAAGAGGATCACAATATTGGGTCACAGGAAGAGTGAAAGGCAGTGTTTTGAAGGCTGACCTGTGGAAACCTGGCAACTTTTTCCCAGTTCTCTGAGCTCAGAAGGGCAAGGAGTCAGCATTGCTATTGAATGTGCTATGTAACTCCCACAGCTCAGCACTGCCTTCCGAGCACCCTTCTATAAATGCCTTCACAAGGCTTTTTGGTACCAGTTTGTAATAACAGAGCTGTAGTTGATGAGATGATGGAAGAAGTAGGCCTGGAGGCTACTGTTGCCTTGGTTTCTGTATCAAAGTGTGTGTGTGTGTGTTTACATTTTTGGTTTTTTACTGTAGCTGAAAATTAATCCTGGGAAAAGACCGATATTGTATTGTAGAAAATCATTCACTATTAAAAACAAATTGCTCAGCTTGACAAATCGAAGGTAAAGTACCACTCAGCCATGTCAGGTAGCCGTGGTAACCTTCCACCTGGGCAAACACATGCAAAAACTCACCTTGAGGAGCACAAGAGGCTTAGGAATGTTATTTTTCATTTTTAAAGAGTAATAAATAGTTACAGCACACACATAATTCAGGAAATCAATCACATCAGAAGTTTTTCAGTAAAACAAATCACATAAAATTGATGAAAATGTCTTACGTGGTACTTGTGTCTATAAATGGAAGACAATGAAGGCTCAGCACTTAGAAAATCTGGTGGCTCTGGTCCAGAAATCCTGTGGCTGAAATTAAGCTGCTCAAAACATTGAGACAATAGAGCAACTATTAGTGAGGAGAGTTGTTATGCATACACGTGCAAAAAAAAAAAAAAAACAAAACTAAGGGAGAACTAGTATTTTGAAAGTAAATGGAGCTGCTTGATTTGATGAATCTCCTTTTAATGGATTAGCATTTGGGTTGTTGTTATAAGGCAAGGTGCTTTAACACTGACTAAAAACAGCAAATTGTGGATTTTTGAGGGGATTTCACTTGGTAGGGGAGGACCGAGTTCTTCAGATCTGAGTGAAATTGTTGCATTTGGCTGTGGAAGTAGTGGAGATCTGGCCTGTTGAATTGCTTGGGCTGTGCTCCACTTTGATGCAAGGAAATGTTTATATGTTTCTTTTTGTCTCTTAATTCTTGATAATAATAAAAAGTAACTTAATAGCCACTTATTGCATTATTGAGGAAAAAAAGATGAGGAGTGTTTTTCTGTTACTGTAGAAGACTGTTTCCAAAACCTAAGGATGATTTGTTGTTGTTGTTCTGGACAATAGCAGATCATGAAGCTATAGAGAAATAGCATCAGATGCCAGGACTGTATTCAGTCTCCACTGATACAGCAGAGAATCCAGAAGCTATTAATCAGGCGAGGAGTTCAGAAGTTTTGCAGAATAATCTCTTTGATCTTTAAATTTGATTTGGGATTCACTGAAAATAGCAGAAAACTTGTAAGAATCTCTTTTGAGGTAATACTTTACTTCTTCTGACAGACATACAGCTACTATAAACTTCACTTGTTGACTGATCTGACCAGCCTGTATAGAGTTTGTCTTTTCTATCAAGGGATTGAATGTTTCATAGAAAATGTGTGAGGGGGGAGGGGGGGGGGGAGGGGTAAGTTTTATAATAGGTATTCAGCAAGAGGAGTTTAAAATCATGCAAATCATGCAAATTGGTAAAATAGAGAAACAAATGCTGGATGGAGAAGGGCTCCTGCAAGAATGCAGTCAGATTGACAGAAGTTATGCTAGCAAATATTTAATCACTTTTTTTTAGAGGGTGAAGTAGTGCTCCTCTTCTAGGTTGGGAAGGGCAGCAAAATGACTCTTCTGAGTCTAACCAAATATCCTTTGGGGCCGTTATCCTGCCTTAGATAGCAGTACAAGAAATAGGGCTGAAAGTTCTTTTTTCCCTTGATATCGTAACCTGACTTCTTAACAGCTTCTGTTCCGGGGCATCCTGAACTAGACCTTGTTTTGAAACCAGTACACTTAACTACAGATGGGTCTATTGCCTCTGTTTGTTCAGCCTCTTTTGGAACAAAGGTAAGAACAAAGTGTCAACTACCGCATTTTCTACAAGACATTGAGGGCCAAGGAACAGAGATAGGAGCACTCTCTGGGACTCAGTAACAGCCTATGGGAGGAAGAAGAAAATGTATCCTGAGGGCATCTAACTTTTGCATAGGAATTGTGGGAATGGGATCTTTGAAGTATCTGACTTGCTGCTAAAGATCTTGATGGGTTGTTTTTTTTTTTTTTTTTTTTTTTTTTGCTATGCAGGGAATAGGGGCAGAGGAACTAGGGGGAGAAAAGGATTTCCTGGTACTGGGGGAAACAGATGCTCAACTACATTTCAGTTTGTGTAGTACAGATATGAATCTGGTGAGCAGTTGTCAATGACAATTTTCAAAGCCTGCACTTCTTATTGGGAACAAGAGAACAAGGGGCTGCTTGCAGAAATATGTGCAGAAGCAGTGCAGGGTTTTTGCTGCTGTGGGAGAACAAGCATTCTTCTTTTGGCAGGCAGTTGTACTCACCATCTCCTGTGCTGCCTGAGCTTAGCTGGCTAAACTGTGCTGTTCTGAGAAAAGATGGTGGGGAAGTTGTTACAGAGCCTGTTGGATGTCATCTACGTGACACTGCCAACTTCTTTAATTGCAAGATAACTGTGATGGGGATTTGTCATAAATCCTTGTTTCTAGCAGTCAGGTTGATAATGCATGATCCATTCCACTCCAGCAACACGAGCACTTCCTCCATGACTCTGCCCCCAAAAGATCCAAGCCTGCAGCTGCAAGCATGTCTCTAATTTCTTGTGTTTATTCATCATGCTGCATGCATTTGTGTACAGAAACTTCAGAGGAACAGAATGGCAGGCTGGTGGGCTTTCCTTTAATGATGTCTGATAGACATTTCTTATTTACATGCAACTGCTTGAGCTGATCTCGCTTCAGGGCTGTTTTGCTGATTTTTGTATTTTGTTTAAATCACCTCTTGTCCCTCTGCATGTCAGCCACTCCATCACTGCACTGCTGGTAACTCCCCCCTCAGAGAACACACAACTTTCTATGCTGTCCTCTTGCATGGCTTTTCTGCAGAACTGCTTGTTCCTACTAGAGAGAGGAGGGGGGACAAAACAAAACAGCTTTTTTCTTTTTTCTTTTTTTTTTTATAATTAGAAGATAGGGAAAGAAAATGCTATTATATCCTAGAATACTTACTGGAGTTGCTGTTTTATTTCGTGCTCTATGGGAAGGACTATACAGTGTGTGCATTGGTGCTAAGTAAGAGTAGCTAAGAGAAATTGTCTTTTTTTCTCTGTCACAAACAAATGTTATGAAAATCTACCCTAAAACAACACAATAAGCTTTCAGAAAAGATAAATGGTTGCTATGTTTGCATATTAATATTTCTCAACAAACTTAAAGGTCTTAAAGCTCTCAAGTTGTCAAACAATCATATACCTTAATGGTGATTTCATCTCTTTTTCTCCATCCATCTAGCTCTCTCTCTCTGCAGGTTTGAATGTACTTTCAGCTCAGCCTCATCACCTAAATTAAGATGTGAAATGCATCAAGATTAAGACTGAAGATTTCTGGCACACAAAATGGGAATTTCACAGAAAACTGTGGACTGAATAAAACTATGGCTGTTCTCATGGAAATCAGTCCTTTAGGATTCAAAAAAAGTCTATTCTCCAGGCTTACGATAATAGATTTAAACTGGTGAGTGATTTGATTCAGTAAGATGTAGAGATGTTGGACTGTGGGTCTGGTGGAAGGTCACAAAAATGATTGGAGGGCTGGAGCGCCTCTCCTGTGCAAACAGGCTGATCTGGGGTTGTTCAGCCTGAGGAAGAGAAGGCTCTGGCCTCGCAGCCTTCCAGTACGTAAAGGGAGCTTATAAATAGGAGGGAAAACAACTGTTTACATGAATAAGGAAGGGGAGGAAGGGTGTTAAACTAAAAGAGGGAAGATTCAGATTAGATATTAGGGCGTAATGCTTCAGTCAGAGAGTGGTGAGGTGCTGGAACAGGCAGCCCAGATGAGACGTGGGTGCCCCATCGCTGGAGGCATTCAAGGCCAGGTTGGATGAGACCCTGAGCAGCCTGATCCAGTGGCTGGCAATCCCACCCATGTCAGGGGGCTTGGAACTTGACAATCTTTAAGGTCCCTTGCAACCTAAGCCATTGTATGATTTTGTGAAATGTACTTTGTGCGATACAAATCAGTTATTTTGAAGATAGAGGGAAAGATATCTCAAGAAATTAATAGATCTGCTTATTGATTGAATTCTTAACATGCATTCATCAAGCATTAAATTAGTTTTCAACAATAATAAGAAAACTGTACTGCTCTTAAGTGTGGTTCTCAATGTAAAGCAAGGAAACTCTTTTCTACACATGAATAGTTCAGAGATAAATGTAAAAATAAAACATTGAAAATAAATAGCTTATTGTTTTAGTCTTATCAGGAGGATGAGTACTTCAGATGTACAGGTCTACTCTCAAATTTTTTGAAGGTAGAAAAAGGAAATCACTGTAAGATAAGATTAGTGAAGCTCTAGAACCCAGTGGCTTAGAGCTGAGGTGGATGCCCCAACCCTAGAGATGTTCAAGGTCAGGCTAGACTGGGCTCTGAGCACCTGATCTAGCTGTGGGTGTCTCTGTTCATTGCAGGGAGTAGGGCTGGATAGCCTTTAAAGGTCTCTTCCAACTGAGATGATTCTGTGATTCTAAGATACAGTTACACTGGAAAAAAAAAAATACAAATGTTTTTGTGCTCCAATAAATACTTAGATATTCAATAGAGATTTGATAAACAGAACAGTGAAGAAAAGCCAATTAAATGTCTGAATTCTGTAATAATCATGGAAAAAGGTGTAAAATTTTGCTTCACTTTTGCTTCAGTGAATAAAGCAATATAAAAGTGGCTAAAATTGTAAACTCAAGTGACAATAGATGTAGAAATATGCCAAAGATATGGAATGTATATATATTTTTAAAAAAATTAGAAATACCAAAGAAAAGTTGCCATGGTAATTGCAGAAATTTAGGGCCTGCTGCTCAAAATGGCCTAAATGATGTACCGGTGTGGCTTGTTTTCTCACTCAACGGTTCAGAGTTCATGTACTAAATCTAGAACTTCGTAAAAAGAAAATAATATCTGGTATGTTTGAATTGGCATATTAAATGTGATAATGACTTATTGGTTGTTATGAACAGTACACTGTTGTTTCCCCATTTGATCAGTATAATTTCAAATATTTTGTAAAAGGATACAACTGTATGTACTTTCTATGGAGTACTGACTATTCACGATCTGGTAGTACTGTGGAATGAAGAACAGGCATTTTAAAAGGCTTTTATAAGACTAGAGAGTTAAGCCCAAACTCCTACTTGGCTTAACTGAAAATCTTTGGAAAACTAGGAAGTTTTCAGTAAAAAGTTGAAAAGTGGACTCCCTTACAATAGGCAGTATTAAAAATGTGAATATTGCGGTCTGTTATTTGCACAAGGGAAAAATAAAATTAAAAATGTTCTAGGAAAGAAGGAGGCCTGAGACAGTGTAACAGCAAATAAGAAAATAGATTGTAAACTTTCTGAGTTTTCATGAAGTTCCTAAAATAGGTGTGTGTGTGTGTGTGTGTGTAAGGCTTGTAAAAGGAATAGTGAATATTTTCAAATGTATTTAAAAAGGGGAAAGGGAGGGGAAAAAAAGAGAATAATTTATTTCAAATTAAAATACAGGACAGGGTGTTAAAATTTGATGGTAATAGTAAGCCAAAGATTGCAGAGTAAGCCTTGGAGAATTATGAAAACAAAGCATAGCTCAGAGACGCTCTGAAAATTAATGCTATATACCTTGTATGATCTTTTTTTCTTAGAGAAGACAAAGATGTAAAGGTAATTGTCTCTCTCTGAAGCTGAAACTCTCTGAAATTGGCTGTTGATGTGAGGTAGTGAGAGATATATAGGATTTCTGTCTGTACTTAACACTCTAAGTTAATCTTTTCTTTTTACAGTACTTTAACTGTATGTTAAAAAAAAAAAAAAAAAGACAAAAAAACACTTTAATTACAAGTTTTAGACCAGAATTCTGAGGTGTCATTGTGGTAGATCAGAGGTTGCTATGTTTTATGCAAAAAAAAATTAAGAAAAACTGTCCAGTGTTTAAAATTAGACTGTCTAATTATACAACACAGTTGCTCATGAATAGACTGCAGAAGCTTGGTACATGCATTATAGCTGGCTCAAGTTATTCACGCTATCCTCCTTTTTTTTTCCCCCCCAGTAGAATAGTGGGACTGAAGACTGATCAAACAAGGTACAAAAAAAGATTTTAACTCCAATTGCTAACTGAACATTTCAGAGGATTATCTGAAGGTCTGTTAAAAGATGAATTTAAAAAAAAAAAAAAGCAGTCGTGGCATAGTGGTATGATTATTTCTATTCACTGCTTATCTTACTTTTTTCAACAAATGAGATTAAAACTACACTGGCAGATAGGAAAATGTGTTGGGATATTGCTTTTAAAAAATGATTAACTACACACATAGAAGAGAACCAGAGCTGGTGAGCATTTCCTTGGAAATCAAAACCCTGTTATCTCAGGTAGTAGTCATTACAGCACTTCAAGGGAGCTGGAAGCATGAGGTGAACACACTGTGGATTGTTGCAGCCCCAGAGAATTTGCATTAAGTGGGTCTTAAGTGGCGGAAATGGTTCAGCTCTGAGATGAGTATAGGGACTCCAGTACCTGATAATAAAAGGAGGCAGCTCCAGAATCCATCCTTTTTGCCTACCATAGACGGAAACAAAGAAACTTATGGAAAAATGATGTATGGATTGTGGTATGTGAATGCAACTAAGTTGATCACAGCCATTTAAACTGTACGTCTATCTTGTGACAGAGACCCTAACAAAGAAGAAGAAACAAAGATGCACTAGAGGATAAAGAAATATCGCACATAGCACCATGCTGTGCCTAGAACACAAAGTCTCTCTGAAAGGCTGGGGGTGCTGCTGGCCTGGTGGATGTGTCAGCTGCAAGAACAGATCCCAAAATGGGAAGGGAAATAGAATGTGCCGAAGGAGGTTTTGGGAACTGCCAGGCTGACGTCTTTTCCATCTCTTGTACAGTCTCTCTTATAGCCTTGGCTGTGAAGGGGAGAGCAGAAGCCCTTGGCTGGCAGCAGCAGCAGGTTCAAGTGAAAGAATTTTGAAGAGCTTAGCAGAACATGTGTTTCACAAAGTGCAGCAAACTAAAAGAAATTAAGGCAGGCTGTCAGCTGGCCCTATCTCAGGTGTGTGGCTTGCTGTAAGTGCTGGCTAAAGGCTTGCCATGGAGAAGCACTGCTAGGCCTGAGGGGCCTGGTGGGCCTCATCTGAGGCCTCCCACACTCAGCGCCTCTGAACTCGGCTCTGGGCCCTCAGCCCTGCATGGGCTGCACTATGCAGGAGGGGTGCTGGGCCACAGACTCTACCTGTGGTGCAGCTTGATTAGGGCCTCAGCACCTTGCTGTGGCCTTTCCTTAGCCCCAGCTCTGAAGACGGGTTCCCTTTCTGGCCCCGCCTGCCCCAGCACCATGAACCTGGGCCCTCGGTTGGACCTGGCCTCTGTGTCTGGCTGGCAGTGGTGGGGCAGGCCCTGAAGGCCCTTGCCATGCCATGGATTGGAAACAGGAGCCTCCCTGCAAACATGGGCTTCATCTCAGGAATGCTGACGTGAGGAAGGGTTGTGGCTTTTTTCTTTCGTTACCAGAACAGAGCTCTACTGCTAGACATAAATTAGTGGGTAAGTAGATGCGTTTAATCTCTCTTCGTGTTCCTAAGCAAGCTGGATCAAAATTTCAGATTTATTTGGTGGTCACTCAAACTATGCAGCTGTTCTTCAGTCAGTTCTGGCCATGGAAGATGCCTGTGGTGTGGTCACTTGTAGAGCTCTTTCCCACCTAGCTTAGGATAAAAACCTTGATTTGCAAATTGTTATGTATTCTGTACTTCAGAAATGTTGGGATTTTTTCCTACCTCTTCTGTGCGATGGGGAGTGGTTTGTAGGACATTACAGAGTGCTTTATGTGAAATTCTTCTGTTCCTTTTAGCAATGAACTTCCTTTTATTCCCTACACAGAAACCAGCATCTTCTAGAATAATGAGAGAAGACTTAAATCTAACACTAGTCAGTTACGTAGGAGGAAGAAAAACTGGCAAGAAATAGGTATGCAAATGGCCTAATTCCATGAGTAAAAACATCAGTCGTAAATTCCTGAATAAATGAAGACTGATATAATTTTCCTTTTTACAGCTGACCTCTTTTTTTGATAGGTATCTCTTCCTAAACCAATTTTCAGCCAACTCCAGGTCGACACTCTGAAATCTCTATCAGATATTTGATTTTTTATTTTTTTTTTTTCTGGATGGAAAACTCTTAGGTGTCTGGTTTTTCATCTTATTTATATTATTTAAGCAGAGGACATAGATTAAAATCAACAATGTTTAGCCTGACTTAGAATCATTGTCCCAGATCCTCCAAAATCTTTACACAGTTGAATATGTGATTATTGCTCAGATCCTTCATATTAATTTGTTTATGTCAGCCATTTTGCTTAAAATTAGAATAGTACAGAGATAGTGCTTAGTATCAGACATGATGATATTATATTGCTCTATGGGTTTCCAACCCTCATCCTCTAGGACTGTCTGGAGGCCAAAATAAACATGTTTTTCTCCACTAGAAGTACCACTGGGATTAGTTCTTCAATTTTTCTGAGATTTCTGACAAAGAAACTAGGCGTACTTCTTTTTAAGGTGTCTCAGGTACCTTTTTCACTAAGAGTGCATATGGCAGTAAAAGTCTGATTATTCCTTTGTGCTTGCAGCCGTGATGTCAAAGAGCAAAACAAGACAAATTAGGATCTCTTCTTGCAGAGGCCACAAAGTCTTTTCTACCAATGAGAATCAGTGAAATTCGTACTGGGATGTGTGTATTGGGCCACAGAAGTCACCCTGCTTTTCAGCAAGCATAGCTGCAGCTTGATTTTTTTCCTACAGATATTGTGAATGTAAAAGGGATGGATTTCTAAAAAACACCCAACTATTCTTACTTCAAGTGGGGAAATGTTAAAGTCATAGAATCCTTAGAGTTGGAAGGGACCTCTGAAGACCATCTAGTCCAAATCCGCTGGAAGCCATCCTTGCATCTCACCTTGCATCTCAACTGGGAGATGTGTCTAGGAGGCTGTTACTTTACTTTCTTATTGTGTGATGTTACTCGTACAAAAATAGGACAAGGGAAGAAAGAAACAGCAGGTTTTTTTGAAGCAAGTCTCTGCTCTTGTGAAAGAAAATGGAGTTGATACTGAACTGAAATGATAAAGCAGCACAGTGCCCTGGTTGCTAGCAAAAAAGAAAAAAAAAAAAAAAGAGAGAATCTGGAGCAGACAGTTATCTGAGGAACATAATAACATGTGGACTTCTAATACCAATTTTGCTGTCTCCCTAAGCCTTGAAATGACTGCTAGCTCAAACCAGAGCTCCTTCTACCTCTTAAGCTGAAGTTGATGCCACTCACTCCTTCAGAAAAGGACTTGCTTTTTGCTTCAAAGCAACAGCGGATGAAAGCCGTGCTTAATCAGTTTTACTATGGGAAGGAAAGCTTTATCTTTAAAAAACGAAGATCACTTTTTTCAGTTTTGCAAAGCTTAGTTGGGTAGCTGAAAGGATATTTTTCAGGCAGTAGTCTGATACCAGTGTCTGGAAAAAACGTAACCCCTGGCTCTTGTTGCCCCACCTTCCCCAAGTCATCTTCATTCAGATTTTATTCTTTGAAACATTCCCTAAATGGATCTTCCTTAGGATCTTCCTCAAATAGTGACAAGTATCAAAAGTGACATTGAAGATTACAGAAGCTGTGACTTGCTTGAATCTTGCAGATTAGTACAATTCACATAATGCCAGGATATCTGGCATTTCTGCTCATTTTAACTGTGTCTCTGCTTTATTTTGCATTAGTCACACATGTTAGACTAAGTCATGAGATCTTTCTGTAGGCCTTACTTTCCTGTTCTATTTAATAGGATTTTACAAGTCCTGTGTTTGTCAAATATGCCATGATGAAGTGATAAGCAGTATCAAGGATTATCCTAAACAGTCATTTATGTTGTGCAGGTAAAATCTGCTGTTTAATAACTACTTCAATAAATTTTTAAGATCCGAAGGACAGTGTTTCAAAGCTGTGGGCAAAAGCCCAGCCTCTTCTGTGTTGTTGTGAGGTATGCAGTTACTGGTGTAGGAGGATACCTGAAAACAATGAAGTTTTCTTTCCTCTTCCTTCTTCACCTTCCCCAGTTTCTCATAAAATTGTTTGTATGTATTTTACAAGCAGCACACAGTGCATGCCCCCATGCCTCTGCAAGGGCTCAAAGCTTCTTTGTGGCAGCAGTAAAAAAAGAAGAAAAAAGTATTTTTTGATTAAAAAAAAACGGAAACATTATTTGCATCTTTGAAAGGTTCTTTTAACTCTTCCCCCCCCCCCCCCCGTAACTTGCAGGTTTCCAGGACAAGGAAGGTGACAGTTCAAAATATATTAGCTGACCTCTTTAAAAATCAGCCTGCCAAGAGCTCTTTCTCCTCCAAAAGTTTGCTCCTCACGTTGTTAGCAGCCCCCATCAGGAATGCTGGCTGTGCATATCCAGCCTCAAGAAACCTTTGCTCTTTTCTAACCTGGGGTCCGCGCCTCTAGATTTACTGCTTCCCCTCGCTATCTCCAATGGGTTGTGGAAAGCCGATCTCCATGTGAGTCATCTTAATTAGCTCTTGGCAATCCAGTGCTTGGAGGTGCAGCATACAGACTAAAGCTGCCCCTTTGTTAGACTGTTGCTATTTAGAGGTGGCTATGCTGTGTGGCACAGTGGTTTGTTCTTCCCAAGAGCAGGTGAAAGACAGTAAGAAAGGTCCACCCAAATCACAGACAGCAGTTGTGGAGTAGTCAAGGGACACTTCCTTGATACAGAGGTAGGTAGGCTCCTTGTTGTGGCAGATTTTTGTGCAAGATGGTCTGATCTTAGCACATCCCAACAGAAGCTGTTTTTCTCTTAATAGCAGGCCTCAGCAGTTAGCAGTGCACGCTTTCAGTGTGTTTTGAGCTCTGTTTAAGTCCTGATTAAGATAAAGCCTTATCATTTCTGGCAGGGTGTAGTTTAAGACAAGTAACTTCATACTGATGTTCGTATGTAATCAAAAAAGTGAGTTACATATGTGTAATGGAATCTAAAAAGATGTGGCACAATGGCTATACCATATGTAATTGAGATATTCTTATCAGAAAGCTGAAAGCAAACTTGCTTTTGCTACTAAGTGAATCAAGATGATCTGGCACTGTGTGAAGAAGTAATGAATGCTGTTAACTGACCACAAGTGCTGGCACCACACAATGTAAATGCAGTTTGATTTAGCTGATCACTTTGTTCTCAGATGTACAGCAAGAGGAATGGAAACAGTCCCAGGAGAGTTATCAGAGGTACATCCCTGCTTCTGAAATGGAAATAACCACAATGCTGATGTTAAGGAGAGTACAGGAACATTCTGAGAAGTTTTCTCTGGAAAAAAAAGTTGTCTTTTTGTGTGGGAGCAGGTGCCAGTGGTCAGGAGTAAAGGCTTGGGTAACTGTTACTGGCGATATGAGGGCTGCCCTAAAAGTAATGCCTCTTATTTTATGATGGCTCACATTACCAGAGACGAATGTTGGCAGTATGGCGGTAGATGTTGAACCTTCCTGCCAGTCTGTGTTACATTTTGTTACTGTGCAACAGATGGCAGCACAGGGGCAATCTGACAAAATGGTGTCTGACATGGAAGTGAGCAAAGTGATACAGTGGTTGGTGTGTTTCAGCAGTGGCAAAAGTGACAGTGGGCCAGCTCTTCCAGTGCAAATTTTTGCAAGTATAGCATGTAAGTTCTTGTTCATTGCTGGTGTGAAAATGCATAACTAATGGCCATGACTATGTTTTGTAGCTGAGAATTTGCTCTATCAACTGGTGTGGTGTTATCACGCTCTTTGTATCTCCTGTAGTTTCCATGGAAAGAAGTAGGAGATTACTTTTGGAGCAACCTACATATTGTGCGTGCACTACTTTCCTTGTGCATAAGGGTTATTGGAAGGACTTCATTAGGCACAATCCCTTACTGAACATGCTTTGACCCAAGGTTCCCTATATCACAGATGTGATAGCAGAACAAAAAGAAGCCTTCTATTCCAAAGAAAGTATCAAAAATGTCCCAGTATTGGCCTCGCAGGATACAAAACATTTCCGAAATGATGGCCCAGAATGAACTCAGCCGGAAAAAAAATCAGGGGAAGAGCTGCTTCTTAGATTCAGCAACTCTGAAATTTAATCAAACTTTATTGCATTATCAGCCTTCTAGAAATGTCCACTTGCTACTGAATAGAATGAACAGATCAGAAGAACAGTGACTTCTCTGGACATGCAGTCTGGCACTTGAAATCAGTGGCATAAAGATCAGTGTGGATGTGAATGTCTTTCAGACATACCTGAAGGACCTGGGGAAGGGAACAGGAAATTGTTTTTGTGCCGAAGATGACCAACCCCACATGTGAATAATAGAGTATTGTGTGGGTTTTCCCCAGTTCAGTGAGTAGTCCTGAGAAACGTGATAAAGGAATCCACAGAGTGAAATACACTAACATAAAATGTCTCTCTCATTTTTCAACCTTTTTTCACTGCAAACTTTATGTTTTGAAGAAAGTATTAAATTATTGCAAGATTATTTGGACAAACCTTACAGAGTTTCTGTAGACGTTGGTAAATGGTTGGTGGAATTTGGTGTACATAATGTGTGAGCTCCAGCCTAAATCAGGAGTCAGCATTTATACTCCTGCCTATGAAAATAATACAGATGCTTATTAATTGCCAGCGTTATTTGAACTGAGTGTCTGTAGAGGGACATTTCTGTATTGTGATGCCAATTCTTTCAGGCAGTCACAGAACCAAAGAATGGTTTAAATTGGATGGGACTTTAAAGCCCACCCAGTTCCATCCCCCTGCTATGGACAGGGCTGCCACTCACCAGATCAGGCTGTTCAAGGCACCAGCCAACCTGGCCTTGAACACCTGCAGGGATGGGCCATCCCTGTGCCAGTCAGTCCCTCCCCATTCTCTGAGTAAAAATTTTCTTCCTGAAATCTGCCCTAATTCTTCCCTCTTTGAGGGTAAAGCCATTCTTCTTCATCCTGTCACCATCTGATCATGTAAAACTCAGTCCTCCTCCTGCTTGTAAGCTCCCTTCAATCACTGGAAGGTTGCAGTGAGATTTCCTCAGAGATCTCCAGCACAGTCAACCTTTCTTCATAGGAGAGGTGCTCCAGCCTGAATCATACCTCGAATTTCTTATGTTCTTATTAGCTTGTTCTACAAATTAAAATGAAAGGCTGCTGGACTTCAGAATTCAGCCTACAGAATAAAGAAAATCAAAATGTTGTAACTTTTCTGTAGAAAACCTTTTATCTGCAGAATGTTTCTTTTGCCCCGACGCCATAGGAGAGTATATGAATAAAGAAAATCTACAGTTTTGGAAATGTCAAAAAGTATTATTGAGTTGCATGAAAAATAATTGGAATGCACATATGTAAGCATTATTTAAATGTGGATACAGGGCTTCAAAACTAGCAGAAAAGCTACAAAGGCAAATTTTATTTCTCCATTT
This sequence comes from Centrocercus urophasianus, assembly GCF_019232065.1. NCBI lineage: Eukaryota > Metazoa > Chordata > Aves > Galliformes > Phasianidae > Centrocercus > Centrocercus urophasianus. Next base: position 17,875,671 of record NW_024884586.1, read on the forward strand.
CATGTTGGCATGAAAAATTCTTAGAGCAATGTAGAATATATAACAAAGGTTTTACTGAATGCAGAAGATTACAGTTTTTCTCTTTGTGGAAAACTGAGTAAAACTCAGATTTGATCAAGTTGTCTTAGCTTGTAAGGATTTAGGCTTGTAACTTGAAATGTTACCATTCTTGAGCTTCTCTCTGAAAAGAAAGCAAACCTTAGCATATGGTTAAGCTTATCTGATACATACTTCCTCCTGTATGCTTGGCTCTATTTCTTGCTCTACCCGTTTGGTGGCTACCCTAAAATGTACGATCTCTTTCATAAATGAGTTTTTTTGATACATCTTTAAGCCTAGAAAAAAAATGTTCTAATGCAATGGCATCAAGAATATCCTATCTTAACCTCAATAGATTTGGCTAGACAGAATTGATCAAATGGATGCTAGAAGGCATATATTACAAAAACACAAGTCAAGCGAGTACATAACTGTCAATCTGAGCACAGCACCCAGAAAGGCAGAAACATGACATTTAGATTTGGATCTCCTAAATTTGGGGGGAAGTTTAGTTTTCAAAATGTAGTTGTAGTACATTTACTATATTTGGGCTTGAACAGGATGCTTATACATCTACATGCCTATCAAGCAACTCAGTTTATGTGCAGGTAAACAAAACATTTTGCAATGTTTTTCTGGAAAATCTATGAAATTCATCTGCTACCAGTTGACTGCTCATCCTGTTCACAGAACTATCGTCAGTTACTCTTCTTAGCAGATATTGTACCTGTACTAAAGAAGGGTCAGGAGTGGTAGTAAAAATGACCCAACCAACAATGGGGCCATTAGTCTGATTCAACAGTGTGCAAAAGGAAGTAATTAAGGTGAGACAAAAAAAAAAAAAAAAAAGGAGCATACATTTTCTAGAGGTAGACCATGCTGTACTGATCTGGTATCTTTGATAAAAGAGATTGTCTAGTTAAAAAAAATTCTGTGGCTTTAATTTGCCTGGACTTTGGGGAAGCCTTTCATATATTATCACTCTGAAAATCTTGCAGCTGAGGGTGCTGCACTTTTGATGAACAAAGAGTAAAGACATGTGACGTCTGCAGAGCAACAAGGAGCAATTGATGTTTGGTATGATTGAACTGTAAAATGGAAAGGAGAGTGGATGGGATGTGGCAGACTATTGAATTTATGGTTACAGCAGGTCAAGGCTGATTTTATCGAGGCCTGAGAAGAGGCAGCGGTAATAGCTGTGAAGGGCAAGTAACTAATTATGAGCAGGTTTTTTTGAGCAGTTAGATAACTTGTACTCTGAAGTACTGTGGGAGCTTCTCTGCTTATACTATTTTAGTTTTCTTATATTCTTTAATGAATGTATTTGCTTTTTCTCGTCTTTCAAACGTATGTTACTTCCCTTCTTCTGCTCTATCAGAAGGGGGGAAAGCCCCAGATCTGAGCATCAGGAGGTATTGGATACCTTTGGGGTTTCATCAGAGCTCAGAACAAACTTTAATTGGCATTCATTATGTAAGTAATCAAATATAAATAGCTTTGAATTAAGGAAAGGGTGAATGGTGAACCAACCAGCATTCAGGGATTATCAGAGATTATGTGGAGAACGCGCTGAAGTTGATAATGCAGCTGTTTCCAGAGATCTTTCCAGCCTTTTGGCAATCCTATCATTTCAACTGTTTGCCATAGCAGTCAAACATATCAGTAGCACATACAGGAATTACTGTAATTTCATTATTTGACATGGAAAATCTTATCCCTGGATCAAGTGCTGAAGATCGCCCTGTGTTTGACTATGACCAAGCTTCCTCCCTACTGAGTGTTTGTTTGAGACACACCTGCACTTACAAATTTATCTTCTGGAGATTTAAAATATATAGCACTCATTTTTGTTTGTTTACTTGGGATAAATAATAAACCACTTTGTGAGTAACTGATATTATACTTTGAGCTATAGCATGAGTATGTATGGTAAAGTTTATCCACGTATGGAGGTAAAGGGCATCGTATATATATGCTCCTGCTTTTAAAGTTGCATCATATATATATGCTCCTGCTTTTAAAGTTGTACAATGTTTTCCACTTAATAGTTTCAGTTGTTTGGAATTTTTTTCCCTAGATTTTGCTGTTGAGATTGAAAGTATGTAAGTTTGATTTTTATCTAATACTCTTTGCAATTAAAAGTAGAATTTGTGTAATATTTCCAAAGCATATTAGAGTATATTAAGTTGCAAGTCATTGCTTTAAAAGATAATGGCTAGAAGAGAGTAGAAACTAATACCTGCTGCAAGATCTCTTATGACGAGAGAGAGTAGGCAGCCCTTCAGGCACCTGGAAAATACTGCATTTCAAACGCTGGGTTAAGGAAGCTGAGTGTTTTCTCTGGGTGTCAGTGGTCTTTCACTAAGGCAGCTCCAGTCCTTCTGTTGGTACTTTATGGAAGATATTGAAGACTGGGGGAAATCATAAGAATAACCCATATACCTGAACTCTGTTTTCAGGTCATCCAAGCCTTTATTGACTTGTTCTCATTCTTGGCTTTGTCTCACTTCACAGACCAAAGGTTGATGATAGAAATTTGTTCAGTCTAGCTGGAGAAATGTTTATCATGATTCTAGGGGTGGTTGACAAAGTTCGGGCAAATTCAGGCTGGGAAAAATTCACATATCTTCTTAGATTAGAGAAGATACAAGGAGATACAAGAGTGGTGGCGAGTTGAGACAGAAGAGTTGAAGACAAATTCTATGTTGCAAAACAAACAAACAAAAAAACCCAACCCAACGACATTTTAAGCAAGGTTGGCTGCTTTTCATAATCAAACCTGTTGATTATCAGTTAGAGAGGTTAAGTAAAATACAGGCAACAAACAAAAGTAATGAAGTGATTACCAGTGAACTTGTGCTATGGCTCTTTTTCCTTTCTGTTTAAACAGGCAGTAGTCAACAAGTACTGTTCTTACAAGTAAAATAAAATCAAATATTAATTATTAAGAGAGTAATTTGCACTGTTAACTGAATCACCAACAAACAAAACACAGTGTTTGTTAATAGAAATTGTGTCAATTAAGTGTTAAAGGAAAAGAAGACATGAGGGCTATGCTGTAGATGTGCTTCTTGGGGTGTTGTCCTTTTTGGATAGATGAGTACCAGTGATGCAGGTCTTCAGCTGTCAGTCAGGGTCTCACCACACAGCGTCTCATTTTCAAACTGAGAACCAAGCTTCACAGCTGATAGTCTCAGTTCTGAAGTAAAAGGTGGGTATAAAAGGAAAGAAAAGATGAGTCCCAGCAAAGCCTCCAGAACTGTAGGGAGTTGCCGTGTCCCATGTCAGACCTCAGGGTTTTGGTGAGAGACATTTCATTCATGTCAGCAGGTGTTGAGACAGGCTCAGAAAACCCAGGTTACTGCGACCCTTCTGCTCCTAACAACACAAGCAGTCCATCTGCAGAACGCTGTCGGTAGGACTGGCCCATTGTCTATTTACATCTTTGTCAGAGCTGGAGGGGTTGTGCTGTACATGTAGCATCAAAGGGTTACACCTTCTTTTTATGAGCTACACTATTGAGTAAACAGAAAGCAAACTGGAACCAGAGCTGTAAAAGCTGTATCCACGCAGGCAGCTTCAGAGGCAGAAAACATAAAGGTACTTGTCTTCTTTTTTTTCTGTTTTTGTAGAATATGACCTTATTCCCCCTCTGGGTGTTTTACAGGAAAATCAGAGCATCTGTATTCTGTATGTGTGTTTTAAAAGATACTCAGTTCTGACTTTAGGGTTAGTGATGTCAAAGGCAGTTGACTTTTCAGTAGGTCTTTTCAGACACAGGAATCATTTTGCAATAGTTAATGACTTCTTGTTGTTTTGGAGTGTTTTAAAATGCTAAATGCTTTGTAGGCAATAGATTTCAAGAAGTAGTAAGAAGTGTTGATGTTGTTCCTAGGCTATTTTAAATTTCAGTTGATATTACATTTTAAATTTTCTGCGTTTTTTTCTCTCTCTGCTTTGTTTAAAATCCAGGACACACTCATTTAATGCCTTCAATTTCCGCTTTTGTATTTTTTTATTTGTTTGTTCTGTTAGGTAAGTATAGCTGTAAGTAAACCTTGGTAAATCCTCACAAAGCACAAAATCTTTTTTCCCCTCAAACTTCCGACATTCTCAGCTATAAATAAGATGCCATAAACGCATTTTTATTCATGAAAGTGTACGGAGAATCCAAAAGCTCACACAAATTTCTTCTGCTGTCATTTCACTAGTGGAAGTGTTTCCAGAATACTCTGATTTTTTACGTTCTTATGTATCAAAACCTGAAGCTGTTTTGAAAATCCTCCTCTAACAGAGCTTCTAAACTTTGGAGCAATTTCTCCTGTACGATGAATTGTACCATAATGTTTTGGTGGTAAGCTTCCTTCATATTTTTGGCTCCCATAGTGTTTGAAAGGGAGATGTCAAGGCTTATTGAGAATACAAATTAAATATTAGCTTGTTGTTCTATTTGTCTTACAATCTGCTTTATATTTTTCTTATTCAATTTCATCTTTTGAAATGTACTGGTGGTTCTAAAGCACAGAAAACTGATACAAGGCATCACGCTTTTTCTCAGGCTTCACGTACTCTAGGAATGCTTACTAGCTAGAAATTCTTGTCGACTGTATTGTCTGTGTTTACTCAGGTAATCTGCCGTGTAAAAGAAAGGTGTGTCTTATACATCTGAGTATTCCTCTCTTCTGAAGATGTAGCAGTAGATACCTCGAACAGAACATTTAGCTATGACTGTGCAAAGTGCTTCTGCCATTTCCCTCGTTTTCCTGCTTTGCTTCTACAGACGTTTGCCATCTGCTGCAGATAGTCACAGTTGTACAACCTGTATTCTGGCAGTACAGCGTGGTACCATGTCTGATTTCTTAAATAATATATAAACTCACCATAAAAGCTCTGTTTTCCTTGTATTGCCACATTTTGGCTGAACTAGGATCTGTGGAAAAAAAAGAATCAATGAAGCATTAATTTCAAAAGTGTGGTTAACAGGGTTCGGTAATGACTGTTCTTAGATAGGAGAAAAAACACATTTTATTTATTTATTTTATTGACTGGTTGGCCTTTCCAGAGGGTATTAATGCAGGACTTCATGTAGATACCCTTTTACTGGCTAACCCTCGCTCTGTACTACTACCTGAAGGGAGGTGGTGGTGAGACGGGAGTTGGCTTCTTCTCCCATGTAATTAGCTGAGAATTGCCTCAAGTTGCACTAAGGGAGATTGAGGTTGAACATTAGGAAATAATTCTCCAAGATTGCAGTCAGGCACTGGAATGGGCTGCCCAGGGAGGTGGTGGAGTCACTGACCTTGGAGGTGTTCAAGAAATGTGTAGATGTTGTACTGAGGGACACGGCTTAGTGGGAAATGTTGGTCATAGGTGAACAGCTGGACTGGGTGATCTTCAAGGTCTTTACCAACCCTGGTGATCCTACAATCACTGCTCCTAAACCTAGATAGACACTGCTATTGCTTATTTTCTTTTTGGAGGAATAGAAGTTGTGGAGAAGCTTTTGCTTATGTTATTCATTATTTAGTTTTAAATATTGTAGCTATTCATAAGAACTGTTAAAGTTAATGTCTCTCATCAGTCTAACCAACTGAAGCAAAATGTGCTCCTGAAAAATGGTGCTATAAAGGTCACTGTACGTGAAAGAATACTGAGTCTGTAGCATGATGTTCTGATATAAGGACAACTTCCTTATAAGAGTACTAACACTATAAAACTATAAACTATGAACGTGGAGCTATTCTTGAGGCTCTGGGAGAAAAAGAGAATCTACTGCCTGTGGAAAGAGGGACAGGCCACTCAGAATGAATACAAGGAAGTCGTTAGGATGTATAGAGGTGAAATCAGAAAGGCAAAAGCCCAGCTTGAATTTAATCTAGCCACTGGGGTGAAAAGGAATAAGAAACTCTTTTATAAATACGTTAACAGTAAGAGGAGGACAAAGGAGAATATCCACTCTTTGCTGGATGAGGCTGGGAATGTGACCACTGAGGATAAGGAAAAGGCAGAGGTTCTGAATGCCTTCTTTACGTCTGTCTTTAACAGTCAGGCCAGTTATCCTCGGGATACTCCTCTCTCTGACCTGGTAATCTCGGCTGGGGAGCACACTAACCCCCCTGTGATTCTGGAAGAAACAGTCAGAGACCTACTGCTCCAACTGGACTGCCACAAGTCGATGGGGCCAGATGAGATCCACCCGAGAGTGCTGAGGGAACTGGCGGAGGTGACAGCCGAGCCGCTTTCCATCATCTGTCAGCGCTCCTTGTTGACTGGTGAGGTCCCAGAAGACTGGAGGCTTGCCAATATGACTCCCATTTACAAGAAAGGTCGTAAGGAGGATCCGGGGAACTACAGGCCTGTTAGCCTGACCTCGGTGCCAGGGAAGGTTATGGAGCAGATTGTCTTGAGAGAGATCATGCGGCATGTGCGGGATGAGCGGGGGATCAGGCCTAGCCAGCATGGGTTCATGAAGGGCAGGTCCTGTTTGACCAACCTGATCTCCTTCTATGATCTAGTGACCCATCTGGTGGATGAGGGAAAGGCTGTTGATGTGGTCTACCTAGACTTGAGCAAAGCCTTTTGACACTGTCTCCCACAGCATTCTCCTGCAGAAGCTGGCAGCCCGAGGCATGGCTTGGTACACTCTTGGCTGGGTAAGGAGCTGGCTGGAGGGCGGGCACAGAGAGTGGTGGTGAATGGAGTCAAATCCAGCTGGCGACCGGTCGTGAGTGGTGTTCCCCAGGGGTCGGTGCTGGGGCCTGTCCTCTTCAATATCTTTATTGATGACCTCGATGAGGGCATCAAGTGCACCCTCAGTAAATTCGCAGATGACATCAAATTGGCTGGAAGTGTGGATCTGCCTGGGGGTAGCGAGGCCCTACAGAGGGATCTGGACAGGCTGGAGAGCTGGGCTGAAGCCAATGGGATGAGTTTCAACAAGGCCAAGTGCCGGGTCCTGCACTTCGGCCACAACAACCCCAGGCGACGCTACAGGCTTGGGGCGGTGTGGCTGGAGGACTGCATAGAGGAAATGGACCTGGGGGTATTGATTGATGCTCGGCTGAACATGAGCTGACAGTGTGCCCAGGTGGCCAAGAAGGCCAATGGCATCCTGGCTTGCATCAGAAATAGTGTTGCCAGCAGGAGCAGAGAGGTGATTGTTCCCCTATACTCAGCACTGGTGAGGCCGCACCTCGAGTACTGTGTCCAGTTTTGGGCCCCTCACTGCAAGAAAGACATTGAGGCTCTGGAACGTGTTCAAAGGAGGGCAACAAAGCTGGTGAGGGGTCTGGAACACAGGCCATATGAGGAGAGGCTGAAGGAGCTGGGAATGTTCAGCCTGGAGAAGAGGAGGCTCAGGGGAGACCTCATTGCTCTCTATAACTTCCTGAAGGGAGGTTGTAGTGAGCTGGGGGTCGGCCTCTTCCCTCATGTCATCAGTGATAGGACCAGGGGGAATGGCTTCAAGCTACGGCAGGGGAGATTCAGGCTGGACATTGGGAAGTATTACTTTTCAGAAAGGGTGGTCAGGCACTGGAACGGACTGCCCAGGGAGGTGGTGGAGTCACCGGGCCTGGGGGTGTTCAAGGAAAGGCTGGATGTTGTGTTGAGGGACATGGTTTAGTGGGAGCTATTGGGAATAGGTGAACGGTTGGACTGGGTGATCTTTTAGGTCTTTTCCAACCTTGGAGATTCAATGATTCTATGAAAACAGTTTCAGTGTCTCAAGATCTCTATCCAATCTGAAAATATCACTGACCTCATTTGTTCCATAAGAATCAGAACTTTTTCCTAATGATAACTGCTTTTTCCTGCGCTAATACTTGGATTTGGGGATTTTTAAGCTTATTTATATCAAACTTCTATTTTATTACACCTTATCTTTACTACAGGAAGGACTCAGAAGTGCAGCTATAATGGCATTTACATGGAGAGATCAGGCACTGATAGCCCATGTTGAGTCTAGGTGGATTAGGTGGTTAGTTGAAAAGTCTGTGCTCAGGTGAAATACATTGGTCTGACCAAAATTTTCATTCAGAAAAGTTTAAATTTTCCTGGAAAAAAAATCATAAGGTGAAGAACCTTGTGTAAAAAAATCTGTTCTGTGACTCTGGGAGTATTATATATTGGATAAGCCTGAGCTTCATGCTGGGTTATGTTACACTGATTTTGAAAGATGTGGCTCAGAGAACCAAAGCATCTGTTTTCATTATTCAGTAGATATTTGAAAGGTCAGAAAGCGGCGTCAAATGGATTTTAATCTTTCTAATATTTTCTAAAATGAGAACAAAGTAACTTTTTTGCAAGTATAAAACTGCTTCCGAAGACCATATTTTTCTGTATAAAATCACTTGAAATTGTCAACATAAGTGAATTGCAAAAGTGATATGGGCAGTCAGTAACACTGATATTCTGCTGACAATGGTGGCACACATCCTAGGAACTCCTGTTGTGAATCAATACAACAAACGCTCCCCAGATCTTCTTTCTGATGGACATCTATATAATGTTCTTTTGCCAAGCTCATCTGTATATGGACCAAGTTAGAGGATAGGCTGAAGGAGTTTAATCATTTCTACCCTGTGAGGGCACTTCATTAAAATCACATGAACTTGGATTTTGATTTATATGAAGAAACACCTGAATGACTTCAGAGATTATAAAGCAGCGATTTGATTCTGCAGCCCTCTAACAAAGTACATCTCCACATTTCCTCCCCACATCTCACTTCCCTTGGTGCAGCGCCCTTCTGTGTCCCATCATCAGAAGTGTCCCCTTTGGCAAAGGAGCTGTGTGTCGTTTTAGCGGTTTGCAGCAGAACTCTCAGGAAAGGCAGGCTTGAGTTATAAAAGTATATAACTTTTACTATAGGTATAGCTATAGGTACTTTTATAACAGACTCCATTAGGAGGCCCCAGGAAAAGAGAGAGACACATTTTTAACATTTGGAAAAGCTGTGCAGTTGCTGAATCTCAGGTACACTAGTTTCTGGAAGATAGCAGTAGTGTTGCTGGTTCTCTTAGTCACTATATCAAAACAATTTAGCTGGTATAATCTAGCATGGAAACTTTGATAAATTTATCTTTTCAAGAGCAATAAGATGGGACTTCTAAAGTACATAACTACTGTGAGCCACAGACTTGCAAAAAATGCGTACTGGAAAAGAGTTCAAGAGGGCTCTTGCATTTTGAAGCTATAGGAGAGGGTCAGTTGTACCTAGGAAATTAAGTATTTCATTATCTTCATTTGTAATAGATTTTCTTGATACATATTATAAACTTTTGTGCTGTTGTTTTTTAAGCCCTTCACTTAATATCCACATCAGATAAAAACAGTCACTCTCTGCTTCTTTGCAGACAGCTGATATAGATGAACATCACTTGCCTTTCTGTTCTTCAGACTTAGGAATCTCAATTCCCCAAACTCCCAATTCTATAGTTTCCTTTTTTGGGGGGGGAGAGGAAGGAGAGGGGACCTTTTTTTTCTAGATCTCTGCCCATTTTCTTTGCTCTCCCCTGTGCGCTCTCCTGTTGGTGTACCTTCTACAAGAACAGTTTTCCTGCAACAGGACACAATGCCACTGTTTGCTAACCAGAAATATAATGGGAAGATTCTCTAATGTATCTTACAAATAAAAAAGTTTATCTTCCTAATATACAATTTGCTTTCTGGTAGTAGTATCAAGTCAGTTAAAAATGTATAGCTTCAGACAGACTACAACTCTCACAGGCCTTTTTGATGCAATGGCTGCCTAAGTGGCATTGGTAACTGCCAATCCTACATCTTTACAAAGTATTAGTCCCACTAAGGACCTCCCACTTGTAAAGACAAGTGCAGTACACTATTTTTTCTTTCCCTTACAAACTTCTTATTTGACAAGAGCATTCAGCATTTAACAAACCATGAAATGGGTTTGCTATTCATCTAGGCTTAGTGTTTTCTGCACGGTTGAAGGATCATTCCTTTATGCGTCATTAACGAAAACATACCTGGCCTAGAACAGGCACAGCTGGAATCTCATTGATTATATTTTTTTGCTGTTTGAAAATGAACGATGATAAATGAATTATAAGGGTTGCTTTTCCTAGGTAGTTTTGTACTCCCTCTAAAGTACTTTCATTATGTTTTATAATTTACTTACAAAAATGTTAGCAATCAATGTGAATAGCATGAAAATTAACAAGTTGTATGATCTGCTTCTCCTGTATTTGAAACCTCTTACCCTTTTATAGAAAGTAAATTACTTTATATTTTTGGCATGTCGGCTACTAGCTTTTAAAATTACCTCTAAACCTTCTATGAATAACTTCTTTTGTTATTAATTCCGAGGCTTTTCCAAATTGATCTCTTTCTCATTTCTTGGCTTTTAGAAGATGAGCATCACAATTTTTTCACGTGACTTTGTGAATTTTCAGAGAGGAAACTAACAGCTCCAAATTTGCTTCACTGTATTCTCAGGGTATCCGCCAGTGCAGTTCCTCAGGCCTAGCCTTCACTATGGAGGGGATTAATTTCAACTTAATTTAGCTACCTATAAAATAGATATCTATGTCTGTGCTGGAGTTGAGGTTCCTGTCACTGTTGAGCGAGACTTGAGCTTTCTTGGAGATGTGCTGTAGAGACCTACCTGAGGTGAGTTGCAGTCTTTCCAAATTATTGTCAAACCTGTTGTTTTCCTGTTCTACAAGGATTTTTTCGTACTTGGTTTAGTCATACCTTTACAGATCCCCCCTTATGAAAGGTGATGCTCAGTGTACTTTACCCTTCTGTAAGTGATCACTGTTTTTTTTTCCTTTTTCATTACAGATTTGTTGTCTTGCTATCCGTTACGTCTGTTGCATTTGGCAGTTAAATTTGTGCTTTATCCTTTCTGATTTTTTTTCATTATTTCATGCTGTTCTTTCTTGTCCTTAGCAGTTTGATCTGGTTTCCACTTTCTGTACTTCTCCTTCTTGTGTTTCAGGTCATTGAAGACCATGTTGTTTAGCCAAGTTGGTCTCTGACCATACTTCCTATCTTCCTACTGTGTGGAATTGTTTGTGCTTGTACCCTAAACATCATTTCTTTAAGCAACTGCCAAATCTGCTGAATTCCTTCTGTCTTAGCTATGTTTCCCTTGAGAAATTACCTGCTGTATCCCAGGGTTTATTGTAATCTACTTGCATAGAATCATGGGGTTTGAATTGCTGTTGCTCTTTTTCTTTATCTAAAAGTAACATACATTATCACACCACAGTTTTTCTCAACCAGATTACCTTTACCCTCATGTTCCCAACTATCCTCTCTCTTGGTTGCTTAGCAGGCAGCCTCTTGGCAGGCTGCTATTGAAGTACTTGGCAGGCTCTGAAAGCTGCTGTAGACCATACACAGGGGGTGGTTAAATGCTGTTCGTTACACCCAGAGACAAACACAGCACACTGCTTTGTAATATACAAATTGAGATGATCACCTAAACATTCAGAAGGAAACAGTCACATCTTTTAGCTGAGCATTCAATCAAAAAGAGGATAAATACATATGCAGAGTGTTTCAGACTGTGTGCGTACAGAAGCACCTTGCCTGGCCTGAAGTTCAGGTAAGAAGAATATAGAACTTTTCTCCCTTTTCTTTGCAGACACGGGCATAAAGTGAAATAACATGTCTCTTTGACCTGCTTGTCATTCTCTGAGTCTTGTTCTATTTTTTCATTCCTTCAAGTAACGGTAATCTCCACTGAGGTTGTCTGATTGTAAAGTAAAATTTGCTTGCTGGTGTGTTTTCATGTTACCTTGATTTTCATGGTGTAGCTGAATCTGTACAAAGCAAGATTTATTTGAATTGTTTTTTACTTTTTTTTTTTTTTTTTTTAATTTATGCATTCAGAAATTGCCATGGAATCTCAGTAAACAAACTGGGATGTTTCTGAGCTTTTGAAATCATACCATGATGAAGTGCATCTACAGAGGGGTTTTAATTGTCTGTTTTTTATTCTGTTACCTCTCTCAAGAACAGAGAAGTTGAACACACAGCTAAAATTTGATGCTGCAGGGATTCTGGTGTCTGAAGAGAGAATGGCTTTTGTTCATTTTCTGGCTTTGCTAAGGATAAAACACATCTTGACTCTTATTATTTCAATACAATTTACAGTTGCATAGGATTTTGTCAAACTTCAAGTGTTCAAGCAGAATTTTTCCGTGTTGGATATCTGCCTGTGGGTATTATTTTTTTTAAAAGTCTTTCAGCAAAAATAGCTGATAGCCTTTTTATACTGATCTTTTTTGTCACATCAAGTGGTTCTGGTAACCTTTCCTCTGAAAATTTCAGATATTCCACAGATGTTGCAGAAAGCATTTAAAAATGAGGTGATGTATATTCTCAGAGAAACCTTAGCTGGGTTGAGGTGGCACAGGGAAGTAAGCTGAGAAGTAAGCCACCCCATTTAAATAGCAAGGCAAGCATGAGCAAGATGTTTTTGGAAAGTGCTGAGGATAACTGGCAAAATAGATTCAAAGAATGAAATCAGTGGAAAGAAACTGCCTTGAAAGGCAGTGAGAAAATTGGTGTGGGAGGGAATGGAAAAGAAAATTTGTCATTTTTTGTTTGGGAGATACTAAATTTGCTAGAAAAGGTAAAGAACAGCATGGGATGTGCTTACAGACCTCAGAAGTGAGAAGCAGTGAGGCTGTGTAGGAGGTTTGGAAGAGGAAGGAGAGACAGATCTGAAGAGCTGGGCTCAGAAGTGTTGTGGGTGGGGAGACTGTAAGATTGACTGAGGAAATTAAGGGAGTAGTTTGGCAGTTAGAGCAGGCAGAGACCTTGTTCATGCATGGGGAAAGCTGAACATCAGCATCAGGATGAGACCTGATGGGCATCTGGGAAGCTGGAAGCCAGGATTCGCAAACTGACAGGGAATTATATGAGAAGCCTTTTGGAGATGAGGTGAGGATTTGCTGACACTGGGTTAAAAGCTTGAGAACTGGAGATGGGGACTGGGGAGTAAGGGGGGCCCACCTGGGCTTATGGCTGAGGGACAATCACTGGTGCCTGTATAAATACTTTGTCCAGCAGGAGGGGAAGGCAGTGCTGGGAGTAAAGTGCAAGCAAGTGGGATTTGAGGTACCAGAATTGGAAGAATCTGAGCAGGTCATGCAAATAGAGACGGTGAGGGAAGCAGGGGGAATTTGTGCTAAGGATCACTCTCCACCAGTGACAGGAATGACATCCAGCATGCCTGAATCTCACTATTTTGTTGCTGTCGGCAGACAATTCTGATGGTCTTGGGTCTCATCCTTTTCAACCCCAGGCTTGATCAGAAGATAACCTGCTGCAGTATTGGTTATTCTATCAGGGTGAGTACCACAAGAATGACCAAGGTTGATAAGTTATCACTAACAGTGATTTTTGTGCATGGTATTATGATGCTGCATTAAGACGTTTTTCAATAGCTTTTCATAGTTGCATGTTGTTGTTTAAAGAAACGTTCTATTATGCTCAATTTGGTATACAGTTCACAGGTGATAGATGTGTTCTAGGGCTGTGCAGTAGGTTTCCTGCTGTCTACAGCAAAAGGGTAAAAGGGGGAAGTTTTGCAGTGAATCAGGAAACTATGATAAGAATTTGAATTATCTGACAGAATATTCTTGTGTGGTTTGAGACACCCAGCTTTTCAGAGTCTGGGTGATGCTCTGTTTTTTGGGTACCCAAGCAGGCTCTGGAACCATATTTGCAAACGTTCTTAGCATACCTTGTCATGGTATGTCAGGAAACCGAAGACCTAGTAATTGGTATAATAACAAACACAGGGATTTTATGAGGACAGATGTCCTATTAAACAAGCATGCACCATTTTCTAAGGTTTTCTTCTATACTCTTTTTTTCCTTTTCTTCCTCCTTTGCAAGTCCCTTAGGCTCATCTAGATTCCAAAGAAGAAAAAGTTGTTACTCCCCCATGGTGTAAGTGACTGTTGATGCATACTGGGATTTTGAATTAGCGGTTTACATAAGAAGATCCAGCAGCCATTACCAGGTATCCAGGCAGAAGATATAAATCTTGTTCTTACGTGGTCTGCCCGGTCCTGAGTACGAACAGGGCCCTGACTAACCTTGCGCACCCCCAAGGTTCTCTCCACTCTGCCCAAGGCCAGAACACCAACCTCTGGGCCATCAGCCCCTGCCCCATCAATGCTGCAGAAGGGCTGGGCTCCAGCACCCCAGAGACCTGCTTGGCCATAGGCCTGGCCCAACCAACCCCACTCTTAGGACCTTGTCACCATGGCCCTCCCTGATGATCCTACTGGCTGAAGCTGGCCGCCAATTCCAGGTCTTTGGTGTTCAGAGGCAGGGGGGATGGGTGAGGCCCTGCCATGCTGGCTGTGTTGTCATTGCTGCCCGTCCCTATGGGAAAAGCTATCCTTCGCTGCTCCTTGACAGAATCTTCTTTGATATTTGTTCTTCTCCATCTTCACAGAACTACTTTTGTGGTTTTTCTGCCCCCTTTCTCAGCCTCCCTTTCCCACAGCACCTTTTGATCAGGCTGCACAGAGTTTCTGTTTCCCATGGCCCCAGTTCCTCCATACATCCTCACATTGCAGCTCCCTGACTGGGATTTTTTTCTGTCAGACTCTGCTGTTTTTTCCTGTGTCCTCCTTTTTTTCTTCATTGCTTTGGTTCTTTTCATTCCCAGATTGGGTTTTGTTTGTGCTTGCTCTTTTGTGTGGTGGTTGGTAGCAGTTTTAGCGTACTGGCAGCCTGAGTGGTGTTGGCATCCCGGAAAAGGAAGATTTTAAGGAGTGATTTTAAGTAAAAAATGCACTCAATTTGTATATACTTCAGAAACTTCTTCCAGAGAAAGAAAGCAAGCAGGGAAAATAGCAAAAAAAGCAGTGTTTATTGGGGGCTAGTGATATGACTGATTAGAAGGTAAAGTTGTGCTTTTAATTCTGCATGAGAAATAACAAGTTAGGAAAAGTCTTGGAAGACAAGGAGATGAAATAGGGAAGGAGAATTTAGTAGATGTAAAATGATGATGTGATGAAAACAACGAACAGCTTAATGATGGCTTTGAGGAGTGTTGCACTGCAGTTGCTGAGGCCAGAAAGAAACCTGCTACAGTAATGAAGGTCTGATATGACAACAGCAGAGAATGAGACTTATCTATGTGCGTGTGCTAGAAATTGTGACGTTGTACCTGTCTCACTGCAGTGAGGTGTAGTTTTCTGTAGGATTTCCCTGTCAGCCTCCTTCTCAGTCCAGGTCCTGTGCTGTCCCCTCACTGAGTTTGTACCTGTTCTTCTATAGCAAGCAAGTGCCAGATTCTGTACCTGAGAGAGGGCAATCCTGGATATACATAAAGACTGGGACAAAAGGTGGAAGAGCACCCTTGCAAAAGGGGATCTGGGAGTTCTGGTTGATGGCAAGTTGAATCTGAGTCGGCAGTGTGCCCTAGCAGCCAAAAGGGCCAACTGTACCCTGAGGCACACTGAACCCAGCACTGTCAGCTGGGCAAGGGGAAGGATTGCCTTGCTCTGCTCTGTGCTATGCTGCCTCACCTTGAACAAAACTGGGTGCAGTTCTGGGCACTACAACGTAAGACATAAAACTTTTGGAGAATGTCCAAAGGAGTACTGTGAAGGTGTTTGGGGTCTAGAGGGCAAGACATATGAGGGGTAGTTGAAATCACTTAGTTTGTTCAGTCCAGAGAAGGGGAAACTGAGGGGAAGCCTCTTGGTGCCCTGCAGATCCTCACGAGGGCAATGGAGGAGTAGTGCTGAGATCTGTGTTCTGGTAACAACGACAGGACCCAAGGGAATGGCATGGATCTGCATCAGGGTTGGGTCATGCTAGGTATTAGGGAAAGTTTCTTCACCAGAGGGTGATGGGCATGGAGCAGGCTCCCCAGGGCAGTGGTCATGGCCTGAAGCTGCTCAAGTTCAAGAAACATTTGAACAACATTTTTAGAAATATGACTTGAATTTTGGCTGATCCCACATGGAGCCAGATCAGATGCAATGAGCCCTTGGCAGTTTGCAGCCTACTGAAATTTCCTAATCCACTAATGATTCTCCACTTCACGGAAAAGGGAAGCCTACCTGCAGAGACTCCTGTTACTAGGCTCTCCTTTCCTCCTGTCCATCCATAACAAATTCAGTGGAAATGGGGAGGCTGTAGATTTGAGTGATCAAGGGGCACACTCAGAACTGTGTCCAGCAAAGCTTGCTTTTTCCTGTTCTTTTTTTTGTGCATCATCCTGTCCTCACCTGCTATGTACCTACACACATATAGGTATGCATGTATTTGCATTTGTCTTTTCAGTGGGGTTAGCGGGGTGTAAGTAGAGAAAGCAACATAGCTGCTGAGAATGTTATCTTTTTACAGAGATTTTCCCTGCCTTCCAGTGACTGGCCCTACTGATACCTTTCTTCACCTGTGGCTTCGAATCTGTCACGAACACACGTAAGTAATGTTGCCTTTTCATTCTTCTAATCTGAAAAGTCCCACTTATCTTCTAGTAGAGTGCAGAAGATCACCCATATGCTCAGGTGTGGCCAAGGTCTGCCTGTGCCAAAAAGTTAGCTTGAGACACACCTATGCAAGTTTATCACCTGGAGACTATATATCCTTATCAACCCACTTGGTTAGTTTACTTGGAGCAAATAATATGCCAATGTAACTATTATTAATATGTTCCTGAACTGTGCATATATTTGTGTGTATATGAACACATAGATGTGCATATTGTTTAAAAATACGTAGGTTGCTCTGAAAATAATGCCTCCTACTTATTTCCATGGAAACTGTAACAAATACAAAGACCACATTAACACTATTCGATAGAGCAAATTCTCTATTGAAATCTCTCATTGAAAAATGCTATTTTTCAATGTAGTCACCACCATTAGATATGCATTTTTATCAGCAGCGAACAAGAGCCTGCATGCCCCGCTCATAAAAATCTACTTAGCCATCTGGAACGTGGCTTGTCCTTCACATCACTGTCACCACTGCTGAAACACACCACCCACTGCCTCACTGTGATAACATTCACTGTTTGGTCTCCATAAATAGTCTGCAAGCATCAGTGAATGTCAGTGGGTACAGTTTTTTCCACATGGAGGAATTCTATTCCGCATCTTTTCTTTGTACGCAATTCCATATCAGACATCATTTTGTCAGACTGCCCCTCTGCTGCCATCTGTCACACAGCAACAAAATGTAATGCAGTGTTGGTGGGAAGGTTCAAACTCTACCACCAACATCCACCTCTGGTGCTGTGGGCCAACATAATAAAACAGGAGGCATTACTTCTAAAGCAACCCTCATACATATGTATACATGCGCATGTTGGGTATTAGGAAACAGTTCTTCTCTGAAAGAATGACTAGGCAGTGGAACAGGCTGCCCAGGGAGATGGTTGAGTCATGTAGACTTGGTACTAAGGGACATGGTTTAGTTGGATGCATATTGAAAGTAGGTGCACGGTTGGACTAGATGATCTGAGAGGTCTTTTTTGATTTTAGTGATTCTTTGATTCTCTGTCAATAGAACACATGATGAAGGGAGAGTTGAGATGGAGTTGAGAAAATATTGGAAGTCGAAGATCAAATTCTATGTTTTCTTGCAATCTTTAGAGTGATCTTTTGCAGCCAAGAAAATGCAAAAATATTGGCTACATGCCATAGAATGTAACCAATGTGTAAAAATGCTGCATTCATTTGCATAAATATTGTAACAGTTTAATGTACACACCAGTAAATAGTTAATATATGTAACTGTGTATTTATTCATGTTGTTCATACTAAACTCGGTAAGAAATGTCATTTTTGCTGTTCCAGTCCTACAAAATCTAACCTGTGTTATGTTTCCTTGTTGACAAAAAGGCAGATTTCCAGTTTAGAAGTATCTTCATCTTCCTTCCTGTGAAAATACTATGAATCTGAAGGCATTAATTTTCCTTCTCCCAAATTTCATTTTTGGGATATTTCTTTTTGGGTTTTTCTGTAGAAGACAAAAAAATCTAATGGGTGAGTAAAGAATTTACCAGCATAACCAGTTTCTAGAAGCAAGTCTACCCTTCCTAAATGTGTTAGAAAGTAATTATGAAGCTCACTGTAAGAAAATCTGCTGTCACTCTGACAACTGTCTTAGTACTGTTTGGGAAGAAAGCTACAAAAAATGTTTGATATTAAAAGTGCTTGAACACCCTCCTCAGAGTAGTATGGCTAACACGTTGACAGTTTTCATTTTAATGAACTTTTCACTAAGCAGGATAGCTTTTTGCATGTTTGCTGCATTAAAGTCAGATGACAACAAAGATTGATTTTAAAATCCTTTTTTGATTATGTATGCAGGGAGATAGACATAGGTAACTCTTAGATAATTACACCAAGAAAAGGTTATGTGTATTTCACACTAACAGTTTAAACTTCTTCCTTAGTTGCAGATTCTTTTCCTGGTCTCACTGAAGATTGGCTAACAATTCAAAATGATCGCAGAAACACACTGGCTTCCCTCTGCCAGAAGAACAACCTCATTAAATTAAAAAGTGCATTGGATTCTCTTGTTGCAAGCCGGATTTTTGTGGAGCACAAACATAAATTTACCTACTGTGAGGTGCCCAAAGTAGGCTGCTCTAACTGGAAGAGAACTATTTTCATTCTCCAAGAAGGCTTGAATGTGGAAGCTTCTGAAATTGAGCATGACCATATTCACCAAACCTCACTGATCAAAAGGCTGAGTGCTTACCCTCCTGCCATGCGAGAGGAATTTCTAAACAATTACACCAAAGTGATGTTCACCAGACATCCATTGGAACGGCTGGTGTCGGCTTACAGAGACAAGCTTCTGCACTCTGAGCCATACTATAGTACCACTGTTGCTAATCAGATTAAGGCAATGTTCAGGAAAAACAAAAATTCCTCTGAAAAAGTGAGTTTCCAGGAGTTTGTCAGTTTCATTACAGCGAAACCACCAAATACTCTTGACATTCACTGGAAACCAATGTTTCTACTCTGTGATCCTTGCAACATTCACTATGATATTCTGGGCAAGTACGAAACTCTTGGGTTAGATTCTGTGCAAGTTCTGAAGGCAATTGGTGCACCAGAGAGCCTGCAGTACCCCAGCTTGAAGAGATATGGCTCAGAGAAACGAACTAATAGTGATATCACCTTGGAGTACCTCAGACAATTGAGCTTAGAACAAATTGAGAAGATACAAAAATTATATCAAATGGATTTTCTCTTGTTCAACTATACTTTGAAATATGAGAACTGTGACATTAATGCAGCTTAAACAGTGAAAATTTTCATTCATACAAGATGAGCTTGAACTTGTCCTCAAAGGTGCTTGATGTATAGGTATATTACAGATGATGCGATTTTAGTGGTGTTTAGAGACATGGTTTTATTCGTTGTAAGCACTCATAACAAATCTGTGCTTTGATCTGTGGTACAGTGTTTAGCTATATGATTTTTTTTTTCTTTCTGATAATCATATAGATATGTTTGCGTCAAAAAGGCTGCTTGTAAAAGATAGATTTTTTTAGTCGGTTGGTAGAAGAAGAGAGAAGGGTGAAGAATGCTGTTCTTCACAATTAGTATTTTACAGAATTTTTTTATTAAAACAATATTTTTTTTAAGAAAAAGACATAAAGCAATAGATAATATACTTAAGTGTTAAACCATTCTGTCTATAAAAGCCTCAAACATGAATCCTGTAGGAAAGAAGCAAATAACTTCAGATACTTGGACCTGTGTTAGAGAACTTAATACCTGATTATATTCCTCTCTGGCAGTGCTCTTCCTGCAACATGCCAGCCTCTTCCATCGAGCAACATCTTCAGCTGCAGTCCAGCAGGTCTCCCCTTATGTGTCTTCAGATTCTTTTTACCACCTTTGTGGATATGATGATCTGATCTAAGAGGAAAATCTAAAAAATGTCTTCCTTAGAGATGAAATTAGGGGTACTTTCTAGACTGTACAATGGAGGTGGTGCAGGATCTGAAGTTATGGTGGGAATGTGGCTCTGACCTATTCTCCAAAAGTACTTAGCACCAACTAATCAGCCAGTCAACAAAGGGGGGACACTGTTGAGGCTTTTCACATCTGTAGCTGCTGGAGATCATGAGCCTTGGAGACTTACCTGAATAAGATACTTAGGTGAAGGTGATATATAACAGGCTCTACCTGTTGCTTTCTCACCTCACAGAAAGATGAATGCAAATTAACTGCAGAGTTATGGTGAGGGAAACAATTAAGAGTGTGTGAGAAGCCATTTAAAACATAATCCATCTCTTCCAGTCTTAAGTGGCTTTCGTTTTAGATCAGGGAGATCTGTTAAGTACTTTTGCCCTATTTTTTGGAAACCTAGTCCCACTGAAAATGATTTGCTATCATGTCAATTGTAACTATTTTCAGAAATTTTCCATTAATTTCACTTTAAGCAATGCTGATTTCTGGAGCAAACTTTAACTGCACTTAACAGTGAGATTTAAGAGATTTTATTTCCTACCATCTGTATCTGCAAATAAACAAAGACTGGCCAGGCTAGTCCTTGATCCAGTGATGGTTCACAGCTTATTACACAGAAAAGGACAAGATAATTTAATAGCACTGGAGCTTACTAGCTGTGTAGCCATTCCTGACAGCAGAATGGCCTAGAATAGTTAAAAGGAGATTGGGAAAAGTGGACGATCTGAGAACTCCTGAGAATTATTGGGAGGGCTCCTTGTGTAGTCAGTGGGATTTAGGGCTGGTCTACTCCAAAGAGAAGTGATATATTGGTCATCAGCTGGAAACAGACCATGGAAAGAGGTAGAGGCAGAAGAGGGTGTGTGCAGCCCTTCGCAATGGCTGATTGTACATAAAGCCAGGATTGCTGTTCAGTATGTCTTGCAGTTCTTGAATGGATAACTATTTCATAAATTGGACAGCTTTGGCAAAGAAAGGATCCAAAGCAAGAAGCCTAAGCAATCTCAACAACTTTAAAAAATTAAAATCTTGTATTTCTCTTCCCAATGATTCACGGCTCTGAATCATCATATTTGGTATCCCTACAGTCCTATTATCCCCCAACATTCATGCCTCTCTGGACAGCCTGTACTTTATAAAGTTTTTAAATTATTTTATTTGTGCTGAGGCAGAGGAAGCTGAAAAAGAATTCCCATTGAAGTTCAGTCTGCACAAAAGGATGTGGCCTTTGTCTTTCCTGAATCAGATTTAGTGCCATCTCCAGCTATATACTACTCCTATCTTTTGTCAGATCATGAGGAGAAAAAAGAGGGAAAATAAGATTTGCTTGATAACTTTCTTCTGCATGATAACTCCTTCCAGAGCTGTAAGCTTCGGCACAGGTACTTAAATTTTTTGCCACCACCAGCCAACCTAGGAAATGTCTGAAGAAATGGTACTGATGAAGGTATCTGCTTGTCAGTACTTTTGTGTTAACACTCCTCACCAATTTCGTGCTGTTATGCATGGGTGGCTTTCTATTCTTACTTCTTCTTTCTCATGGAATCACATATATATTCTTCCTACAGTGGCGACAGAAAATGGATGGGTAATACATTTGTCACCAAATGCTAGTCAGTAACTGGGGGCTACTGATGCAGAAAAACCTCTGTAGCTATTCATGACAGACTTTCAGACTTCTAGCATTTATCTATATGCAAACTGTATGCAGTAAATTTCCAGGAACTACTTGCTGCTGTAATTATGTCTAGCTGATGTGGATCTCAACAACAATCATGGAGGATGTAAGTGTGCACATACAACTTCAGATATTCTGGAAGGAAACAGTGTACAAGAACAGTTGTGTATCAACACTAACAAAAGGAGGATGATAGTTGAACTGCTGGAAAGTAGAGGGAAAAAAAAAAAAAAAAAAAAAGGCCATTACCTTGTAAAGGCTGCTATAACATTCTCCTGCAGGTCTCTGTCCATGCTCAATCCAGCTCACTACATTTCTACCTCTCAGCTTGCAAATAATCCGCATCTTCTCCCTTCCAAGAGCTGCTGTTCGGTGAGGCAGGAGCACACGAGCTCTGCAGTATTTCAGAGTTGTTGGTGACTTGTTTTGTGCTGTCAGTGGAGACCGTGCCACTTGCTTTATTCTCCAGGTGACTCGTAGGGCTCATTTCACGAAATAGCCTTTTAAGTTCTCCAATTAAAAGACTTACCATTATTTCATCCTTGGTACTGCAATATAATAAAACTTGATGGAGGCTCTTGACCTAATCCTAATTAGTCTGAAAGAACTTCAAGACACCTGTACACTTAATTGTGAAAAGGAGAAGACAATTACCTCTTGAGAAGAGGTAAGTAGAGAAATTTCTTGCACTCTCCTCTCTACAAGTGTACTATCCAGAATAGAGGCTCCTGGCTGAACCGGCTCCCACCTATGCTTGCAGGAGAAGAATGTCTGGGGGACTTCATTCATTTCAGCTCTAACTCTGGGTATTGGTTTCCTGGGAGGAAGTTGGGTTCTTTCAGATGGGTCAGGGATGAAGGCAGCGTGGAGGGGAGAGAGGCTCAGGTCTCAGAGTAGATTAGAAAGGGTAGAGGATTGCTACAATTGATCTTCTGATTTATCATTATATTTGTCTGTGATATAACTGTTGCTATGCTTTATACCTAATTACTGTAATAAATGGTAGTGAGTTAATACATTAATCCATTTGTTCATCCTTCTCAGTAACATCTGTTTTTAAAGAAAAACCACAATGCTTAGGGCTGTTCCATCAAATCAACGTAGCCACAAGCTATTGGACAACAATTAAAAGCCATTTGACTTCTTCAGTACTTTAATATAAAGTTGTCTCACAGGATTTTGGGAAGAGTTGGAAGAATGAGGAAGTATTAATGGACATTCAAGTTTGGATAAAATACAAAGCTAAGGTGGGAAAATAAGAGAAGCAAAAATCTTGCAAAATCAAATGCTGCTTTCCTTCAAGTCTTTGTGAAGGTATAAGAGATCCCGTGGTTGACTGATGTCCATCTACAACAGAGACCATGTCATCAGTTATTTCCTTAAACAGACATTTCCTCCAATTAAAAAAAAAAAAAAAAGTATCAGTGATTCTGTCCTTGAATAGTCTTAATTTTTCGTACAATTCTGAACGCATCTTAAAATAACAGGCAACTGATGAGTAGTGGTTTCTTGTTCAGAGAACTTCCCAATGCAGTGCTGCTGCCAACAGAATAAAAGATATCTACAGGTGAACAGTATGAGCAATGAAACTTCAAGTTCTTGCAACTACACTGAATGTCCTCTGACCAAGGGGAAAAAAAAATAAATTTTACTAGTGCAAGTCATTGTTCAGGTGACACAGCTCATAGCTGGGAGATGACTGCTTCCAACTTCAGAATGCTAATATGTCAAAAGACATAGTCTCTACAGTCTCCAGTTTTCCTGTCTTGTCTCTATCACAACACTTCTTATCTCCTTCCCAGAATTATATGCCAGATCATGCTGTATGATTAAAAAAAAAAAGTTAATGTCATACAGCTTACATAAATTAATGTAAGGCAAACCAAATCAAAATAGATGGCTAATTTATCTGATAGAAGTGCCTGAAATTGAAGGAGGCCCTCTTGGAAGTTTTGGGTGTTGAATATACACAGGTGTACAGTTACAGTGCAGCTTCTAATAAGAATTGTTTTTACGGAAAAAGCACAAGTGATCATAAATCTCAGTCGGTATACTGATTGAAATTAAAGTGAATCAGCAGATTCAAAATGAGCAATGCATCACTGGATCAGGTTAGTGAAAAGAAACCAGTTTATCACAATTTCAGCACTATCTGTTATCACTTTTGTTCACAACTGCTGGCGTGCTTCTTCATGTTGCGTTGCACCTGACAGATCCTTCCAGAGCTTCCCATGGAGACATACTAGTGCTTATTGTGATGAAAGGGTTTTTTTGAAAAGTCTTCACTATTCTCCTCCAAAGAGATGTTGTTAACAAGCTTAGACATGGTTTTCAGCATTCCCATCAAAGGTAAACAGTTCAGATGTTGCTGGAATTCAGAGAAGAACTTAGCACAAGTACCTGAAGCCAGGTAAGCATATTCCAGTTTGTAACTCTGTGATTTAGCAGAGCTTTAGGGAAAGACTTTATATATACATAAACCTATGACTAATATCCCACCACACTGATTGTGTTGTCCCCTCCCCCCCCCCCCCCCCAAACTTTTTCTAGACTCCTCCACATTCACCTGGAGTCCTACTGAGTTCCCACAGCTGGGGGCCAGCAGGCAGGTGCTGCAGATGCTGGCTTACTCAGGCACAACTTGCCAGGTGCAAGTTGTTGGATGTATAGCACCAGTTCTCTTTGTGTGAGGGCACCTGCTCCACAAGTGAAACATTCATATAAGGCGAATTGTGATTATTAAGTGAAGGAGGTTTTGAAACCATGTTATTTTCCCCCTGAAAATGGGCTTACCTTCCATTCAGATTTATCAGCCAAGGGTGAAAGATAATTTGGGGTTTACCAACACTATCAAGTCTCAGAGGCTTCTGTTAATGATAAATCAGGAGATGCAGGAAACCCTCCTATTTTAGGATTGCCTTCCTCTTGAATTCTGTTTACTTCCAGAGATTTAAGACTTGTCACCAGTTGTCCCTACATGATAAGGGACCCCCTTGGAGGGCCACTGCTAGCTTTTGATAAGAATATAAAAGTAAAGTAACAAAACTTGGAGGAAATCCACTTGACATCTGGCCATTAAAGACATTGATTCTGGGTCCATTCTATTCCAGAAAGACAGCATTATGTAAGAAGAACAAGGGAATTTTTTTTAAAAATTTTATTAATTCATTAGATTCTTATCCGAAATGCTGAGATTAACATTTTTGCTTTTTTGTTTGTTTAGAATTTTTTTGCCTTGCTGCATAGCAAGTACTACTATAGGTAGTGCCCTTTAGGTTTTCTATTTTTAAATTAAGGGTTATAACAGTGCTTTTCTTTGTAGTAGGGTTCTTGACATGCCAAGCCAGACACCCGCTTAGCTGTATACCCTATCAGAATTTGGACTTACTCAGTGAGTTCCTGCTGCTCTTGTTTACACAGCATGTGATGCTCAGGAGTTATCCCGTCTCAGTGCTGGCAGCTGACTGCATGCTACAAGTTAGGCATTTATTGCAGTCTGTGCCAAAGCTTTTCATTCCTCTCGGCTTTTTCATTTTTACTTGTATCCAAAACAGATTTTGCCTCCATGTTCTGCAAACTGCAGGTTTAGGAGTTCATGAGAATGTTTTGTCTTTCTAAAATTGTACAGATATAAATAAATAACAGCTCTGAAATAGCTATTTAAGCTACTTATTTTGTATGTAGGTTGTTCTATACGTTCTTTATATGAATTGAAAACTTGCAGTCTTAGAAAATAACATACAGTGCGGTTCCAGATTGCTTTTCTGGAGGTATCTGCCAGATTGATGGTTAACTCCCTTGAATCTTTCAGCAAAGTGAAGTTGTAGAAAGTGAGCCTGAAATCGATCCCAGGAGTCTATCTGTACCAGAATGTATCCACCATGTTCTTTGCTGGCTCCTGGCACCGATATCCCCTACTACGTTCCTGATTTTATCTCCTGGCCCTGCCACCTATTTCTGCCTGCAGCTGACTGACAAAGCTGTTTTTCAGCAGCTCATCAAGCCCCTTTTCTCAGGCTTAGCACCCGGACTGTGTTTCACAGATTTGTTTATTTTTTATTTTTTCCTGCTCCGATTGAAGTATTTGCAGTTCCAGGCAGCCTCCATCTCTCCTGAAGCAAGGTGCCCTAAGCTGTGTCCAGTCCTGTGAACTTGGGAGAGTTGCATGGATTGAAAGAGTGAACTCAGGTTTGACCCAGATTATATTCCTATTTGTACTGTGAATTTCTTATCGCTGTTATACCTTTCATATTAATAAGACTGAACCATAGTCCTACATCCAAAGGTTGCAGGACATGAGACCTGGATTCTAATCCAGACTTGAACCTGGAGCTGTTCAAACTTCAGTTGCATATGGGTAGGCTTTTGGAGAAGTATACATTTTTTTGGCACAGCTTTGGAAATTTAACAGATTCAAATGCCCGTAGGTCTTTGAAGCTAGTAACCGATTATTATGAGGCCATCTGGTGGTGAAGTGTGTGCCAGGCAAGAGTGAAATAGTCGGAAAAAGAGGTATGTGCTGTCTTGTTTGTTCCAATCCTTTCATTTTAACCTGAAGTCTTGTATCTCAAGCGACTCGTGCCTGTTCGTTCCCTCCTGCTTTTCTCCCTCTGATTCCATCCCTCTTTTACTGGAACAAGAATTCAGTTTCAAACAAGTTGTTTTCTCAGCCCAGTACTTTTGTCTTCTGTTTGCTACAAACATTCCTCTCTAATGGATCTGTGGACTACCCAATTTGCTCTCTTTTCTTGCAACTTGTTAGGAAAATACAGCATTATGAATTTAACTTATCAGCTTCCTTATTAAGCTGTAACTTTATGATTCAGTGTTTTTCAGTTGCCTGTGTTTGCGCATGCATTTTGTTTTGTGTGCTTTATCTCTACTACTGGCTTACGAAGAAATTTATCCACTTACTCTCTTGGAATCTTTTTATGACCTTCATATGATCATCTGGAAAATAAGGAGTTACATAGTTATGCGTGAAGGTGCAACCTGCCATTAGGCATTCTGTCTGTAAAGTGCAGCTCAATATGTTTATTATTCACCTCAGATAAAATTCATCTGTTGTATTTGCGTGATAAAAGCTGCAGATAACATTGCTTTTCAGCAGCCCATATATATGTGTATCAAAGATAGAAGGTTTTTATAAAAAATGGCCAAAAGTTACCTGTCCTACTGAGGGAAGTGCAGTTCCTAAAATGAAAACCAATACCCAGAAACTTCATTTCAGTTTTCCTATATCTTTTCAGCCCAGCATTTTCTTTTCTGAAGGTGCTTTTGTCCTCATGAGGCAAATTCTCAAGTCCTTTGGTAAGTACTTCAATAGCATTTTAAGTGAAACTAGCTTCATTATTCTTCCAACAGATGTGCAGAAGAAAAGTAATTAGATTTTAGTAAACGGGGTAATTAATAGTCACTGTTCCCAACTGAAAATAGATAAACAGATAGATAGATAGAGCTAAAACCGAAGACTGACCTTCAGGTTGGCAGCTGTCCCACTGGGGAAGTAAAGGACTTCTCCCTGTGATTTTTTCCTTTGCTTTCTGTGTGGTCACCATGCAGCTTTGCAAAATGGTACTTACGTAAGGTAATGTCACAGAGTTGACTAGATCAATCTATGCCCGTGATGGGGGGGGCAATAAGCCCCTGCCCACCCCCCCACCCCAGCCCCACAAAATGGGAAGGAAGGAAGGGAGGAAAAAAACAGCGGCAACAATCTATGGAGGAAAACTTATAATTTTACTATGATACCGGAATACAAGATAACACAATGTAATACAATTTAATTGAAATTGAGACTAATAAATCAAACAAGATAGGAGAGAGAGAGTTCCCGAGACTGAGTCAAACCTGAAGAGATTGAAATGGCCAGGAAAGCACCCTCCAGCACCCACTGCCAGGCTATAAGAGATCACGCCCCACCCGGAAGGGCCGGATCCCGTGACTTCTGTAATGTGCAGGGATAGGTACCTGGAACTGGAGCATTAACACTTTAATGCCCAGTACACTACATGATGTTTTGATGCGGAATACTGAAAACCAAAAAAAAAACAAAAACCAAAAAAACCCCAACAACATAAAACCATGACAGGTAAATACATTAAATACAGGAAGAAAATATCCCTGACATTTTTTGTTTGCTTGTTTGTTTGTTTTTCATCATGTTGACAGGTGTTTTTATGTCAGAAAAAAATGTTGTTTTTTTCCTTATTACTTCTGCAGTAGTATTTCATTACAGCACACAGATATGGCATTGCTAATGTTTACGTCAGAGTCCTGGGTAGTTTACTGTCACGTACAGAACTCAAGAAACCTATCAGAGAGATAATAGTGTA
This sequence comes from Centrocercus urophasianus, assembly GCF_019232065.1. NCBI lineage: Eukaryota > Metazoa > Chordata > Aves > Galliformes > Phasianidae > Centrocercus > Centrocercus urophasianus. The sequence continues at coordinate 17,903,669 of NW_024884586.1, forward strand.
TGAAACCTCAGAATTTATCCAATAGGCTGAAGGAGAATAGAGAGAAACTTAAATTCTGATTTGAGAAACAAGCAAAGAAACAGAAAAAATGACTACAAACCAAACAAAGTATGGTCTTGATCCTAGGCTAGACTTCGTAATGGTTTGCTTTAGGAGAAATTGAGAGCTAACATTTATTTAAAGCAGAAATCAGAAATTGTTTTCCACTCAGCATAGTACCTGCTTTTCTTTCCAACTGGTATGAAAAGAAATTCAAATATCATGCATGTTATCACAGAAAAAGCTTGGAAAAAATAAACTCTTAGGCAAGCTTTTTGTACATTACTGTATTTACTTAGTGATTTACTCTTGCAACCTTTAGTGCAGCAGGCTGTTTGCTGGTTACATGGCACCAATAGTGCCGTGCATCATTAAGGTTACAGTGCTGTCAATGCGTGACTTTTTAAGCGTCTTCTCAGACGCTTTTCAGAGGCAGTACAGAGCCTTTTGGACTCGAAGGTGAAACAGAATAGGAGATACCTGTTCCAGAGGAAGCAGGAACTGGCGTAACCCTTGGAAGCACCAAGCCTGTCCCGCTCTGAGACCGGCTCCCCGCGGCGCGGGGTTGGGCCGCTCTCTGATCGTGACGCTGTCCGCGGTGCTGAAACGGCCCCGCCGCCTGGTGGCTCCGTTCCCGCTGCGCTGCTGCCGTGAGCCGGGCTGCTGGGCTGGGACAGCGAGCACAGGTGCCGACCGGCATGTGGGTAATAGGCAGCACCAAAGTCAACGTTGTTGTAAGCAGATAGGCACTATTTTCAATTAGGTCACGTTGAAGCACATATTAAAAAACTCTTAAAAGCCCCTCTATTCTGAGCAATTTTGCACAAGAACAAAATAGACCTTCAACATTAAAAAAAAAAAAAAAAAAAAAAAAAAAAAAGACTCATTGATATCCTAGAGTGTGGCTATGACATTACAGTATGTACTGGGTTTTTAATGCAAAATTTGTCAAACGAACTGGCAAAGCAAACTGTGTGGACAAATAAGTATTTGTTAAGGAAAAAATCATGTAACTATTAAATTGGTTTAGTAAAAAGTTTTAAGATTTCTCCAGTATTTTCCCACTTCAAAGGGAAATAAAAGCCCGTGACTGTTGGAATATGAATTTCTGCTATTTGTGCAGTAACATCCATCATTATGAAGACGATTTCAGCTCAGCTACCATGACTGATTCACTGTTAGAATAAATGCTAGTAGTGATGCTTTCTCTGGAAAACATTAGATTCTGCTTTTATCTTTGTTTAAATCTAAGCTACTGATGCTATTTCATTGCTCTCTGTAATCAGCAGAAGTTTTATAATTTATTCTTTCCAATGTGTTAAACCTGGGTTAGCTTCTCGCTGAGATGTCTTAATTTCATCTGATAGGAAATAAGCATGATTTGCTCTTAATATACTTCCCTGGAATACACGAGGAACAGGTAAAATTAAAGTTCTAGAAATGATGGTGTGGGTGCGCATAAAGAGACACATTCTGCTCTTCTTTACACTATTATAGTTTGGGAATAAATGTACAAAATTTAATGTAATTGTTACTGTAAGAATAGGGAAAAGTCCCCATGTTCTGAGAGCATTATAGGTAGCTAGTCGAAAATAGCAGTTGTACTTATATAGATCATAAAGCTCATTAGTGATTTCACTGAAGGACTTATCTTTAAATCAAGTCTTCATACTGAATTCTCAGTCAGCTGATAGGGAACTATTGGGAATACAGTTGGCTTTAATCTCAAATCTCAGAAAAATCTATAATAATCTCAAACATACAACAGCAACACTTCTTGTTGTTTTGTCATGAGTTTCATGTGGATTTTTTGATAAAATCCCTGTAAATTAGGTCTTTTGCTTAAGCCAACAACAGGCAAAATACAAGCAGAAACCGTGTGAGCATCTCTGATGCCCTTCTATCAGCCTGCAGCCACTCCGGGGTAACGCACCTGTCAAGCTAACGGTGAATGCTGCTGTTCTCAGCACGTGCTTGCTATCGCACAACGGTGCACCTGGAGCCTTTTCTCCTCCTTCAGCTTATTCTGTTGCCTGGTATGTTGGCCATGAAGCCAGCAGCAAGAGTGTTGGGGATAAATGGGAAGAAAAGGCCTTTCTCTTCCCGTTCCTTAACATAGAACAATAACAGCCTGCAGTATGAGATAGGGCAGATGTAGGAGGAAAGTGTTTTTTCACTTCCTCTCCACCTCCAGTGGAGCGCTGACCTCCTGTAGCACTTCTCTGTAGACCTTGTGCTCTGCTCATCAGCAAGCTGCTGTGGGTCATTTTGGTAGAAGGTTGCTGCGTGCACTCCTTCCTTCTCCCTGGCCTTATGTTTTTTCTCACCATCGTGGTTGTCACATTATTTATCTCGAAGCTTGTTTTCTCAGGGACACTGGTTTCTGGATGTGCTCGATGTGTTTTGCCTCGCCTATCAGCTCCTGCTCTTATAACCTACTGTACGAGCCAACTGAACAGTTCTAGCCACTTTTGTTCAGGAGTATGACTTAAGGATGTAATTTGAATTTCAGCCACCAGAGGTCCTCCACAGTTTACTGCTTCGTTGCAGTTTTCTCTGATCTTTACTGGGATCAGTACAGCCGTGCTCACTTCCACCCAAAATCTATGGACCTCTCCTGCTGAGGATCTGAGGATCTGCTCAAATTCCCTGCCACGTCATCTCTCATATCCTTGGAATCCATATCTAAGATTACTGTCATATACTTAAACCCAACAGCATCTTCCCCATGTTTTTTCCCCATAGGGTTTGGACTCCCCTTTCAGGTCTAATTCTTTGGGGTGCTCACAGCTGAGCTGACAGCAGGGCTGGGCAACACAGAATTGATTTCTGTTTGTGCTGTGCTGTCCCTCAGACTCTGGGCCAGAGGGTCAGGGTGAGGGAAAGCTGGAAAACTGCTTGTGTCATTTCACATGTACATCTTTAACAATCCACAGTATGGTTTTAAAAATTGGTGCCTGAGTTACAGCTGTACTGCTTCTGGGGTAAAAGTAGATTCATAAATCCTTTTCCACAGGGCACACACTGAGCTGACACATCCGTTAAGCAGAGTTTACATCAAAAATTCTCTAACTTTTGCAGAGGAAGGCTTGAAGAGGAATTTGGCAAACAGCCCACAAAAATTTAATCTGTAAAATAAATAGCTGTCACTTAGCACAGTGCTTTCTTTCACCTCATATAACCTGGGCTCAGTCCCAGCCTCCTCCTGCCGATGAAACACCCTGCAGAGTCGCCAAGCCCATGCCACGCCAGCAGTTCTTTTCCCCTTCCCAAAGCAATGGCGATCTCAGCTTCAGCCGCTGGGGGGAACATTAGGCTTTGCCGTGAAGGGGCCATGCGCCAGGCAGGGTCTCCATTAGGCCAGACCAGCTTTCAGGGTCAGATACTTGCCTTCTTATCGTTAAGAAGGACCTTCCCGTATGAAAGCTGACCCATCTTTTACTTTCTTTTTTTTTTAAAAAAAAAATTTTATTTTGTTTGTTTCCCTTATTACACCAGTTGGTCCTGAAAGAGACATTATAACTTGATATAAGAGTTATCTCGCTTGTATGTGTTGCATCCAAAAGCAATATGTGAATCACAACTACCAGCTACTTTTCTGGTCTTCTTAGGCCCACACTGAATTGAAAGATGTGGTGTTTTCCAGCTGTTGAGTCAGCCATCAGTAAGGTCTCATGTGGGCAGTATTTTACTGAGTAGGCCAAACTAAACCCAAGGCTCTCCTCTAGTTCATATTAAAACTCTTTTCTATGTGAAACCCTTCAAATCTTCTACAAGCATTCACTGCATCTTTTGCTGCTTTTGTATTGTCAAGGCTTAGGCACCCTACGGAAATGCAAACTAAAAGGAATAAGTAACATGTTAATGATAACAATGTTTAGAAAGAGGTTTCATGAAAACAAAATAGTCTCTTCTTTTGCCAATATAAATAAAGGCAGAAAGTTGTTTTTGTAGCAGGAGTGTGTGAAACTTGAAACCACAGCAGTAAGAACACCAATATGAATCAGAATGACTGAGATAGACAAATGTATTGCCCTGGAGATGGGAATGTGAGCGGGTGGTTAGAGAAGCAAGCAACAAATCAAACGCCCTTTTCCGCCCCTGACTCACTACGCGTCTGCAGCCAACTCATTTGCCATCTGTATGTCAGTACACACATCTGCAAAAGAGGGACACCTATTTCATATTTTTCCAGATTTAGCTCTTGCCAAGCATTACTAGTGAATGCTGACAGCCCTTTGTTGCTAGGATCTCAGCATTTCACAGGTGGAAAATACAATTTCTCAGCACTTCTCCCATCAGGCCACAATCACTTTTCCTAAAACAAACTTGTGCAGCTGTGAGTTAATGCAGCACCACCTGACAAACCAAAGAGTCTTTCATTCTCCTGCTAGTGCGGAAAGACTTCAAATTAAATTTCATCTAAACCTCAGAGATCAGCAGCTCTCTAACACTGACATGTTACAAAAGCAGCTAACTAACCAGATCTAATCCTATCTAACCAATTGCTACTAATTGATATTGTCAGAATGTTGTTTTCCTATTTTTATACATGAAATCATTGAGTTGGGCCCTTAAAGGCTGTTTAGTCCAAGTCCCCGGCAGTGAACAGGATACGTACAGCTAGATCGAGGTGCTCAGAGCCCGGTCCAATATATTGGTTGATTAAAATGAAATGTGTTGCAAGTGTTTCATGTTTATTAGTTGAAAATAAATCCTTTAAAAATATGTTTTATAACTATAAAGTTAACTCAGTCGTATGTGAAGTGAGTCTCATTACAGGCACAAGGTTTCCTAAATGAGGAATCCACTTGAGTCCAGTTCTCTGATCATAGACCTCACATAATCCTCTATCTGCAGAATCAGCAGTGAGCATTGGCACAGAGATGCTGGATGCTGAGCTGCCTTTCTGCCTGCAGAAGGGCTTCTTCCCTCCTCACCTCTGCCCTAGCTCGCTTTCTGTCCTGCTTGCCAATGGGCAGCAGCTGTCATGGCTACAGAAATGAGCTCAGCGCATCCAACTTGTGGATGTGAAATCTTTCAGATTCATTTTAAATTGGCTACTTTGCTTTCTGTGGTATCTGCACATTCCTCACTGTGACTCTTCTCGTAATGCCATCAGTAATAAAACTGCACTTTCAGGTATGCCTTTCAGTATGTGGGGCCTAACTGTATTTTAAGACTGCCTTTCTGCACTGTAACATTTGAAGTGACTTACACAGTTTGTAATAAAAGTGGTGACTGCCTTTTCTTCCACAGAGAACTCAGACCAGCTCATGTCTGTTCCTTGCAGGACACCCGCTCCACATGTGCTGGGGAAACACTGCACTGCCAACCATTTTCTCCTGCAAGTTTCTGGTAAGCATACCTAATTTGGGGGCAGCTGTTGCCCTGCCCAACCCACTGCACCTAATTCTAGAGAGGTGTCCAAAAACACTGAGCTTGTGGGGCTCCCCAGCTGCCCAGCTGGACATAGTGAGGTGGGCTGCTAGGCTCTGCTTTGCAGCGTGGCATGGCTGGGCAGCCCAACCGCGGCCGTTCTGCTCCACCCATTGAGGTCCTGCCTGAGAGCCAGGGAGAGAAGATGGAAAGGTGTAGGGAAAGTGAGATAAATGAGCAAAAACTGGGTTGAAGACTTCAGCAGTTGGTTCCCCAATTGTTAATTTTACTAATCATCTCGGCTGATGGAACCCTGAGGCAGGACGGCTCTCCTCAGTGCCTGCAGTCACAGCACGCTGCACTTCAGGCAGCGGGAGTTCAGCGGGGAAGCAGCGGCAAAGCGGGGCGGTATCCGGAGAAACTCATTCAGAGGAGAGCGGGGCACACCAGCAGCCCGGGGCTTGGGAGAGCCTCTTTAGCACGGCTCCGCAGCAAAGCGCTGACAGACAGACACGCAGTTCAGGTTTTTTTAGGAACGCGGCGTTGCCCGGCAGCCACCTCTCGTGGGCAGCGCCGCCCGGGACGTGCCACGCGGCCGCAGAGCTCCCAGGTGCGCCGTGCCACGCGCCTCGGCCAGGCACAGGAAGGCTCAGGCTTTGGAAAGGTGATCGAAGCCGCCCGGCAGGGGGCTCGGGCCGGGGTTCGTCCACGCCGCGCAGCCGCCGTGCCCGGGGAGCGGGCGACCGTTGGAGGGCGGTGGGCGCGAGGCGGCGGCCGTTGGAGCAAGCGGCGGCTCGTGCAGAGGTAAGGGCGGGAAGGCGGGCGCTGAGGCAGCCGCAGAGGAGCGGAGGCCGCTCGAGGGAAAGCGAAACCAAAAGGGCGGAGGCGGCGGCAAGGAAGGGGCGGGGGGGCCGGGGTTCCCCGCGGCGGGGCTCTGCTCGCTCCTCCCCTCGGAGCCGAGGCGGAGCGGGGCGGCGGCGGGCGGGAAGGCTCGGCGAGCCCCCGTGGCCCTGGCGCCGGGGCAGCGGGCGCGGTAACGGGCTGCGGGTGAGTCAGAGCCGCCCGGGGAGGGCGGGCTGGACATGAGCCACGCCGCCGGGCTGCGAGCGGCGGCCGGAGGCTGAGCAACAAAGAAGTTTCCCCGGCGGCACGGCGGGCGCGGCGCTCCCTCATGCACGCCCCCGGCCGCCATCCCTGGGGCTCTGCCCGGCGGGCGCCCGCCGCCGACCCCAGCGCGGAGCCCCGAGCGGCGCTACACAGCAGCCCGGAGCTCAGTCGGGCCACGCGGCTCAGCGTGGGGGAGCTGCGCTCCCTCTTCGAGGCGCGCTGCGCCGCCGTCGCCGCCGCCGCCGCCCGGCAGCTGCCCGACCCAGCCAAGCGGGGCTGCCGGCCCCCCAACGGCGTGCTGCCGCCCGTCATCCCGCGCCTCACCGTCACCGCCGAGGAGAGCGAAGAGTCGCAGGGCAGCCCCGAGGCGCCGCCGGCGCACACGGAGGGCGGCTGGCTGAGGACGGGCGGCTCGCTGCACTTGCAGTCCCGCAGGCTGTCCACCTCCTCGCTCTCCTCCACGGGCTCGTCATCCCTCCTGGAGGACTCGGAGGACGACGTGCTGAGCGACACGGAGGGCAGGAGCCAGGGCATCGTGCACCTGGAGCGCGGCGACGACTCCAACCAGGTAGGGGGCGGCTCGCAGCCGTGGGGCCGGGACGCGCTGCCCGGGGGGCCGGGAGCTCCGTAAACGGGACCGACGGAGGAACTACAGCGACAGCAAGAAAGAAAGAAAGAAAGAAAAAGGGGGGAGGGAGGGAAGTAGACTCGTGCCGAACGGCGCTCGGCTCCCCCACCGGTGCCAATCGCCTGGTTGGGGGCCATCGAGCATCCTCGTTTGGAAAGGCTGGTGGTCCGGCTGGGAGGGGGGGGAACTGCGCTTTTCTCCTTGCACACAAACTCTGGGAAATTCCTGCCAAGCGTTGCATGATGCGCATTGCAGCTTCTGTTTTCAAAGCACTTCTTGATGTTGGCCCTTTTAAAACCCCATCAGGTGTGCTTGGTTTCCTGTGAAACTGTGCTTGCTGTCCCAGTAATTTTGAGTGGTGTTTTTTTTTGCTCGTTACTCGGGTCTTTTTGGTTGCTTTGTTTCGTTGTTTGTTCTTTTTTCTTTCTTTCTTTCTTTCTTTCTTTTTTTTTTTCACAGCCTCTTTTGTTAGATCTTCAAAATAACATTTTTCCTGGCATTTGCCAGCGGGGTTATTATTATTTTTCTTTTTGTCTCTTCCAGTCCCGGAGTCTATGGCTGTCAGTTTTTGAACTGCTTCTTGCTGTGAGCATGACAGGAGATGGGGAGGAGCTTGGATTGGGTAGAATGCATGCTTTTGTCCATCCTGGCAGCAGCGCATTCTTCTCAGTAAATCCTCTCTGTAATTTGGCAGCTTTCATCCATGAAGTGCACTTTTAAAGCATTTAGTTAGGGTTGTTTTTTTTTTTTTTTTTCCCCCATGGCCATTAACATATATTTGCCTGATTGTAATGGGCTTCTTGGGGGTTTGTAAGTGAAATGCATTGCTTTAGCAAATTCTTCTTCCTACCTTTACTGAGACCATAACTTAAATTGTTGTTCTACTGCCAACCTACTGGCACTCTATTGTTCTCAAGCAGAACATATGTTTTGAAAAAAATACATATGCAAGAAGTAATGCTAGTTGTTCGTGATACCTCCAGCTGGACCTTTCTCATGCTAATTGTGGGTTTACTACTTTAGAGGACACATAGTACAGGAACTAAAATGTTGTGCGCAATATTGGCTTTGTTTGCATCAACTTGAGGGGAAAAAAGTTTTGTACTTTGTCATGTTGTGTTCCAAGAAACCAGTAATGACGCTTCTTAATTTGTACTTTCTATCCTGATATAGAAACTGGTGTGTGGAGGGAAACAATTGCTACTCTGTCACCATATGCCTTTCTTTTCTGAACTATGTGCCGTGCTAGCAGGGATTTTGTGGAAGTAGCATAAGAACTGGAATTAAAGATGGAAAAGAGCTGTTGGATCCTTTGACTCAACAACGCTGCTATTGCAGTGGGAGAGTGGGTGTGATAATGAGCTACGTGGAGGTAATCCTGAGCTGTACATGTGGTAAATATAGAGCCAGAGTTTACTGGGAATGCTTAAGCTACATGGAGAACTCTGGGATGGCATTGTAGCATCTGTTCACTTGTCTATACACATAAATTAAAGTAAGAACTGTTTTTCAGGTGAGAAACTGAGCTGCTTTGAGGTTGCTTTTGCATTTTGGAAGTAGTGATATTGTATATAATGCTGATTCCTAAATCATTCTTCTGTATCTTTCTCTGTAGTTCTACGTGAGTGCATCTAAAGCATACAATATAAGTGGATGTGAATGGTATTAATTTAATCTGAATTATAGGAAGTATCTAGGCACTGTGAGAAATTGGAAAAGGCTCTTTTCATCTTTTAATGGCAAGAAAAGAAAACTTCTAAACTGAAAAAAAGCTTTATGGATCACTCATAGATGAATAAAAATTGCCATATAAGAAATATTTTAAACTGAAAGAACGTCCTCTTCATTTAGGTGTATGAGAAATTGAGACCTTGAAAGGTATTGTGAGAATTCAGTCTCATAAAAAGCTTCTTGCAAGTTTCTGAAGTTCAGTGCAGCTTCAGTGTTCTTTAGTTTTTCAGTACTGAAGTATTCACACCTGGTAAAATGTCCTTAAGGCTCAAATTACTTCTCCACACCTGTAGGGATGATGGGATAAACTGCCCCACCAGCAGCCTGCATTCCATGGACACCTGTGTCTCGTTACCATTTGCGCAGCAGGCTGGCAAGCTGGGACTTGTGCCTTGGGCTCTAGAACTGCGGCACTAAGTATCAAAAACTTTGTGATGCTACCTAATAAATTAAGTGAGCTAAATCTTTAACCTGCTCGTTGTGTGCTGGTGTAGTTCATCCCTCTCTCCCTTGCCACAGTACCTCTGAGAGCTTGGATCCCAGGAATCTGCCCTTCTTCTTTTTGTAATACACGCTGTTGTTCATCTCAAGTGGCTGCCCTGTGGGCTGGATATTCCTGCAGGTGTCCAGAACGCACTGGTTCTTTGGCTGTTGTCTTTTGGTACTCTAAAACTTCCAGCCCTGTGTTCAGTTGTCCAGTCTCTAGAGGTACTGTTTCAGTAAAGAAACTGTGAGTAATTAACATGCCAAGTGGAGTAACCTGCTTAGAACCTCTGTGGGTTTGGCTTTACAAGATGCATCTTTTTCTACTGTAAGTCCTGAGGAAGGATGAGTAGATCTGGTTTGTTGTCTTTTAAATGAAAAGACTAGGACTCAAGGCAGGCATGTTCATATGAGAATATAACTAGAAATTTGGGGATAATGAGGGATGCTTTTGTACCTTAAAGGTAAGCTTGCATGTTTTATTCATGTCTATTGCTTTAGCGTTATGTATTTTAACAGGTGAAGGTTCATTTTCAAAGAGGAACACAGATTAGAGAATTTCTGCTGGAAATTGCAGTGGAAATGAGCCAGACTTGGTGTTCCCCAGTTCATGGAAAACTGTGACATCTTGAAATTTTCCTTGTATTAGAATTTTCTCCAGTGTTTCTTTGGAAATGATGTAGAGTCTGACACCTTTTGATGTAGCTCAGATCAGGGCTCACAGGACTGCTGCTGAGCTATCGAGCCTCCCAAGTCCTCAGTGCTTCACAGGAACCTTGGAAACTTGCCCAGGTCTTTCAGCTGCAGGAGCAGAAGTTCTGATAGTGTTCCTGTTATCAGGGCTTCAAGGCTTCCATCTGCAGATGCAGAAACTTGAGACCTGAGCTGAAGAAAGCCCTCCCAGGCTTCTTTGCTGAAGGCCTCTCTACTGTTGACCTGGAAGTTTATACTCAGGTGTATCTTCAAAATGTTCTGGGCCCTTGAGCTACCTGTACAGACCCATAGTGAACAGAAAACTGTGCAAGTTGGCAGGCCTTGAATCCTGGGACAGCAAGCTATGCAGTGCTTTTCCCAACTGCGCCTTGGAAGAATCTCTTCCTGGAAGCTTTCTGGGCAGACAAGGAGCTCCCCGGGAGTGTGAGTGACTCAGTTAAGCATTTCACAGAGTGTTCTGGCATGGATCAATTGGCACATCGTGACAGCAATATGCAATTTTTGCATATTACTGAGTTCCATGTATGGTATGTCCCTGGAATGCTATGGCCCTTAATGAATAGTGAGTTCCTTGGGAATGATGGCTGACGATTACAGTACAGTTCCAGCCTGGCTCTGTAGGGACTTACCTTTGTTTGTATCTAGAAGGCTGAGATTTGAAGGTAAGTCAGCAGGTAGATGTTTTGTCTCATCACCACAAATTCCACACTTCATTTTTCAGTAATAGTGACTTTGGAAACTGAACTGCTCTGGCTCTCCTAAAGGAGGGCTTTTCTGGCAGCAAGGGGTTAGAACTGTGAGAGAAGCTAGTTCTGCTGCTATTGCACGAGCTGACAAAGTTACTATTCCTGCCTGCCTTTGAATTTAAATGGAAAGAATGCTTTTCCTACCCTTGCTTCCCACAATCTGGAAGGTTTATGTATGTAGTTGAATCTTTCGGAGAAAGCTCCATTGGTCCATTTATAGTAATGAAGAGAATACAAGAGATGTATTTTTATCTTTATTGTGTGAACAAGCAATTTTAAGAACTATATTAAGTCTGGTTAGCGCCTTCTTTGTTGGGACAGAGAGACTTAAAAGTGGCTTTCTCAGAGACGGAATCGCGTGATGATGTACAGCAGTCTTTTCTCCTTTTCATTAGGGTAGTGTTATTTCCTAGATAGAAGCATGCCAGGCAAATCTACTCATTCTCAGATCTGTGACCTGTCATTGCAAATTCCTGCATTGGTAACCATGAGAACAGCTGACAGCAGCTCGCTAGAGAAAAAGCAGTGCAGTTCTTACCTGCAGTGATACCAGTTCAAAAACTTTGGGCAATAGCCATTACTTGGTTTTGCCTATCTCCTCACTATTACTTTTGATAATAGTGAGCACCTTAAAAATGAACAAACATAGGCACATACACTTAATAAATACAGCCTGAAAGTTTCAAGTGGTTCAGCTGAGGAGTGGGTGTTATGTAAGCTAATGCACTAGAACAGAATTGTTATTTTTAAAAGAAGAATGGGAATGAAGGGATGACAGAAGTAAGACTGTTAATGGGTTTTTAGCCTACTTTCAAAGGAAAGAAAGATTGTGTAATCACGGTATCAATTTAATTTTAACAACTTCAATAGAATTCAGCTGACTTTGACAGTGAGGTAAGCATCCCAAAGTTTTCTTCATAAGTTCTGTAAAGTTCTGTGAACATCAGCCTCTGGGTGAAGAATATAAGCTCCAGATAAGAGATGTGGAACTGTGAGGTGCAGTGGAGGGTTTATGACACAAGCTCATGGAGCACAGTGACAAGCTGTTGTTAATTTGAGAAGGGTGCAGGGCAGTAGGCTAGTAGTTCAGTAGACACCAGCCTCCATTAATTAGCTAGTTGTGGAGCAGCTAATTTTAACAGCATTTCATGATATTTTTTAAAAATAATGATTTATAATAACAGACTTGCTACTGACATCTTCCTGTTACGTAGTAAACAAATACGAGTGAATGGTTCTGTGTTGCTCTGTTATTGGGCCTCAACTCTGAACTGGGAGACCTCTCAATTTTAGGACAGCTTGTTCTCCACTGTACTCTCAAACAGTGGAATATCCAAACATCAGCAGTATCAGTTTTAGCAGCAACTGTTCATTAGTAATGTAGTGATGTAGGAAGTGACTGGGCTCTTAGTCAAATCAGTTGGAAAGCAACTAAGTCTTATGAGTTAAGCCTTTCTCACCCTACATACATCTCATACACTGGCTTAGAGGTTACAGAAATCTTTTCTTTTGAATGAAACCCACTGTTTTCTTTTTTTTTTTTTTTTTTTTTTTTTTTTTTTTTTTTTTTTTTTTTTTTGTATTTTAAATAATGTGGCTTGAGTATGCAGTTTAAAATTGGAAGAGCACTGTTATAATTTTTTTCTTAACGGACCTGTTGGATTAAGCATGCTATAGAAGGTTCTCTGTCTGTGCTCTTCTCCAGTTCTGAGCTCCTCATAATGCTTATTGCTCCTAGAAAGTAGGAGAGGAAGTAGTGATGGCTCCTCATCATCAGGTGATGTGCTCATATTTGAAGAAGTTGCTTTTAATCAGAATCTTCTCAGCTTGTTGTCAACTCGGCAGAGTTGAAGACTTAGTTGTGAAAGCCCATGCAGGCTGGACAGGGGATAAAAGCAGCAGCTGTGACAATAGTTTAGGAATTTAACATGCCTGTGTATATTTTGGGGTTTGTCACTGTTAACCCATTAAAATGGTTGGAGGCTGAACAATGGTTGCTGTTATTGAACAGGCAGTAGGCAAAGCAAGTATCGCGGACAAGGAATAACCTCTCCACTCACATCTAAGATTTATTCTAAATAGAGAGTGCTCAAGTGAAACAATTTGGCTAACAAATGTAAACAAAAATAACAAAATGAGGCAGTTTAATGCAGTGTTCTGGTAGCTGAGAATACCCCTTATAGTTATGTAGTGCTGTGGTGTTTGTTTTTGGATTGACCGAGAGAAGAACTAAGGCTTATCAGCTGTGCTTCACTTAGTGATGGTTATCTATAAATATGATGGCAGAAAAAGCAACGTTGTCCTTTCACATCTTGCAAGCAAAGAGCAAACTTGTCCTGTGTATAGCCCAGTATAATCCTGCTCTCTCTTCTTTCTCTGTCAGTGTAGTTTCTGAAGAGGAAGGGGGTTGAGGCAGAAAGAGTTAACTTGTCAGTTCTCGTTAATTTGGATCTTTCACAGTGTGGGTTTAGATTTCATTTTTAAACTGCTTTTCTCAGCCTTCTCTACTAACAGAGCTTCCTCTAAAGATCTTTATTTCGACAAGATGGCATTGTCAGTCCACTCTGTAGCACACTGGGGAAAAATACCATTAAGAAAAGCAGGAGTTAATCTCTATTGCTTTATTCTGTACAGCTCAAAAGCAGTAGGAAAAGTGAAGGAAAGGGGGAGAGGCGCTCTCTCTCTCCTTTCAGTGTCAGACTAGCATTCCACTGGAATGTTGTTATTTACAGTGCTTGACTGATTTATGCTCTATAGCAATGGAGAATACTTTAGGGAATAACATGTAACAAGCAGCATTTGCATGTGCTTTTATATCTGTAAACTCTGAACTTCCCATGAGGAATGGAATTTTCCTTTCCTTTATAAAAAGTCTCACTTCTCAGGCTGGTGAGACTGACAGAAAACTACATTAAACCCATCATGCCTGGCTACTATTGCCTGTTGCCAAACTTTCCAGTCCTTGGCAAGCTTGGGAAAACATTAACCAAAGACTATTTAGCAGCTCATTTGAAGCAATATCATAGACCTGGCACAATCCAAATTCAGAGCTTGGGACAGAATCTCTGAGCCAGTTGGTGATTGTAGGAAGCATAACACAGACACTGCTTTGTGGGAGCTTGGCTTAATCCCAGAATCCAGAAACGCTCCTTAACTATGGGCTGAAATATCAAAGTGAGGTGGCACAATGAACACAAACTCCTTAAGTTGTTTACCCAAACCCACTGATACCACCTGTGTTTCACTTGCATTCAGTTTTGGTCTACTTCATCAGCCTTCATCACCCATGTTTGAGCAACCTTGATAAGAAAGGCATGGTCATGGTGATAAGAGCAGGTATAGATGTATGGATGTCTGTGTGTAATTGGTATTGATATCTGCATGATTCATCATCAGTCCACTGAATGAGTTACCTGATTAACCGGAAACTGGGATGATGCTGAACTGTGTGAGTAAGAAAGTTGGTGATGATGGAATAACTTGCTTTTTGCTGTGAGGCATCAAAGGTGAATGCAAGCTACTATAGACTTGATACCTGTTTCATATGCTAAGTGATATCTCCTGCTAAATTATATTGAGCATTCATAGAGAATGCTTTTGTTTTCTAGTGATGGTAGGAAATCAGCATTCATCGTCAGGAAAGCTGATTCTGTCCTTGACTTTCTTCCACATCCTAACATTCAGTGACCCTGCCTTACCTATAGCTGCCCTCATTACTCTGAGCTTCAACAGAGAACGCAGATTTTTGTTGTGGTGTTTTTTCAAGAAGCCTCTGAGTAGTTAAGAACACTGCAGTGACTCTTCAGTTATGTTCACAGTGGGCAGTATGTCATATCTGTGCTGTATTTTATGCTTGTTTCCTGCAATGGAATGCTGAACTGAATGTAGATGTCTAATTCTCCTCTTTGTACCGGTGCTTCTCAAAGTCTGGGGCTCGGCTGTTAGCTGTGGTCAGCCACCCCACCCTTCAGTGGAGCCTGAAGGGACTCAGCTGTGCATGAGGCAGCTTTGCCCAGGCCGGGAGGGCCGTCTCCCACAGATCCTTTCCATGCACAGCACTCCTACAGGCATCCTCTTTAGCACAAGCATGTTAAACGCAGCACTCATCTCTAGTGCTCTGTGCAGCACACGTGGTGGAAAGGCAGTGAGGATGAAAAGTTGTCATATGTCAGCGCCTGCCATTGCTCAAACATGTTCAGATGCAGCATTACAATTGCACTAGAACATTGATGTCTTTCCAGCTCAAAACTGAGCACTCCAAATAAATCTGTGTGTATATATATGGAATTTATCATCTTGATGTTAGCTCTCATCCTCAATACACAGCTTACAATACCGTCTGTAATTATATAATAATGTACTGTAATTGCAATACCTTCATTGTAAATGCACGATGCCTGATTGTATAACAAGCAGATTTTCCTAGCTCTGGCCTTCTTGGCATCACCATTTTTACTTAATATACTGGAAATCTACTGTAAAAGCAGTTAATGAGTTTTACGTGGTACTTCCACCGTGTTACTTCATCGCTGCAGTAACAGCACTTTTGAAATTTTAATGAATTTATTTTCACAATCTGTTGCGCAAACTACTTTAGTCATCTCTTTTAGGGAAAATACTGAAGGAAGGCTACGTTAGTGCAGAAAAATATCAGCTAAATTTGAAGCCAAATTTGAGATGTCATTTTTTTGCTTTTCTAATACCTATTGTTACTGAATGCTGTTGAGCAGTGTTGGAGCTGTGGAAGGTGCTGACATGTGTCTGATGTTTCACCCTCGCTTCCTTTGCACAGCGGGTGCTGCACAGTGCACTAGAGGTGACTGCTGCAGGATGCCCTCGGGAGCACTGAACTTGGAGAGGACCTTCAGGCTCTGGGGAGATGGCCCTCTTGTCCTGGGCAAAGCTAGGACCCAGCTGCCTGGTGCACAGTTGAGCTTCACTGTGTCTGAGGAGTCCTCCCAGTTGAGCTCCATCAGTCCCTTCTGCGTGCTATGCCCACAGTTTTCACAGATGTAATTTCCCAAGTCTAACAAGTAATTAGTGCATAAGAAGCTGAGGTTTTTACAATTTGTTAGATTTGGTCAAGTTGGCTTTTGCTTTTCCAGTGGTTTGCTCCTGCTTGGAATGCTTTCCTCTTGCCAGAATTAAATTCTCTTCCTCGAGATTCAAGGCTAACAAAATTCTCACAGGATTCATCAGTAGTGTGATCAAAAAGTATCCTTTTTCTGGTGTTGGAGACAACTGAACTTTTTTTTGTGGGAAATGTTCAGACTGAAGCAATCTTTTTTTGTTGTTGTTCTTTGATGCATACAAATTAGAGCAATTCTCAGGAGAATGAGGCATACTGAAGCAGTCTTGTGCTTTTAGCAGCACAGGAAATCTGGGTTCTGAGACCCTAGTCTTCTGAAAGAGGCAGAGCTAGAGCAAAAGTTAAAAGGTGGTCTCTGTACGTTTCACTATCACTGTATGCTCACATGGTGCTGTGGTGGGATAAAATCTGTGTGAACGGTGTTTGTGCATGCAGATTGGCTGTTCGTTATCTTTTTGTGGGGTTTGAGTGGGTTGTTGGCTAAGTGCACTTGACCTGAATGTTCTAATCATGATAAGCTTTGCTTGCTGTGAGCTCCTTCCTCAGCCCTTCCCACCCATGTGTGTTCTGTAGGAACAGCAATGCTGGCTCCGCAAAGGGTCAGCATTGCACAGAGGAGAACGTAATCTGAAGAAACTAGGAAACCTTCCTACGCTCCAGCTTTCACTTCTTGTAGCACAAAATGCTGAGTGTCAGAATTTTGGACTGATAACTGAATACGGTCTGTATAATCTTGCTCTGTGGAATTCAGATAAGCAGTGTTTTTGCCTTCCTTGTGCTGATCTAGATAGACCAAACAATTAAATCACAAGGCCCCTGTGGCCAGATCTCCTGCCATTTTTGAAGTCCTATGAGGGATTTTTAAGGTGAGGCTTCCTGACTTCTAGGGGCTTATGTCTATCATTTGCATGTCACGCCACCATAGCTACCAAAAGCACACAGCAGAAGCAGTTAGGAAGCTGTATTTTGAATATGTTATGAGAAGCTGGCACTCCAGAGACTGGCCCTGATGATCTGCGTGAATTTCTGCAATAATCAGGGTCATGTAACAGCTTCATGTTTTTTTTTTTTTTTTTTTTTTTTCCCCTGAAGTTTATAGTAAGACCAAAGAGAGTATGCATCTGACTTCAGCAGCGAGATCAGGGAGAGAGGACATCCCGTGCCAGTAGCACTGTGCTGATGTTGGTTATTGTCAGGTTCTGTGCCTGTGTCCAGTCTGGCACAGAAGCTGCTGCTGCTTCCAGATTTCACAAGGCTGGTGCAGGTAGCTGTCTGTGCAGGATAGAGGACCATAGCTTGCAATTCTGTTTCTAGGAACCAATAGTATGGAATTCTTAAGGTTTATGGGTTGGGTTTTTGTGCCTCTTAGAGTTTGGGTAGATAAATGGTCTATATATAAACTAGGCTGTTTATTTTGTTGTTAGCTCCTTAAGAACTGGCAGTTGATGTCTGTGCTTCTAAAGAAGGTGGGCTCTCCAGGATCTTGATTGTGAATGCATTTGTTTACCTTCAGGGCAGAGGAAACATACTGTGTGCAACGCTGACTATTGTTCAGACACCCACAAATCTTCAGTACTCAGATGCCTTCTTTCAGTCTTGAGTCACTGCTGCTTATGTAAGGTCTGAATTCAACTCCTTTTCTTAATTCTGTGCTATGGAAATTAAAATTTTAAATAATCCCTTGTCTACTGGGACTATCTGCTACTGATACGGAGGAGGACTTCAACTTGCCCTGTGCTCTTCTGTTAACAGAAATTGTTTTGATCCCGTAGTTTTGCTCAAGGTGAAGTCATCCTCTTCCCCAGATTCCTTACATATTTCCAGTGCTGATTGGAGGCAGTAAGAATTTTGCTGGTCTTAGGTTTGCTCCAAAAGCTGACAACTATCCTGTGACCCAGAAGGACCTCTTGCTCCCCACCTTCGCCAAATTCTGCATTGTTCTCACCTCCTATTTGTGGGCTCTATCTTTCCTAACACGCTGGTCTTACTTGTGTTTTCACACAAACACAAATAGGAATGTGGTGTTGTTTTTATTTTTGTTTATTCAAAAACTTATTTCAATGCAGTGGTTTGGAACAATCCCACAGTTACTGCAATAGAGCTCAGTTACTGGAGCAGTCGCTGAAGGATGTAGTTTTCCCCTAGGTATATGCCACACCCCACTGAGTAACAGTGTCCTATCGCTTGTTGACACTTGCATTCCATTCCAAGGGGTGGGCCTGTTTGAACAGTGGAGTGTATGATAGGAGAAGCAGCAACTGTTCATGATTCTTTAGAGGAAAATGAAGTGTGAGTTCAGAGGCAGCAAAGGAGGAGAGGGAAGAGTACTGGACTTTGTCTTGTGATTAGAAGAGCAGATGGCAAACTGCTACCAGTACGTCTGATCTGTTTTAGCATGACGTGTTTTTAGGCTCTGACAATGCTTTTCGCTTAACGCTGTTCGGCTTCTTACTTGACTCTCGCATGCCTTAGTTGAGTGCCTATAACACAGTTTACAAGCATTAATTACTTACATCATTCAGCAGTGTTCTGAAATATAGCTATTATAGTTGTCGGAGCTGCAGCAGACAAAGGGCACTTCTCTGCACTGAGATGCCGTAGTGAGATGGCAGTTTTATCTCTTGCAAATGAGTGTCTGACACTTCAGGATACTGTAAGCTGAATTACTGTGGTGGGAAAGCAAGAAGTTGTATTTAAACACTCTTGGGAAAAATAAATGTCTCTCAAAAATGCCTTTCTGTGTATAAGCAATGAATCATTAAGGTTGGAAAAGACCTCTAAGATCATCCAGTTCTATCATTCACCTGCCACCAGCACTGCCCACTAAGCCATGATGCTCCATAGCTAGCACAACTGTATGTGAGCATGCATGCATATGGTTTTGCAAGCCCTGATTTGCAGATGAATCTTGGTGTGAGGGACTTACTGTTTCTGTAACAAATGCATCAGAATTTTTTTAGGACATGGAAGTAAAGCGCAGAGAAGGGTCAGGTTATCTTTATTTGGTGTTCTGCAGGACATAAGTATCTCTTCACCATTGATAGTTAACTTTTTTGGTGCCTGTCACTAGAATTCCTTTAAAAGTATTGCAGCTCAATGACACTGGGATCAACCCAGTTCTATCTTGGTCCTCCGTGACTAAACTAGACTGTGGTTTGCAGATATGTCAAGGCAATTTGAGTTTCCCTTGTTGAAGGTTGTTTTTGCTGATGCCCCTGGAAAGCTTTTTTCTGGTATCTCACTGGAATGTCTTATTTTTGTTGGAAATTAAAGCCATTTGTTTGTGTTCATTCCAGTAGACGTGGATAACAACTGGCTGTCCTTGTGCACTCTGTTTCCTACAGGGAAAAATGAATTATGGTGCAATTGTCTTCTGTAATTAGAGTGTTAGGACCCATATAGATCACTCATTCCCATAAGGCAGAATCTCAGAGTTGTATGGGGTACAGCTTTTGTGGCCCACACATGAGGACATACAGTAGCATGATAACATCACAGGATGTATTTCACTAAACCGAGCTGTTAGGGTAAAGAAGGGAGAAGTCTTTGACCAGTTATTAGAAGGCAAATCATCACTATTAGGCCAACTGCAAAATTGTGGCCAATGTGTGTAGGGTGAATGAGAAATTTTAATAAAGGATTTCCATCTTTTCTCTTTGTTCAAACTTCCGTGGATAGTGAATTCTTGAGGTGATAAACTGGTGGCGAAAGTAGGCTGGACTTGCAGGCTAGAGCTGTGTTTCTAAGTTAGCCTGCATCACCATAGCAAATGGGATGAAATGTGTGCTCAGCTTCCTTCCCAAGTGCCTGGAGCTCAATTGGGGCAGATTAGCTTCTTGAAGTTATTTCCTGGCTTCTTGCCTGAATGCAGTCTGTCTTGATATTATACAGAAACCATACCTGACTTGCACTTGTAGAACCTTGGATTTGAGGTTCAGTTGAGGCACAGCTCACAAATGAGAATTTTCTATGCCTTGACAAATTGTGCATATGTTTTAAGCTGGATGTCTTGGTCTGTGTATGAAGATGTGTGGATGCGTTAGGGTTTAAAATATTCCAAACAGGATGAATATTTGGGAACTGATAATTATGCTACCACTGTAATAGGATGTTAAGCTCTTTTTTTTTTTTTTTTTTAAATCCAAGGAATGTGGTTTTTCTAGATGTCCTTGTCTCATGACTAATGTCAATCAGTGACCCACGACTAGCAGAGGATTAATGGAGGATGGTCAAAGAATTCTCAAGTTGCCTAACTGGCATAGAAAGCTTCTGATGAATTAAACTGCAGTTGTTGTGGAGGTTAAGAAAGATTTCTTTCCTTCTGCCACACCATCTGCCAAAGTGATATTTGATTTACCATGAAATTATTCTCGATGATGGACAGCTTAGATAAATTTCTAGTGTCTGCGCTCTGAAAGCAAATCAGCTTTCCAATAGTGAGGAAATTTCCGTGTACTTCTTGAACAATGATGTTTCAGTTTCCAGCAAGACTGGTGTTCTGACAGAACATCTCTCATTCAGTTTCGCCCAGCAGGGAGAGGTAGCAGAACTCTGTCCTATTGGAGAACTTCCAGAGCAAAGCGCAAACTGTGGAGGTGGAGATAATGGCCATGGCATAATGGCCATGGCAATCTCATCCCTCAGAACAGCAAATGTTTACCTTTTATTATTTCAGTTAATGAGATTGCCCCTTTAAAAATAGGCTTCTACAAAGTGCCTGTGATAAAGTAAACAAAACCCATCTAATTCCTTTGGCTTTTGGCCTGGGAGTGACACACAGACAGTAGATATCTTAGTTAATGAACAGAAGCAAAATGCAATTGCTATGGAATAGTCAGCTGACTGTGACTCTTGGTGCTGTTTACAGACTGGCAAGCAATGCTTTCACTGTGTTACACCGCTTTCTGATTTGGAGAGGGCATCTCTTGGATTTTGAAGCAGAATCCAGCTGTGAAGTGGGTTGTGTGTAATTTTGCGCTCCGTGTAATTCAGTGCTCTGATTCTGTCCAACAGTTCCTCTTGCTTTCGCTTTTTCTTTTAGTCCAGAGATTACAGATATCGTACAAATTTACCGAGGGTAGCAAGCCAAAGAATATATGCATCTCACTGCATAAGGCATGGCGAGGCATGACAGAGGAGAAAATGCAGGAACCTGAGGCTTCAGTCTTGCAGCTTTGTTTCTGCTTATTGCATTAAGTGTTTCTCATGACTCTGAAGAATTAGCTCAGCCCATCTTGCCTGTGGTACAAACAGGAAATGAAAACCTTGCAGTTGGAGGATACACCTGCCAAGTGCTGCTTTAAGCAGCTGTGGCCATTACCCATGGTTGAGTGCAAAACCGGAAGAGTCGAGGGCTGCGTACAGGCTGAGCGTTGCTTTTCAGAGCTCTGGAGGCTGGATGGTGAAAGAAGCAGAGATGAAGGTGTAGTCACACTTTGCCTGGCAGCCTGTCTGGAAGTGCTAATCGGGAAGTCGCTCATGTAGCATGCAAACTGCAGTTTTTGAGGAGCGTGTGTTCTCCCTTGCTGTTGATCACTGGTCTCCCAGCTCCAGTTGGCACTTGGATGCTGCAGGAAGCACTGCTGTGTGAGAAAGAGCACGTGTTAGTTCCTTGTGGGCTGTGCTGACTAAGTGGGTACGAGGGTGGTCAAGGTTCCCGAGGAGTTTGGTGTGTGGAGATTGCTCTCTAATTTCCTTAAGCAGTGTAACAGCATCCTAGATTACGTTCCTGAAATGGCAGTTGACAGCATTTGAAGTAGCACAGCTGCCCTGATGGAAGACCAACTGCAGTGATTTGGACAAATTGTCAGTTGATGTTGGTTTGCATGGTGCCTCTGACAGTCTGAAGAATGGATGACGCTGTCGCTTATCAGCACACGACATGGACATTTTCAAGCAGGCACTCAGCACTCTGGACTCTTGAGTAGAGCAAGCTGTGGTGCGCATTACCACTGAGCAACATTTTGTTTTCAGACCTAAATACCCATCTGCCTGGTGATGAATATTTGCATCTGGGAGTGCTGTGCAGAGTAGTGTTTATTGTGTGTGTCAGAAACCTGGTCATAGCGTAGTGACAAGAAAAGGTGAACCATGGTGTGCAGGGCTAAGTCATCTGCTGTAAAAGCATAACCCCGTTATGCTTTTGGGTGCTAAATCAAGTGGTGCACTCAAACTTAGTTTTAATGGATTGTGTATGTGTGCTTATACCTTCCTGTCTGGACTTGCTTGAGAAGCATTCTTCTTGCTGGCTTGCTCTTTCACCTCCCACCCATTGAGATCTTTGTCTTGATTCATGATTCATGTCTGATTCAGACACGTGGGTAGTAGACTTGGCAGCAAGAATCTCCTTAGTTTGAGGATTCCAGAAGCCTTTAATGAGGGGCAAAAGCACAGAAACTAGTTGCTGAACATATAAACCAAGTGTCACATATGGTAGAACCGGGTTTATTGTTTGGGGACTTTTTTTTAAGTTATGGGTGAATCTTGCACCTTAAATCCCTGCACAGAATTTGTGTGGGTACTGAACAACAAATAAGGAAAAATTACAGATATTCCTCGACTTGTCTGCTGTGGTATGATGCCTTGTTAGGTCTTTTAATTTTTTTCTTCATATACTGCCTAATCCCAAGCCTAGGAGGTTTTATGGTCTGGATGATAACAAGTGGTAATGAAATTCTGGTGAGAAAAGCTTTTGCTAAATGCCTCAGATATTTTCAAGTGTGCATGTCTGTATATAGTATTTAATGAACAAAAAAAACCAAGGATAGCTTACATTACATTACATTTGCTGCTTGCATTAGGCATGAAAGCATTGATTGCTTCAGGATCTGAATCTGACTGAATCAACTGCCTGCCTTTTCGGGTCTGCAAATACAACTATACCAAGCCTTGAACTGAAAGAAATCAAAACCAGGATCCCTCAGGAGACAAGCTCTGCAGCTGTAATGATCTCCTGTCGCTCAGTAGCTTTCATTACTTACATTTTTTTGGATAAGTTATCATTCAAATCCTCAGACCACACCATGAAATGAAACTATATGGCTGGCTGTCCTGGAGCGTCACGTTCTTGAAGCAGAGAAGTCCCTCAGTCTTTGGTGTTGACAGCTGTGATTGTGCACCTTGGGCGACCTCGTTGCTTTGTGGGGGATTATGCTGATGATGACTTGTCTTGGTAGAATATTGTGATTCATTGTTAAAGTGTAATCCTTTTTAGATTGTTATTATAGAACTGTAGTTATTGATTGCATTCTCACAGGAAGTATGTCTAAGTAAAGGGTAATTAACTAGACTAGTAATTATCTTGATTGTTGTCCACTCAGAATGATTTCATAAAGAAGCAGGTAGTGCTGCAGTGAGACAGATGAAAACAAAGCATTTTTTAGGCTAGCTTTGGTTTATTGCAATAATATGGCTAGTAGCATTGGATCTATTTCAAGCTCTTTGTATGCAAGCTGCTCCAATGTATCAGGTGAAAGCCACTGCAAACAGTACTGAAAACAAAACAGAATATATTAATTTTGTTTTCCAAATTGAATGAAATAGTTGGGTGCAACAGCATGAAGAATTAAGCAAACAAAACTAGCTTTTGAGCAAACTGCAGTTTTTATAAACTAAGGGGAGTGGAACAGTAAAGGATTATGTAGATTCTTAACTTGGTTTTAAAAACCTCAGGACCCTAAGTTTGTAAGTAGATATATATGCTTACGTAAGCGAAACAATCACTGAAACACTGAGCTCAGAGGGAACAGGTCTGTAACAGGAGCTTTTTGCAGGACTACTCTACCACTTGTTCACACAGATACTTCTGAGAGTTCTTCTGAGTGTAGCCGTATTGACTTTGTGACAATCTATTATGTGACTCCGAGTAATGGGGTCCTACGTGTGACCCAGAAAGGAAGAAGTAATGGAAGGGAAAATCGTGGAGGAAAGGTGAGCCGCTGGGAATGAATAGTACGGTACACGGGAAGTCAGAACTGACTCCCTGCTTAGCAGCACTTCTTTCAGCCTAGGGCCCACTGTCTGAAAGGTGGTTTCAGCTGATGCATTGTCAGGTGTTGCTTTTCCAGTCACCGCTGTTATGGTTACTCTGTGCTTTAAGAGACTGGCACCCATCCATTACCTCACGTGCTTGTCAAGCTTGCTGGTTTGCACTGAGTTGGCTGGGACTGCCAGGCAACGTATTGCTTAGTGCTTTTGTGATTTGGGTGCATGGATCTTAGAGAATTATTTTGAAATGTGTAGCAACCTTCTGATGATTATATTTTTTTATATTCTTTCGAAGTCCCTGTGGATGATCCTTGTTCCATCTGGGCGTTGGTGAAACACTGAGTAGGCAGTGGCATCTGCAATACAGATCACATTTCAGCCCCCATGTCCCAGAGCTGCAGAATTTAGCTTAAATGGTGCAAAGACTTTAAGAGAATGGTAGATGATGATAACTGACGATTAAGTACTCTGTCTTTATAGCCTCTTAAGAAAAATTATAATGAAATTTCTCACTATCCTTTTGTTTCTTGCTGTCATAACAGCTCTTTGTAGGCTTGCGTAGGCTTTGTACTAGAGCAAAGAAAAAAGGCAGCAGGATCGTAGGTAAAGAAACTACTGAAATTGTCCTGGAAAAAGGTTGCAGAGGTTGTTGTTAACTACTGTATAGCAGAATTTCCATGAAAATCTACCAGATCAAGCAAGAAACTACTACTTTGCCTTGCTGATGATAGAAAAATGAACGTAGGGACTCTATTAAATTTGCTATTTCAGTTTACTTCTGTTCTTTAACTCACTGTAGTTTCAAATAACGAGCTAGGATTGTTAGTGATTTTTTTTTTTTTTTTTTTTTTTTTTTTTTTTTTGAATCTTCCTTTCCCCCTGCCCTCCCATCCCTATTAGTTTAGATGTAGTTGGTATTTATAAATTTTATTTGTTTCAATCAGGACCCTGTTCTGCAAATTCCTGCTCACACTACCTGCTTGTCAGTGCTTGCCTCAGGGTAGTTACAAGTGTGGTAGCTGTTGGCAGAACTGAGCCATTTGTTTTTGTTTTCTCTTTAAGTAAGAGAGAGATTTTATTTTTCCATCAAACAGGTTCAAGTCTCTGTCACCTGTACCCTCGGGTCAGAATAGATCTGTCCCTGGGATATTTGGTATTTCAGTGAGAGGCTTGATTTGTTCTATACAGCCCTTAAAACAGCTTCAAAAAAGAGCAAAAAAACCCAACCCTAAACAGATCAAGGAATACTCTCAGTGGATTCCACTTAACCTATTCAGTGAGCTGAATATGTTATATATTATTATATTATTGTGTGTGTGTATATATATAATGCAGTGTTATAGTTGTTCTCCTGAAATAGTGGGAGGATTTCAGGAAAGCAGATTAGGTCTTTGGGCACTCAGACCTGATCCAAAACCCCTCAGTATATGAGCCTGCTCCCAGTAAGTGTAGTGGGTTTTGCTAAGCCGTATCCTACTGGTGTCTTGAGGCAGGATTGTGATGGCTGTGCTTCTGCATAGTAGTAATGTATGAAACTGTGCTCTGATAATGACAACAGTCCTCTGGGGGAAGCTGTACTCCCAGGAATCAATGGCTCCAAGTTGCTGTTAATCTTTAATTCTTAATGGGATAGGTGAGATGGCAACAGTGAACTCTGCCTAGGGTTGAATAGTCTGGAAAACTTCATCTTCCCTGTGTGTGTGTATGTGTGTGTGCATATATATATATATGCTTCAGTGCTGTGCTTCAAATTCAGTGATTCAAAAGCGCAGTCCAGTGCTGCTGCACAGATTAATGTCAGGCACCACGGCACAATACTTTGAATGCCTTGTGGCTCTGTTACAGGGATTGGTTCTTCCATTATCTTCCACAGCATTTTTGCTCTATTGCTACCTAGCTGCTGTTCTAGTGGCACAGCCTGTCACATGCTCTTTAGCAGAATACTAGCTGTTGTCCTCTTCAGCATCCCACATCTTTCATTACAGCATCTTTTAGTGTGTGTGTGTGTGTGTGTGTGTATGCATGTATGGATGTGTTAGTTACAGTTCACACTGAGTAACTTATATGCTGAATCTAAGAATGTTAACATTTTGCACCTTTGCCTTTTGGAATGTTTTATTTTTAATTGGAAAACCCTTAAGTACATTGATCTTGAGGCATTCAGACAATCCTCATACGTAGATCTAAATTTTCTCTGTACATACATAAGTAGCATAGAACACTGAATGGGAATCTAGAAAAAATGAGGCCTAGAGAAATCCAGCCAAAGTAGAAGATCAAGGAAAACTGAGCAGAAATGTAGAAGAAAGGAGGCTGAAGGAGATAAGGGCTGTGAATACACATGGGCAATAGCATTAGTCCTAGTCCTATTGCAGCATGAGGCAGTGATTTGAAAAACAGATACCATCACTAACAAAGAGGAAGATCTTGCTTTAGAAATAGATGTGAGAAAGATTCCTCCTACAGCAGGCACACAAAGTTTTCATCTTCCCACTCACGCCACTGCTCCAACAGCCTGCAGCCCTGTTTGCATCCTCAGTTGAGTGGGGTTGGAGACTGAAAGTTGCAGTTCAGCAAATGTACTTTTGCCTACCACTGCCCGGGACAGCATGCCCCACTGGTATGGGGCTGAAAATGATCTTTTCCCACCTAGCTCCAGTCTCCTGCTTTCCTTGTTTTAGGGGAAAAAGGGTTGTGAGTAGATATATAATAAAGAATCAAATAAAAAATTGTCAGCACTTCTTATTGCGTGAGTACCTTAAGCATCTTCATCCCAGGCAGCTGTAACCTAAGCAGTCACATTTCCCTTGGAGCTGAAGTTGAATTTGGCCCATTGTCTCCTTCACACCCACAGCACAAATAATAGCTGCAGCTTTTGAGGGCTGGGTGGGAGGGAGGAGGTGGGAAAGCCACTAGAGTGTGGTGTTGCATTGACAGCTGACATGTATTCCTTGGAAACCTGTGCTTCTCATCACTTCTGGATATAGCAGTATGACACATCATTGGGAGACATGATACACTGTGTTAGGAGTGGGGCATCATGATGAGCATAGGATCTTTATAGAAGGGATACAGAACCCTGCTGACTTCTGGTTGCGGGGCGGGGTGGTGAGGGGGGCCAGCAATACAAACCTGAAAACTGGCTTGGACTCTTCAAAAACTCCACTTTAGGCAGGAGTTACATCCACAGGGATTACTTCAACTCAATGATGTTTACTTCCAGTTGTTCTGTGAATAATTTTGGGTCCTGTTTGTCTGCAGCAGAACTGAGGAAAACAGGACTTCTGCTATCTGCTAAATAGGCTACACAGAAATAATTTTTAATCTCTTCTGCTTGAATAACATTCAAGGAGAATGTTATTGCTCCTTCCTCCAGAAGGAGGCTTGGACCGCTTACAGGTGCTGTGCCTTTCATTCTCACTACCCTACAGTTAGCCCTGTGCTAGCAGTGTGCAGTAACAATCTGGAATGATTTAAGGCAAATTAATATAGAGTATGATACCGCAGGGGTGTATAAACCTGCAGTAGGGATTTATTAAACTGTAACTTAGCTGGAGCTAGCGATGTCTGTGGAGTTTCAGCAAGTGCATGTGAGCCTTCATGATTCTTTAACATCCACAACTTTCTATGAGCGCTTCCTCTTGCTAGCACAGTATGTTTACAGAAGTATTACTGCTGCATGGGAAACTTGGATCAAACCAAGAGTGACTTCAGCTTGAGCTGCTTTCAAAACCAAGATAAGTCAAATAGGAAAGTAATCTTATTTCAGAATAAGCGCTCCTTTATGCAGATTATATTTTGTCAGTTCAAGTTGCAGCAAAGCTTAAGACTTCCCTGAGGAAAAAGAAATCCCAAAAAGAAATACCGCTTGCATATGTGACTTCATACATCCTCCTCGCATGTGGTAAGGCAGCCACCCAATTTTGCCCCCACACAATGACCAATACTGCTATAACTGAACAAATCTGGGAAGGGCAGCCAGGTGAAAGTGTGATCTGGAGAGCTATACTTTGCCCATGTTTTGTTACTTGCAATTTTTCTTTGTGCTTTGCACTTCTATTCTGTTGTGCATAGCCACTACATGCTGTTACAAGCTCTGTTTTTTTTTTCTCCAGCATGGTGCCATGTCCTAATGATGGAAGAAATGAGCCTTGCCTTCCTTGTTTGCGGTGCTCTTTAGGATTCCTCAGCATGTAATGTGCTTGCTAGTGGGCTGTGGTTCTAACTTGCCAGGGTTTTAAGTCCCAAATCATGAGACTCTATTTCGCTCTATTTTTTTTTATTTTTATTCTTCCATCTTTCCACCTCTGTGATGGAGCACTCAGCTGCTGTTTGTGAGCAGCTGCTCTGTTTCCCTGCCTGCCTGGAGCGGTATCCAGACAGCTGCCCTGGGGGACAGCCAAGGTGGCCAGAGCAGTGACCAGCTTTGTTAAAAAGTAACGAGATTGGGAAAGAGAGGAGCGAGTGGGAAAATCTGTGACCTGGAATAAGTTGTACAGCACACTGCTAATGAGTGCTGCAGGGGCACTGAGTGAACTATGTGCCCGATTAATGGTGTTCTATGCACCTAATATGATGAGACTCCCTTGTTGACTTGGTGAAAGCTGTTAGTCGTGACGTGATACTGAAAGCCTCTGGGAAAGGAAATATTGCTGACAGTGGCAAAAAGCTCACATTCGTGTCTCATGGAAACTTAAATATGCGTAAGTGTAGTTTCAGCGTCTGCTCTCTGCATGACTCATTCAGAGAGAGAGAGGGCCAGGTGTGGCTCTGAACAGGCCTGTGGTGTGCAGCATGACTCTTTATTTTTTACAGACATCTTTCTTGTGGATGGTAGAACATTGTATTTGACTATGTATGTCTGTTGTTTTACGAGTGTATTTTTCCAGAGATGACTGCAGTGTTTGCTTTATGCTTCTACCTCTGAGTGCTTGCAGATCAGGAAGGAGCAATTCAATGTGCTTGAAGCTATATGATAGGTTTATGATATGTCAGGATTTCAGATTTTGCCCAACTTAATATTTCTTTTCTTTGTGTTCCAGAAAAAAGCATGGCATACAATTAAAACCATGGTTAATTTACCAGTGATTAGCCCCTTCAAGAAACGCTACTCGTGGGTGCAGCTGGCTGGGCATACAGGTGAGATGAGTATCTTCGGTGTTTCTGTCTCTGAAATGTGGTGTGGGTTCATTTCCACTGACTGAGTTGCCGATGTTACTTCCTTAGCTGGAAGCATTACTGTCCTTGCCTTTGTGCACCCAAGCCTTGACAAGGACAGGTTTTCTGGTACCAACCCCAAACTCTTGGCATGAACGTAAGCCCTTGAGAGGAAAGCAAATATGGTGACAGTTGATTTGGTGGCCAGGTGTTTGCATAGTGAGGATTGTTGGTATTCATTATATGCATGCAATGCACATAGCAACTCAATCAGCTATTTCTGTGTCAGTAGAAGTTAGTCAGTGTGCTCCTGATATAGGATTACTTTCATCGATAAGCTTAAAACAAACATACAGCAACAAGAAAAAAAAAACAAACAGAAAAGAACACCAATAAGGAGAAGTCATCAGGTTTGCTTCTCTTACGCTTCATTTAATTCTTATGCAGCCCTTGTTCCCTATGTGCAAGCGTAGGGTTTATTAGTACACACGTGGGCAGGCTCCTACGCTGCATCGTGCTTTAATGCAGCACTCGAACCAGCTCTTTGTGTGTTAATGCGTTAATGTAGTGCGCTTCAAAGCTGGGCAGAGAGATTTATTTAGTCCTAGAAATGGAGTAGCTGCATTTGTGTAGTGGTGTACTGACCTGTGTCACCCAGTGCCAAGATGACCCTGTCTTACTGTAGTTCCTATCACAGTGTGTCTGGCGTTGGCTTGATCTGTGCGGAGTGTTGCACTGAACGTGTGTGTAATTGTAACCCTTCTGAGTGCTTGTGTAGGATGAAGAAGAGGGCGGAGAGGTTACCAGAGATAATTAGGAGAGATACCATTTCTGTTTGCTTTTGATAGTTTTCTGTGGTTGCGTTTAGTCCATCATTTTTGCAGCTGTTCTTCTATGATATGACAAGTTTTTTCTAAACTATAACTTGTGCCATTGTCAGCCTAGCCCTTGTAATGAGCCAGTGCCAGCTCCAGAATTTGTCAGCAAGGAAACAGTTTGCAATGGCTGAAAGATCCCGCTGCAATAGAAGTACAGTGCTAGGCACAGGTTTAATGAAGCTCCTACTTTAGGGCCTATTTTCTGTTGTGAAGATTAAATAAAGAGTACCTGTGAATGAAACGTACTTTTCTCAGATATTATTGGCAGGCTGCAAATTCCACAGCTGGAGAGTAATGACTGCTTATCTTGGCCTATGCACACTCTTTCATTTGTACTGGATACCATTCAGGCCCGTGGCTGTGAAAACAATTGTGCTGCAGGCTGTACCTGCAGATTAGCAGGGCTCCCCAGGGCAGGCACAGTACCTGGGTGTGCCTGCATGTGCAGTCACAGACTGTGCGTGTGGAAAGGGCAGTGCTTGGCTTTGTGATTGCTGATGGACTGCGCTGCCTTGGGATGTACACACTCAGCAGGTACACCATACGTGAGGATTAAGGCCAAAGCCAACGCTGACAGTCTTACGCAGCTTTAAAAGAACCCTTCAGAGCAAAGGAAGCATGGCTTGTGGTTTCTTCTTGTACATTTTAGTAAGTATAGTAATGTTTAATAGACTCACAAAGAGTTCGGTGTGGATAAAAAAAATGAGCTGGAGCAGCTGCATTCCTTAAAGCTATAAATTCCAGTGTGGGAATGTATCCAAATGGATTTTCACTGCCAACAGCTGTGTTTGCCCTGGGCGTTTTATTTTTATGAGAGGCATGTTATCTTTTCTCATTTGGGGAAAATCTTTGTGGTATCATGCTGCTGAGGTAGGTGAGGCTGGAGTAGTGGGGGGAAGGTGCTTTCCCCTTCGCAGGTGAGGCTTTTCAGCATATCTTTGATTTTCTTTTCAGGGAGTTTCAAGGCAGCTGATAGTGGTAAGATTCTCAAACGCTTCTCAGAGAATGAAAAGGAATGTTTTGAGCGACTGATGAAAGATCCACTACGATCCTGCGTCCCTTGCTTCCATGGTGTGGTGGAGAGAGATGGAGAGACCTACATTCAGCTGGATGACTTGCTTACAGATTTTGAAGGGCCATGTGTGATGGACTGTAAGATGGGGATCAGGTGAGACGTGAAAGAGAACGTGTTTTCTAACCTAAACGCGTTTGTAGGAGGCGAGGGGAGGGGTAATATGGTCGTGCTGTGTGTGTTGGAGGAGCTTGGTAACAGTTTGGGAGCCTTGGGATTCAGTCCAGACAATTGGTTTGACATTTGCCTTGGGCAGCCTAAGGAGTCTGTGTCCCATTGGTGCCGAGTTACACGTGGGTTCTGGAAACTGAGTGACCCGTAGACTAAACGTGACCCCCATCAAGATGTTTTCGGTGGTGACTGGGACAAAGTTTCTCTGCAATGGCCTGAAAAAACATGGAGAGAAAGTTACACGATTCACTCTCTGCCAGTTCATTTAATCTTTGCCTTTGCAGTGATTCATTAAAACCCTATGAAGTGTAAAATTCCCTTCTCCAAGTGTGAATGGCTGAATACCAATAGAAAAGCCAATTTCTAAAGCTTGAATGAGTCTTTGGTGATATTGATCTTCCCTGTGGAGAAGTATTGACTGTCTGCCCAGGACTGACTTTTCCCCATTCTGACATCTGTGTGATGTTATTCACCTTGTTCTTCAGCTTCTCACTTTCTTTTCTTTTTCCATTTTCCATGTCTTCTGTATGATTTAGGAGAAAACCTCAAATAAGTTATCTAAGCATAACAAATACATACAGAATCTGTTGAAGGCCTCAAGTAACAGTACAGAAAGGTAGAAACTGTTATAGTAATCCTTTGGGTGCCAACTCAGGTGCTTGGTTACTGCAATAAATGGAATATGCAATTTATGGGAGTGAGACAAGCCTTTTAAAATAGGCGGAGAATCTTAAGTGAACTGTCTGCTAAATCAGAGTAGAAATCTGCTATGCCCAGAAGAAAGAGGAGAAGCATTGGCAGCAGTACATGTTGTGTTCACAGTAGTTGACGCTTAGGGAACGAGTGACAGCATCTCTTAAACAACAGTCCAGCTTGTTTTGCAGCGTGATTAAGAATTAAGGATGTACACTCCAGGCACCTGACAAAGTGAAACTTGTGGAGAGGGACAAGTTTTAGGATCCAGTGAAATGCAGAGACAATGGATACTGCCTTTTTAGTGGCTGCCAAGATGGAGCGATAAGAGCAAAGCACAGAAGTGTTGTCTTCCCTTTCTTAGTTACTTCTTCTGGTTTGGAGCTACAGTTCCTCAGATAACATGCTCTAGTTCATTACAATTTGAAGATTTATGTCTTTTACTCTCTAAAACATTATATGAAACTGTATTTGCTTTTTGAAGCCTGAAAAAATGCATAAGTGAAGTTTTTCTCAAGGAGAGAGTAGCCATTAAGACTTCAGCAGGCCCCTTTGCTTTTGATTTCAATGCAGGTGATCTGATCTCTCTTAACTGTCCTCTGAAAGTACATTTGTATGTCCTGGCAGAATAGGAACTCGGCTTTCTCTCATTCTTGTAAGCAGGACGTAAGAATAACGTGTAATTGTAAGGCAAAGGTATGGTTAAAACAAGAAGTGAATGAGGCAAATCTTGATTCCTGCTATAGTTTCACTAAGTAAGCATGTGTGGTCGTTAGTCTGTGCTTTGCATTTGCCATGTGCAAAACTGAGGTAATGGTAGTACTATCCTGGCCAACTGAAATTGTAAAAATAAAGTTGGGAAGTTCCTGCAGTTTGTTGGAATGTGATGTCTTTGCAGGACATACCTGGAAGAAGAGCTGACTAAAGCCCGTGAGAAGCCAAAGCTGCGTAAAGACATGTACAAGAAAATGATTGAAGTGGATCCTCTTGCTCCCACAGCTGAAGAGAATGCTCAACATGCTGTCACCAAGCCCCGATACATGCAGTGGAGGGAAACAATCAGCTCTAGTGCCAACCTGGGCTTTAGGATTGAAGGGATTAAGGTAATAGTTCTGCTTCTGCCTGTTCAATTTAAACTGAACTTTGATTTGTTAATTAATCAAAATGCTAGCATGCATCACAAACCAGGTTTTCTAATGGATTATGTGAAAATGCATTAATTATATCCATGAAGTTCAATGTATTGTTGCTTTAAAGCATCAGTTGTTATAACAGTTGGGTCAAGTATGTTAAGTGCCAAATGCGTATCAGCCATGCTCAGTTCAACCACAGACATACTGCAGGAAGAAAACAAGAAGGTACAGAGCGTAGATACAGTAAAAATGTAAGGAGGAATGAAGAACTGATGAAATAGCTGCCTCTCCCCTCCACTTTCATTTGTTTATTTATTTATTTATTTATTCATACCCTGTTATATTCCATTTAAATCACAGAAGAGAGTGTTTGTTCCAGTTATGCTTATTTGCAAGGCAAGTTAAAAGCATTAGAATCACAGAGTCGCCAAGGCTGGAAAAGACTTCCAAGGTCATCCAGTCCAACCGTCCACCTACTGCCAATATTTCCCACTAAATCATGTCCCTCAGTACAACATCCAAATGTTTCTTGAACACCTGCAGGGTCGGCGACTCCACCACCTCCCTGGGCAGCCCATTCCAGTGCCTGACCACTCTTTCAGAAAAGTAGTATTTCCTAACATCCAACCTGAATCTCCCCTGGTGCAACTTGAGGCTGTTTCCTCTAGTCCTAATCACTAATTACATGGGAGAAGACGCTGGCCCCCATTTAGCTATGTATTGTTAGGTTAGAGGAAACATCTTTTACTTCTAGGAATATGACAGTATTCAGTATAGATGAAGCTGGAATAAAGCCCAAAAATACAATGATAAAACCTGTCAATCAGCAAAATCCTTCTGCTGTTCTTGATGGATGAGTTTGTGTCCCTATATCGTATCTAGGATAGTACTTTACAGCCTCTGAAGAATCTTTGCAATTTTCTTTCCTATCCATTAATTGCTTGTATTTCTTGTGCCTCATGGCAGAATCAATGTCAACGGTTTATGGGCTGGTCCGGCCCAGTTCCGTGACCAGCAGGGCGGAGGGATCTGCGGATCCGCGCCTCTGGGAAAGGGGAAGCAGGGGACCCCAAAATACTTGAAAAAAACAACAGCACTGATCTGAGGTGGAACAAATGATTTTACTAAATATAGTATTAGTAAACTACAAAGAGAGAGAGAGAGAGAGAGAGAGAGTCTGTTTGAATTGTATAGACCTCACCACAATCCTGGGGTGAGAAGTGCAGTCCAGTTGAGTGACTGAAGTACAGACGGCGAAGTGCAGATGGCGAAACGCAGGCGGCGAAGCGCAGATAGCGAAGCGCAGACAGCGAAGAGCAGGCGAAGAAGAAGGCTCAGGTGACCTTGCATGGAGTTATATCCCCTTGCTGACCGCAAAGCCTCCTGGGGAAATGTAGTTCTTCTCCGACGGACGAACATTCGGCAGATATCAAACCCCACCCCCAGTGCATTACATGATGTTATGGTGTGGAATACTGATGACCAAAAATCATAAAACCATGACATTCCACCCCTTATTCTACATCACTACATCATGCTTAACACATGGGATTACAGACTGCACTCCCCCAACATCAAATTCCCTTGTGGTACACACTGAACATCCCCCTTTTTCTGCATCACCCACCAGGTGGACCCAGGTCCCTGGGCAAAGACAGTTCCGCGAAGAGGTTTGCCCTTCCCAGAAGCAGGAAAAACCCAAACTGCTTTTCCTAACATGTTCTTTACATGTACTACAGGGACCTTATCTCCCTCTACAATATGTAGGGAGCTGGATTGGGTAGGACCATCTCGACTGATTGATCCTCTGGTGTTAACCAGCCAGGTGGCTTCTGCCAAATGCTTCTCCCAGTGTTTAAATGTTCCGCCACCCATTGCTTTCAACATGGTTTTTAACAACCCGTTGTAGCGTTCGATCTTACCAGAGGCTGGTGCATGATAGGGGATATGATAAATCCACTCGATGTACTGCAGGTGCTCAGGAGCACTGCCCTGTTCCAGTGCAGCTTGAATCAACCCATGACAATCAATTACCTATCCAGAAACCTTTAGGATCTACACTTAGAGTATCACCAACGTCACTAAGTAACTCAAATGCTAAGGCTCCAGGGTGACCTGATAGCGACCTTCCAGTACCTAAAGGGGGCGTACAGGAAAGCTGGGGAGGGACTTTTTGTAAGGGCACGTAGTGACAGAATGAGGGGAAATGGCTTTAAATTGGAAGAGGGTAGATTTAGGCTAGATATTGGGAAGAAATTATTTACCATGAGAATGGTGAGACACTGGCACAGGTTGCCCAGTGAGGTTGTAGATGTCCCTTCCCTGAACGCACTGAAGGCCAGACCGGATGGGGCTTTGAGCATCCTGGCCTACAGCAGGGGTAGGAACTACGTGACCTTAAAGGTTGCTTTTAACCCCAACCATTCTATGATTCCATCACTGGCTCTGTCACAGATCAAATTAGTTTAAATTAGTTTGCTTGGGTTTTGATAATTGTGTACCTGTAGCAGCATAGCGCTGGTGAGGGCAGCCCAAACACCTTGCACCCTGCGTGAGTACTTGCTAGCTGAAGTTGGTAATGGGGGGTCTGAAGAGGTTAGTAGGCTTAGTTACCCTGTGTGATTTCAGGATGTTCATCAGAGCACAGTTGTGCCTTTTGTCAGCGTATATACTTAAGTATATTTTGATGCTTTAAATTATTATTTGGATTTTGCATCTGCTTTGTAGTTCTAGCACATAGGAAAAAGAAAGGAATCAAAGAAGGTGATTCACATGAACAGAGGCTCTTTAACCATTCCAATCTTCTCCACTTCCACGTGTTGTCTTTTCCCTTCCTTGTTCACAGATCCTTCTGCTGTGCTACAGGAACTAGTCCTTCCAGCTCATGCTGTGTTTGGCCCCCTGTATGCTGTGCCACCCACTCCTGGCTGGTAGACAGGCATTCTCATGCAGGAACTGTCTGGGTGGTAGATGGTCTGCCTCTAATCCTGCCAGCATACTTTCTGTCTTACCCTTCAGCAGTATAATGATGTTATCCAAGTTACCTGTTTCATTCCTATGCCACTTTAAGTCCTTGAATGCTCTCTCTAATTGAATCAGAAACCCAGATGATCTCAAGACTTTTTGTGTACGTTCTTGGGAATATCTGAAGTCAGTGTAGAAGACTTACAGATTTGTGTTGAGTCCTGAAGAGTGACTGAGCTAGAGGAGCTCCAGTAAAACCTCCTGGCTTGTTCTTTGTGATTTGGCTGGTTGTCAGAGGTGGGAAGGAGCAGTATGGCACACAGACTGCATGATATTTCCCTCTGCTGAGACAGTGCTGTAACTGTGCAAAAAAGTACGCAAATAATCCTTTTTTAAAACACAAGAAATACTGTGGAGTACTCCAGTGTGCTTCCTATTCTTCTGTCTTTCTATGCTGTTATGGGGGATGTAGGCAGGCATTATTCTTCCATTTTTCTATATGGAAAAGGGGTGGCAGTTTTTCAAGTAATACAGCTAATCAGTGTTCCTCCAGACTGCTTCACTGTAGCCGAACTCTAAGTCCCATTTTGTATATTTGCAGGGGAGCAATGCCACACTTCACAAGTCCCCGTTTTGAGAGTAAAGCCTATGAGGATCGGTGATGTCAGCAAGTTGTTAGGGGGGAAAAAGAGTTGGTTTTTTGCCCCAAGTACCCTGATAACTCCAGGAATTAGGTCAGCAGATATTGGGCTTGGTCATTCAAAAATATTCCTGCTTTGTGGCTGCTGGAGTAAGGAACAGAAATAAAGTGAATTCATAGAATTTCTTTTGTGAAAGGGCTCAATATAAATGAGTTTCAGCCCCCCTCCCGAAGGGACTGCCTGCAGTCTTGGCCTTGCAAACGTCATCTCTTCAACACTAAGCTAATGGTTCTGCAGAGTTATGCATGAGAATCAGGGCTTCACATTTCCCATTCTGTCAGTGAATCTTTCTGCAATTTCAGAAGTTACTTTACTTTGGTACCGTTCTGTTAGCTGTCCTTTGGGATAGCCATTTTCCCAGCAGATTTGACTGAGAAGTCTCTGTTAAATTCATTTAGGTCACAACCTTAACCCAGAACCCTTTAAGGGGACTCTGCAGAGTAATCTGAACAAGACCATGCAGGTTAAGATAGGCAGCAATATTTTAGTGCTCTGCTGCCACCTGTGTCACTGTCCCATCTAGTGAGAAGTGCTGCAAGTGCTCCACAGGCTGCACCATGCAACGGACTGCTGTGCTGTGCAGGAACTGACAAAAATGTGACCTCGGGGAGCAAGTAGGGCAAGTGCCTTCTGGGGATCAGGTACACTCAGAGCTGTTGCAAGGACCTGCTACAGAATACAAGGGATAGTGCAGTTCAAAGTCTGGACTGTTGTTTACAGCAAAAAAAGACAGGCAGCAGTTGTGTTTCGTGTCAACCACTGCAAAGGAATAAAATCGTAAGTGTATTTCTAAATAAGAAGGATACAAGCCACTAGCGTGTCTGGATTTAAAGAAAAGAAAAATACCAGAGAAAACAGCAGCTTTTACAGACTTTGTTGTCGGCTTTAGGGCATGGAGAGAGATTGTTTTTAAAATAACCTTACTCCACAGAAGAGGTAGAAGGCGTCAGACCGAACTCCAGATTTCTGTCTGCCGTTGAGTTTTATCGTACCTCGGATCAGATGGCTCCTCGCTGTCACTGCCTGCCTGCTGCTGCCTTTGCGTAACTTAAACTTACGCAGCTCGGCAGGCTGATGTGCCACGCTGGTATCTGGCCTGCGGCCTTGGGATAAAATTGTGTTTATTCTCCTAAAACGTCTGGGTGGTGGGAGGTTCTTCAGCATGGCTTTGCCGTTCAGTTACTTCATTGCGTGACAGATCTGAAAATTCAATACTATTGCATTTTTTAATGTATGCTGTAAGGACTCTGCTTCTGCTGTGAAATAAAAAGCATTGCGCCTTCTGAGACCAGAGCAGAATTTAACTAGTTCTGGTGCAGTGACAATGTGTTGATGGGAATGTATTGTGATGACCTGTTAATTTCATCCTGTAAAGGAATAATGGAGATGAGGGATTTCACTGGACTGTTACAATGGAGAGAAATGTAGTTTGATACCTTGCAGGCTTTTGGTAGAAACAGGTGACCTACTGCAAAAATGGCTGTATTTTGCATGCCTGTCCTAAAAGCTTTTACTTGTGTCTTTTCACATGAGGGATGTTCTTGGAGAGGTGCAGTCTGTGTTCACAGACGTCTCAGATCCATGCACTGCTCTTAGTTACTTGTAGCCTCACAAGCACAAACTGGTTGTTAGCAATGCACAAAAAGATTTTATCATTTTCAGGAGTGGGGTACTTCTGTATTCAGTTGTATTGTTAGCATAAAAGTACTGTGAGTTTCTCCTGGCTGCTACAAGCATGCTCACACTGTCTTTTGCCAGAATTTATACACCTACTTTGTCACTGCCAGCATTTGGATCACTGCAAATCTTGAGTTGTTCTTGCCTGGAATTCGCTTTCTGTTTGGTGGCTTCTAGGTTATGTTAACATTAAGGTCTTTTGGGAATGGAGAGTCTTTACTACAATTCTTTTGTTTCCTTGTTTAAAAAGAAAGCCAACAAAAAACTAAACAGGAAGAAAAAGAAGAAAAACTGGTACAATTGGGTTTGAAACCATCCCCTTCTGCCCCTTCCACTGTCACGGTTTGGCTACGTAGGGCTTGTTAAGAAGACAGCTAAAGAGGTCACTGTGGTTTGCCTCATTGAACCTTTGCACTGCTACTACTGAGATGTGAGGAAAACCTTTCTGCAGGCTGGTAATATCATGAGGTTTGGGGTTGTTTGCTTGGTTTTGTTTTTTAACTACACTCAACAGGATATGAAGTGTCATTTCAAGTTATCCTATCAGCTTTTCTTTATTTTCCACCTCTTGCTTGAAACGAGGTTTATCTCGTCTCTTCCTGTTTGACTACTTACTTTCATCTGGTTAGCAAGAGCTGAGCTGCTGATGGTTCAAGGACATTGGCTGATGAGAGGAGTGACACGTGGTATAAATTGTGTTTTTGTGCAGAAAGCAGATGGAACATGCAACACAAACTTCAAAACTACGAAGACACAAGAGCAAGTTCTCCAAGTTTTTGTGGAATTCATTGAGGGCAACACAACTATTCTGGTGAGTCTGAACTCTTTGTGTTCACTGATCTTTGACCCATTCAACTTACTTGAGGGCCATACTTCCTCTGGTACAAGAAAGATGGATTTAACTGCCAAGGAAGAACAGGTTTGGACCACTGAGCAGGTGGGCTGGACATGAAGACTTACTGGGCAGTGAGTAGTGGTTGGCTGAGACCTGTTCTGGCAGCTGTTGCCGTACGTTCCTCAGGTTTCCCATAGCCTGAGAGCTAGCCAAAAATCAAACTTGTGACTTGCCACCAGTCTCCACCATAAGTGTAAGATGTATCAGAAGGATGATGATTTATGAGCAAGGATTGTGTTGGCAGAAAACTTGTGATTAGGGAATTTGTTCTAGAGAAAAGAAAAACAGAGCATGTGAACGGGAAGTGAGATTGGTGGCTGGCTCTGCTTGTGTGTGAGACTTGCCTCAGAGAGCAATTCCTGTACGCTACTTCATGGTTTTTCAGAGGAAGCACAGCAGGTGTGTGGTAGATGTCATAACATGTCTCTATCGTCTTCAGAACTTCAAAGGCTGCCATAGTATTTTGTTGCAGTATAGAAGCCATTATGAGGAAAAATTAAGCACCCAGGAGCAGTGTGCTTGGTAGTACAGGACAGCATTAAAAATGCATACTGGAGCTTTATGTGTTGATTTTCCTCCCCTTATATGTTTGGAGCTTCCTTGTCTCTCTAACACCAACTCATTCTCTTTCCACTGTGGTGAACGGAAAGATTCTTCATTGCTTGAAACTTCTATCTTCATTGGAAAAATTATAAAAAAGAGGGAAAAATAAAAGAAGCATTTAGCATTTGGCTGCAGAGCAGACTACATTATTGCATCCAGACAGATAAGTATGCTTGGTGTAATGCATGTAGCAGAGGAGCTCAATTCTTTTGCAGTGAAAGCTTGTTGAAGTGTATTTTCAGATTGACTTTCAAATGACGGCTCTGTTTGGAAAGACTTCTAATCTAAAACCAACTCTTTGTTATGTTGGTTCTTGTAAGCAGAATATCTTCCTTCATTCTCTGCCTGTTTCTGTTTTCTTTTTTCTGTCGTCACCCTCCAGAAAAAATACCTCAAGCGTCTGCAGGAAATTCATATCGTTCTTGAATCCTCAGACTTCTTCAAGCGACATGAGGTGAGCAGTGAGTATAATGCTGTGTGAAGGTGTAGTTTAGTTCTGCTTCTTTTAGTCATTCACATGTACTACAGAATTGCCTACTCTATTATTAGAAAGGAGTTTGTGGTAGAAGAAAACAGTACAGGTAGCCTTCATCACAAGGATACAGGAATAACAGATCTTTAAGGATAATGGATCCTCTCATCTTTATAACATACCAACACACTGAGCCCTGGGCCACTGTCGAGAGTAGTTTAGTAGTACCAGTTTCCTGTCGTTTTCTCTAATCTCGGTGTGCTACAGTGGAATGTTTACAGGGAAGTGGTAATGTGGAAGCTTGCACCTGGTACAACAGAATCCAGTTGTGTTTTAGACGATCAAGTCTTTATCAAAATACTGGATTTGTGTTAAATCTGTATAATTCTGCTATATACGTTCTCCTATGCTTTTCTGTAGAGAGAGCATTATTGGCATTTTAAGTTCTGGTTATTACAGCTCAAGATTTTGAGGTCAGACATTTTATTTTACCTTGTTAATTTCCACTTGTCACTGGAAGCAATTTTGTTAATCGTAGGTTATAGTCTTTATTTGAAAACAGTTAGTGGCATTTTCTCCATTGCTGGAATTGAGACCAGCTGCCGAGTGGGCTGGTGAACTGCTTTAATTCCCTCTGTCTGATGGGTCCCTTTTTTCAGCTAGCTGCCCATTTATACATTACTGATTGATTTTAGTTATATAAACAATGCATGCAAGTTGTAAATATGCAAGCAGAGTGGCCTTTGGCCCTAAAGACTGTTGGGTCTCAGGTGAGAAGGCTGTCATCTTAATGGGTGGCATGATAAGAGGAGACCTAAAGATACGCTTTTAACATAATCTCAATCTACGTTCCAGGTCGTTGGAAGTTCACTACTTTTTGTACATGATGGCAGTGGGAATGCCAATGTGTGGCTGATTGATTTTGGGAAGACCACCCTTCTTCCTGATGGGCAGACGCTGGATCATAGGATCCCCTGGCAAGAAGGCAACAGGGAGGATGGGTACTTGTTGGGACTGGACAATTTGATTCGCATCTTGGAAAGCATCACGGAAAGATGAGTTGAAAGTGACACAAAACTTACAGGGCTGCTTTGTAACTAACTTTCTTCTCTACTGAGATCACTCAGAAGGAAACTGCTTTAACTCACTCCCTTCAGACTCCTGAGGTCATCACAGTGCAGAGGGAACTACATCCAGAACCCAGCAGCTAATTATCAAAATGACTTTGCATCAGCCCTCTGTGAACCTAAATAACTAACTCCAGATTGGTCTGCATTGCACCAGCCTAACGCAAGACTGGTCCTCAGAGAATCAAGATCTCCATACTCAGGAACCACACCAGCATGAGTCAAGAGGTCTGTATGGTAAACCAGAATGATTCTGATTTCTGGTAAACTGATGGGACTTCCAGATTACCTCTCAGTGATCCAGAGCAAATGCTTGGGAATTCAGGGGAGGAGTAACAATTTTTCAGGGAACTGGATAGTTTTGAAACCAGCAGGAGTGTTTCTTTTCTTTCACCCTAATTCCAAGTCTTCTTGCTCCTGTGTAAACTATAGGTTGGACTAACAACAGCTGCTGCCTTATGTTATGGGTGTACTCAAGGTGGAAATCGATGATAAGCAGAAGAATCCTGGAGCAAAGTGAGACAGCAGTTGTAGTGGCTGTATGTGGTAACTGTTGTTGATTAGTCCTGCTCATCCCCACCTTAGCCTCAATTCACTTCTGTCCAAGAGCAGCCTTTGCTTTTTTATGTAGCCTCTGAGGAGATTACAGATAGTCCAGGGAGAGAGTAGCAGCCTGTTGTCTCCAGAAACATTTGACTTTTCAAACTGGGTGGGCTGTTGGGAAAGTGCCTAGCTTGGCAGGTTTGGCCTCTTGCAGCTGAACTACAGCTGTGAAAATCAGTTACTGCACTCTAGCACTCAGACTGGGGACTAAGGGGGTTTTTCAAGGCTTGCTCATTTTTAACATAAAACTACTGTACACATGCACATACATGCACACACTAGTAGCCAGTAAGCAATGTGATCTTTTAAGATTATAGTTTGACTGTCTTCTGATGCACATGAAAGAGGTGATTTCTTAACCGTGCTCCTATTCCCAAGTACAATGCTGCCACTGAAGTGTGTAGACTTATGTAAGTACTTTTATATAAAAGTGTATAGTGCAGCAATCAGGAAAGTAAAGTTCCTGCATTCACAGCATTACACTAAAGATAATTCCTACGCATTCCTCCTCCAATATATCAGCTGTTAACTCAGGGCAGTTTGGGGGAAGGAATGTCAATATATCACATCCTTTAATCCCTGTCTGGAATCACAGGACCACTTTTGGTTTACTCTTTTCTGCTGTGGCCCAGGCACAGCCACAGAAAATTCACAGTGATTCAGTGTTTAGATTAAAATCAAGAAAGTCTGAAGTGATACTTCTTACACTGGCTTCACACACCATTTCTGTTGGTTGCCTCTTGTCACTTTAACAGTTCTATAAATATAACAGGATATAAAGACCATCAGTATTCGCCTGTTCACTTACATTCCAGGCTTTAATATAAATACATGTCGATGCAGTTGCCAAAATGAGGACATGACTGAAGATTAGTGTTTGATTAATTCACTTTTAACATCTTGAGCTGGTAATGCACATCGATCAGAAATTGCTTCTCTTGCGAGTGTCCTGTGCTCAGAAGAGATTCCAAGAACTGCATCTATCCAAGGATAGATGAAGGTAACTCGGTGCTTTGGGGAGCAGCTTTTTCAAGAATAACTAACTGTGACCATGAGCAAAAATCCTGTAGAGCTTAGCTCTGGAATGAAATGCATCTGTGACGTTTGTAATTTGAATCAAAGGGAAATCAAAGAGTTAGTTTTGATAACAGACTCTTGTACTATGAGATCAGATTTGAGAACTTATTCATCACCTCTCAACAAAACAGCAGTATTAAAAATGCAATTGTGCCCTGAAGGTTAGAGGACATAGAATGGATATCCTGTGGGAAGTAGTGAGGTGTGAAGACATTTCCTTGTCAAAGAGGTTGTTTGAAACTGCTAATTATTTTTGCAGTTCGCTGCAAATTCAGACTTCTTCTGTGGCCTTCTAGAGTCCTTCTCAATTTATTTTCGTGATAGTATGCTAATGAATTTTCCACTGTTTTGTTTTGTTTTTTTCTCAGAGAGTTTTTTAGCTATTTCAAAGAGTTTACACTTTTTTTTTTTTTTTTTTAAATTGTGGTGAGCTTCCAGTATTGAGCACGCATGTTATAATTTCTGATGCCTCCTAACTTTGGAATTCCTATGAGATGACAAATTAATCTGTGGTGGTTTTCATACTATTAATTAAGAAAAAGTCCTCCTCCTTTTCTGCAGCCAACAGGTAAACTGCCAGCTAGCATTGCTTAAGGAGAAAAAAAGGAGTAAATAAATCTCACAGGATTACCTTTAATAACAAGGCCTTTTCTCTAAGACTGCAGTTTCAGGGATTTAGGAAAAAAAAACAACCAAAACCAGACAGAACTGGAAAAGGTTAAATAAAGCATAATGAGACAGGGTGATACAATTAATTAGTGGTCTGCCTAATTAACTTTCATAATGCTTTTTTTCTGTTAACACGTGTGAACCTTTTGCATCAGTGCGTTATTTTCTGGATGGGGGTGGGATTTAGGGGGTAAAAGTTAGGTGATACTCCAATGTCAATCGAGAATGTGTCATGAACTTTTAGAATTAATGTCTTGT
The DNA here is from genome assembly GCF_019232065.1 of Centrocercus urophasianus. Classification (NCBI taxonomy): domain Eukaryota; kingdom Metazoa; phylum Chordata; class Aves; order Galliformes; family Phasianidae; genus Centrocercus; species Centrocercus urophasianus. The sequence goes on from NW_024884586.1 coordinate 17,947,721, forward strand.
TTTAAAGAAGTAGAAGCAATGTGGTACTTCAGTACTTCAGTACTTCAGAAACCTGACTGCTGCTAGCACCTCCGAGGGTGGTTTGTAGACCCTCATGTTGGAGATAACAAGGGAACCTCTTCAGAGCTGTGCAGTAGGTGAGAAGATGGGGGTGGGAGAGGGGAGAAGGAAAACCTCAGCTATAGCAGTCCTTATTTCCTTATTCTGGAAATTCATTCCAGATGCTAAATAGTTCTAGTAAGTTTGTTTAAAAATCACCCTTTGGCTTATCAAAGGGCTGGAAAGGAAGAAACCACAATCTAATATTATGCTGCTGTTACAGGAAAGGTGCAAAGGAAGGAGCTTTTCATTAGCAAATGGCAAGTATAGGACTGCAAATGTGAGGACTGGAGCTCTCAGGGACTGGAGGCTGTGAGATCATGAGCAAATGATCACAGGGTAAGTTAGATAACCTTGATTCACATCAAAAATCCCCGAGAGGCTCTTTGTGTACATTCACGTGCTACTGTGAGGAAGCAGCATAGCTTTCTTTTGCTGTGGAGTAAGTTGCCTTGAACAGGCTGACATTCGTATGGGATCAACATGCGCAGGCATTGGCCATATAAGAGCTGCTGCATGATAGCCAAGGCACTTGCTCACATGCAAGTCCAGAACACAGTTCTTTAAATGCTTCCGCTGGGATAGTGCCTCACTCTGGAGACACTGAAATCACATGTGTTTCCACAGCATGGGAAGATATGCTCGTCCAGGCATGGAGCAGCTAACCTCTGAGTTAGGCACCAAGGTCATTAAGCTCATTAGTTAGATGCAGCAGAGTTCAGTGTGCATCTACCAGTAGGACATCTCTTTCCCAGCTTTGACAGTGACTCACATTTTGGCCTTGGGCAGCTATCCTCGGCCTCAGTTTTGTTCCTGTTCTACAGTTGGTAATAGTACCTCCTTACCTCACAGAATGGTATGAGGCTGTACTTCATTTTTGCCTCCAAGATGCCTTGAGGTTCTTTGGTGGAAGGTGCAATATAAGAAGAAGTACACAAAGAAGTATATTGGATGAGTTTAAAAATGATAGGTGTTAAGGTTCCCCATGGACATACATTTGGATTAAGTTTAACCAAAGTGATGCTAATTAAATGCCTCTGTATTTTGCACGTAGAACATTAATTTACCATCTGATTCTGATTCAGTTCCTATGATAAGGAAAGATTTCAATGGGATTTGGACTAAACCTGTGAGTATCTCACAGGGCTCTTGCTTTTTTTTTTTTTTTTTTTTTTTTTTTTTTGTATTGGTATCATTATTTTTTGTTATTCTTACAGTTCTGAGATCAAATGACCTGTATTGTCAACAGTGCTTCTGTTCTGAACACTACAATGCAATGCTGACTGTGGTCACTTTTGACTGTATTGGCTGAGTGTTTGTTACTCTTAAGTGTGTATACTAATAAATACCTGAGACTGAAGAAAAAAGGGCATCCATGGTGATTTGGTCACATAAGAATATTATTTTCTTAAAGAGCTTCCCTATGCAAGGGACAAAACCGTGTTATTTCAGTGTTTCTTGCGGTTTTAGGCTTTAGTATCTACTATTTCCTGATAAAAAACTGGTTCTGAGACATCTGGAAGCTGACATTGCAACTCTGTTCCCAACACCATGCAAAGTTTGAAGGCTTTCTTAGAGGTAAGTTCTGTCTCAAAAATGCAATTCTTACAGCATATTAAAAAATAACACGTTAAAACGTACTTTGCACACAGAGCAGCTGTTTCCACAGCATTGTCTTTCGTGGCAGTAGGGGATAAACAGTGCTCTGTTCCTGGAGTCAGTCCTCTGCCACTGGCAACCTTTCTCAGCAAGACAGTGTTCTCTTACCTGCGTGCAAACCATATTTAACACAGAGGGAAGCAAATAGTCAGCACTGGCGTCTCTTTATTTTGTGTTGCAAATATAAAGTATACATTTGTCCAACTTGAAATTGCATAGAAGCAGGCTTGTCATCTATTTATGCACAGTAGTCACCCAAAAAGGTAAGTTGACAAGAAGTGCTGCTGTGTTCAGAGGTAACGACAAATCAAAACTGGTTCAATTAAGCAAAAGTGTCGTGTGATGAGACTAGCAGGTGTTAGTGATGTCATGCCTAAGGTCTCTGCATCAGATTGGAAAGGGTAGGCAGCTAGGAGCAGGAAGAGCAATGCCACAGCTGCAGGAGAGAACTTGTCTGGCATAGCGCTGCTGCTCAGCGGTTTGAAGAAGAGTGGTTCCTGGCTCACACTGCTGCAGAGATGCACGTACTTTGGGGAAAACCATATTCCCAGCAGCAGAGTTGTGTTTTTTCAGGTAAGGAGTAGGAGGGTATTGGAGGTGGAATAAGTTATACTTGCAAAAGCCCATATCTTTGTAATTATATCTGTGCAACTGTCTCAGTGTACACCAGCCCGCTGGCACGTAAGTGGAGAACTTACCTGGGGAAAAGGGTTGATATAAGCGGAAACCTTAAATCTGTGCACAGTTAAAAATTCTGCCTGTTTAAAGGGAAAATGAAGATGCAAAACTCTTGAAGTAGAGGAGAGAAATGTGAAAAGAAAAAATAGACAAATTATTTCATCTTTTGTTATTACAGTTCTCTTATAATGTAGGTGTGAGGCTGCATGAAGGAACATAAAGTACTAATGCAAAATCCAGAAGAAAAAAACATCTCTATATACACACATCTAAAACTGAGGTGGTAGATAGTCTTTGTTAAAATGTAGACACCCAAAGGGAAGAACAATTTATAGTATTCCTATACAGGGCTGATTCTTCACTGGGGAGCTGTTGGAAGACTTTCCGTATGGATTACGTGACTAAATAATGCCAGTCTCCAGCTCGAGTCATTCCTCTCGGTAACAAAATTGGTCTTTTGGGTTTTAGTTGCCCAGGTAATCTAATTTTGACAGTATGGGTTAAACTCATTCATTATGCATGACTATGTGCATCCCTTAAAAGACTATTTCAAGTAAGTGGTATTTTGAAATGGAAAAATTTGGACACTGAAATCTGTGGTTGTATTAACAGTCTAAGAATTGTAGGAATTAGTGCTTGGTTGTAGTATACATCGTTTAGAGTTATTTTTCTTTTTAATAAACCTATTTTGGACAGCTTATTGTATCGCAGTAGGAGCAGTATTAGCATTATTTCCTCCTGTATTGTCATTTAAAATTTTTACTATGAGGTTTTTGGAAAGCATCTAAGAGATCAGATAAACACAGAAAAGCTATTACGGGTCAGAGATTGATGGTGTCTGTGTTGACAGAAGTTTGCTTACCTTTATTTCTATTTGAGGGAGGTAAGAACACATAAAAAGCATGTTGCTAAATGCAGATGCTTAAAGTTCTCAGCCAGTTCTTTCAGTGCCCATTTGGTCTGCGCAGAGCCACGTTCTGTCTTGTTAGGAGACACTGCATCTGACTCAGTACACCCTGAGCTACATGCTGTTGTAAACTAGCAACATACATATAAGGGATAATAACTGCATGCTTATTCTGCTCTTGCAAGTGCCCTTCAACACCCTGCTATTGGTCACTATTAGAGATAAGATACTGGGCTGGATGGAGGTTTACTGTAGTTCAGTGGAGCTTTTTCCCTGTTCTTCCTGTATATATAAGTATATTGACTTAACTATTCATTGAAAACATCTGTGTTGTCCGAAGTGCTAGACTGATGGACTTGCTTACATTTTGTGAATAAATTAAGCTGCATGCAAGACCCACCTGTAGCACTGGTGAGTAGTGGAAACTATAGTTCCAACTTTGCTCTGCTCTCGCTTTACTTCTGTCACTTTACTTTTCAATGCCTCAATGTTTTATCAATATTGGCTTCTCTAAATTTATGAATGAAGTTGAAGCAAATGCTGCATATGTGAAAAACAACAGTAGCTCAAAGTGAGCTCAGCAGGGATCCTGCCTGCTTCTCACTGGAATGCTAACATTATTGTATATAGATGAGCTGCTGTAATCCAGCCAGCCAAGATTAGGTCTGTTTATTCTTGACAAGCAGGTTGCAGAGGTGGGCTGCCTGCGACATAACCAGAAACGTTAGCCTCTACAAGGGGAAAGGATGAGTACCCTAATTTCCTGCTAAATCTACCTCATCTAACCTGGCTGTAGCAGTTCCTGGACGTAAGGTAGGACAGACAATGGGCTAAAAGCATGAGTAACACCACGCTGATAACTTGGAACTTCACAACGTGGATTTGGAATTTTTTCCATGCTATACAGCTCACTGCTAAAAGAATCATCGTCAGTAGGATCTGGAAATCAGAATACATAAAACTACTCATTCTCAAGCTTAAGGTCTAAGACTACAGGAAGCTGGGAACAAGTACAAAGCCAGATAAGGAAAGCATTAAACCTGAACTGAAAAAGCACTCCACTGACAAAGGATGGATTCACAACTCTCCACTCTGTGCTATTCAGTATGACATATCAGAGTATCCTGCCCTCAGAGACATAGAGGAAATGAAGTTTGTCTTCAAAGCAATCTCTATCCTGCTAAACCACATCTTTACACTGTATGCATACAGCTATTTCCTATGTGTGTAGCTTGTACTGGGGCACCTCATCTCTTTTGGAAGAGAACAAGATGGAATCTATAGCCAACATCGTGGCACACGACTTGATTACATGTAAAGGCAGCATGTAGTTTGCCATTGCAGGTTGGTCATGCACAACACAGGAGTGGGACAGGTACAAAATGTGTGAGACTGCTCAGGCTTAAACCAAGTTATTTACTTTTCCAGGCTCCAGGGTTTAATCAGTAAGCATCTGTTTAGACCCTACATAACGGAAAATAGCCTTAGAAATAGTTTTTCAAAAAATCAACTACATTAACCAGCAACTCTGTATGCTAGAAAGGTTAAAGAGAAAGACAATGTGTGTGAAGCAACGTCATAGTTATAGCTTTCTGAAGTGGCTGAGCTATTTTGCCTTGCTGTAAAAGGGGCGTTGTATTGGGCGATGTCTGTATTAAGCAGGTTGTCTGCACTCTGCTCCCTTGCATTACTCTGTTTCTACTTCAAAGAAGTAGATATGAAAATTGCAACCAGCTACAGCCTACCAAATTCTACCATTACCTTAGAACATCAGTAATGCTTATCATCATAGCACAGGAAATTACTGCCATGTATCAAAGTACTTACAAAAATGAAGTCCATCCCAAATAAAGTCCATTAAAAGATGAAGATAGTCCATTTCCCATCACCCCCGTCAGCTCACTCTTTCTTGGAAAGCCGCCTGCCCCTTCCACACCAGGAGCAGTGAAGAACACAACACCATGAGGCAAGCAGCACATTTTCCTTGTTATTCAAAGAGATCCCATCAGCTTCACTATCTATTTTTTTCCAATCGTCAGTTTGTTTTCCTCTTCATTGCTTGTTTTCAAAATGCATGCTCAGAGGATCCTGGATTTTTTTTCATCCTTCTTGCTGCTTCCAATTTAAGCAGTAACATCATGTTTTTCAAAGGGTCTGCTATTAAACAGATGAAAATGTGGCTGCTATTCGTTTACTTTCCTGTCACTATGTGAGCATCATTAGGCAAGTCCTCAGGACAGTAGAAAGCTCAAGGAAACACAGCAGGTCTTCACAAGTTGCTCACTGCTGGCACAGCATGCATTTTTGGTTTCTAAGGTCAGAAAGAAGAGCAGCCTATGTTGGTCATTATTTCCATCCAAACACTATGGTTGGACAATAAGTCTATTTCTTTTCACCTGAGCTGATTGAAAAAGAGGTCTTTTGTTAGGTACTGTATGCTGATTCAGAGCAGCAGTACTGTTTTCTCTACAACTAAGTTGGTCCAATGGAACACAGTCGGTGGACAGAAGTAGAAATGCAACTGTCTGTAATGATCTGGGGATCTGGCAGGTAGAAGGAGGAAGAAGATCACTGCTGATGTCAAAACATCACCCCCCTAAAGGAACTTACATGGAGAAAGTAAGTGAAATAAGAAGCAGTTCAAGTTTGCCCTTCCAGAAACACTTACATTCTCTGATATTTGGATGAATCTTTTCTGTTATACGGGTGTAACACTCAGATCATCTGACAAAGACAGACCAGAGTCCCTCTCTCTTGCTGCTTTATCTGTTTTATAAAAAGGTTTCTCATCTGTATGCAGACTGGAGCTCCTTAGCACAGCTGCTCTGACCCCTGTCAAAACTGATGGTGGGTGATCAGCGCCATAGCACAGATCATCATATGCATAATTTACATTACCACAGGGGAAAGTCTGGAGTTTCACCAGTTCGATCCCACCAATGTCTAAGTGAGGGCAGTTGCTTCGACTTGGAGATGCTGGAGATGCCCGAGAACTAGGAGAAGAACTGCAATTTCCATCAAAGCCTGAATCTTCTCGCTCTGGAGTTGCTTTCAGTTTGGAGGTGGGGCTTAAGTGACAGACGTTCTCTAGCACCCATGATCCATAGGTTGGATTCCAAAGGTTTTTAGTTTTGTTCTTCAGCCTGTGGGTTGATGGATTGCTGAATTCTAACTTCTGGTTTGAAGTCTGGATCCAGGATGCGCTGAAATCACTGAGGCATGGCAGGCTGGGCCCTCGAGCAGCCCGGTTGCTGAGGTTTTCCACCAGCAGCTCTTGTGGACATTGTACAAGTTTTTGCCCAGGACGGTGGGAATCCAGGGTTTTAGGTGTCATCTGAGGTGTAAGAGAAGGGCTCACCAACAGGGGCACTATCCCACTGGAAACATTTGGGCGCACAACCGTGTTCCCTTCATCCTCTGGTGCTGGGCTACACTCCATGGGCAGCTCTGTGTTGATCACATCAGGGTCCTAGAAGGATTGCACAGAAATGTGTTACACTCTGAGTGCCTCCAGGGTGACACACCTGCATTTTCAGAGAAATAGCTTTGCGAGAAAAGCTTTTGGCAGAGGTTGGCATTAGGCTTGGGCACTATTCCTGCACCTCATACAAGGTGCCATAAGCCATCTGGGCACTGCATGCTGTTAGAACTTGCAAAAGTGTTGTCTCGTTTATGTGCTTCCTTTGAACAGTCGCTGTGCTTTACTGAAATCAGCATATGAGCTGAGGGTTGCCCTATATAATTTGCCTCTCAGGCAGGTTAGATCCATGCCTCTAATTGTAAAATTCTACCAGATGATGAACACGCTGTGCCATCTTCCCTCACCCCCCCATTAACAATTCAGCCATGGCTTTCAACCAGCACTAAGCAAGGTCAAAGTGTGGACCTTCGCAGACAATAAATACCTTTCTATCACAAAAAGAAGGGCATTTTGCTACTGAACAAGCAGTGAACTGGAAGCAGCCACTTGCACAGGAACAGTATCATGTGATTTTGGTTGGGCTGAAGATAGGTGAGCTAAGGTAGGTAGATGAAAACACAAATGAACAGTTGAGCCAGCACTACCACTGGAAAGTATATCAGCCTGTGAGGAGCCTTAATCTTGTTTGCACTAATAGTGCATTTGGATGGCTGGCATTCTTGGGAATTATCATCCAGTTACTGTGGGCCAATACCTGCGTGCAGTACTTGATTCTTTCCAGGATGGTAGAGAAGTTTGGCCGGTATTCTGGGCTGTGCTGCCAGCACTGCGTCATGATGCGGTACCTTAAAATGAAAGAGAATCCATTAACAAAGACAACTGTGAAAGATGTGTTTCAATGTGATGCAAGCTTGGGTCCAGAAGAACTGCACTCAGTAAATGGCTCAAAGGAGTGGAGCAAAAGTAGACGTCATTTCTGCATCCTTGGATCCCAACAGAAAGCAAATCCTGTAGTGGTCTAACTTATGTACAGGAGGCAGTGGCTCAAGAGATGCTCAATAATACTGGGATAGTATTTGGTACAATCACCAGTCCCCAATGGAAGGTGTCTAGTTGCCTTTGTCCAACCCTTTAGAACCACTGTTCCATAGTTGAGAGAGTGAGGAAATACTTACACAGGCCCTGGGCAGTTCTTTGGTGGGTCCATTCTTCCTCCACTGGTGACAAATTCCAGCACTTCCTGATTAGTTTTGCAGGGATAGGGCATGTAGCCTAGAGAGAAAATCTCCCAGAGAAGAACACCAAAGGACCTGCGTCAGAAACCAGATAGTAATGCTGATTAGGTTTCCACATTTGTGCTCCACAAACCTGGAACAAAGTTGGGTAGGTAAAAACACAGCAGCAACCTTTTGAACCTGCAGGCCAACTACAGAAGTGTGCAATTAGCCTGGTTATGAGCCAACTTTGATTTAGAAAAAAACAACAAAACAATCAATCAAAACCCTTCTTCAAGCTCCCAAAGTAGCTTTGCAGACACCTCAAAATATCTGAATTTGTTCTTTCTGCTGCATTTGTTATTTCTAGAACAGAAAATGCTAAAGCACCCTTTGCTATGCATGGTCTAACTAAAAACAAGAACTGTTATGTTTGGCTTGGAGATTCCTATCTTACTTTGACAGACTTGAGATGTTTGAGTCAGTGTTTGGCAAAAGGATGCTCAAGAATAAAACAAGCTAGAGACCTTCACTAGAAGTGCAAAAGTAAACATCGTCATTATATGGTTGCTCTTTTCTCTTTACATCTACAGGTCAGTTAGGCAGTGACACTCAAAATTTCTTACAATGTAGACCCAGGGAAATTGAGGGATCTGCAAAGGCTTCAGTAGGGTCATTAATTTGTAAGAGTCACTATTTGGTGCAGAGGTGGATGAGATTTCCAGTACATACACGTTATGTACAATAGCCTGTTACAGTTACAGGAACTGCAGTGCTCTCCTTCAAAATATTTACTACTGGCTGCTTGCAGTTATGTTCTGATACACAATCCCTTCTCTTCTGGCATTAACAACTTCAGGAAACTGGGTCAGTGTGCCATTTAAGGTAATATTTCAGTTTGCTTATTGAAAAGTACTGTATAGGAAGAGAGGAGTTCTTAAGCAACTGGAAAGCTTCCATTCCCCAGCACCTTTGCATGAATGTGTCATTGTTGAGGGGGTGTTTATTTTAAGGAAAAATCAGGCTACATGAAGAATCGATATATAAATACTGTTTCCTCAGCAACAAGCAGGGACTTCTTAAATCTGCTGTCATTTCATATACAAAAGAAAAAAAAAAAGGATAGAAGAGTAATCCTGTGTGGTATAGATAGAGTCATTTACAAAGTACATGAGCAGGCCTTGTCACCAGTAAGTACTGAGTGGCAGATACTAAGAGCTGAAGGAAGTGTCTGCTTTTTTGACCGAGACTTCTTAGGATTCTAAACGGTCTTCTCTTTACCCTTGTATGATACTCTGCATTTATCTATGGCTATTTGTTGTGCCCTCCACTTGCACTAGAGTTTTTAATTTCACTTAATTTCTTAGTCAGTCTTCTAACAAAGGGAAATAATCTATTTTTTTTTTTCTTCCCATTTTAGGACATGGAAGATTGATATCTTTAGATTGATATCCTGCTGCTTTTTTCCTTGAACAGTAAATGTGGTTTATTAGTGAATAGCAGAAGTTATTAATAGATATTTATTACCAGGTATCAGTTTTAGAGGTAAAAATGCCTTCTAGAAAAGCTTCTGGCGGCATCCACTTGACAGGAAGCATGGCTCTTCCTCCCTTGCGATAGTAACTTGCTCTGGGAAAGATTAAATATATGCAGAATGTCACACAGCATCAAAGGGCTAAGATGTATAAAAGATCCTATCACCACAGCAACAGGAACTGGAGAGAGTGCATGCAGTACTGGGGGCCAAATAAGAAAAAATCATCACCAAGAATTGCACCATCTGAGTAGTATTTCATACCATGTTTGCAACTGAGATGGAAAAATGATGATGTTTAGGTGCACAGCTGAAGAGATCAAATGCACTGAAGTTGTGCATGAGGCACTGATACAGAAAATTTTCTTGACCTCATATATTTACAGTTACGAATATTTTTAAAATTTGAGATTATTTGTGATCAACCAGCTTATAAATTTACCTGAGTTTGGTTTAGCATCCATATGTGTTTGCAATGCTCTCTAGGACCCAGTCTGGAACGATACAATTTGAGTGTATTTGCTACTAGGCATAGATGTGTTAATTTACAGTCTGTTTACCCCAGTTAGTTAACTGGAAATCAAATTCAGAAATGTAATAGACAGTTCAGCTGCTTCAAATTAGATGAGGCAGTTCAAACCATTTAAATGGATACAGATTACTGAGTAATTCATGTGACTGAAATGGCCTTTCACTTACCTGTAGATATCTCTGGCCATCCCAAAGTCACCAATTTTGGCTATTCGGCCTGCTCCAGTGCAGGTCAGAAGGCAATTCCTTGCAGCTATATCTCTTTAAGAAAAAAGAGAAAAAGGAAGAAAGAAAAAAAAAGCACATAAGAGAAAACTTCTTCACTGTGAAGGGAACAGAACACTGGAACAGCTGCCCAGGGAGGCTGTGGAGTCTCCTCTGGAGAAGTTCAGAACCTGCCTGGATGATCCTGAACGATGTGCTGTAGGTGACCCTATTTGAAGCAGGAGGGCTGGACTAGGTGGCCCCATATGGTCCCTTCCATCCTCAGCCATCTGTGAATGGATAATTCTGTCTAATTTTGAACTCCTAACTAGCTAAAGGAATAAAGAAAGAAAGTTACATCCAGCTCTACAAGTCTTAGCTGAGTCATCTTAACACAGATGAGGATAACTTTAGTGAAAACAAAAACTATTCTAACTACACAATCATTTTCATTAACTGTAATTATTAAACTGCATTTGCATTACATTTTCTACCATTTCTACTCAATGTACTCTGAGCATTACCCGCTACCACCTTCTTTCACTAAAGCAGAAAACAGGGTCAGTCTCAGACAAGGTAAGGATCCGACCTCTTCTGCATCAACCACATTATGACAGTATGTGTCTTTCTAAAAAGAAAACAAATGTTTTCTCAGTGGCATCAGCATCTCTATCAGCAATGCAGATGTGATGCTATTGAAAAGTCTTAGTAAACTGCTCGAAAAGTAGGTTTGGTTGAAAAACAGATTCCTTTGGTGCTTCTGGCAACCTCCCATGGAACCAAGCAAAGCTGCATATGGGAGCAGCCATTTGCTGGATGCAAGTTTAGATTGTGACAAATGGTAGGCATGACTGCGTGGCCAATGCTGAATGGTTTGTATTAATTTTAAATATGTGTTCTGAAAAGGGACTCATTAAAAATCATAGCTCTGTGTGGGTCCTGTTGGCTGCCAAGAAAAATGAGCTCCTTGAACAATAAACGTGTTTCTTCCCACTGCCAGCACTGAAAATTCCCACAGGATCTGGAATTCAAGCTTAGCTTTTTCCTTTTCTCCCATTATCATCTGTGACTCTCACATGACAAGGCTTCACATACAAGACTAGGCCCTTAGTGACATCTCTGCAACATGATCCTTCCCACCAGGATACCATTCACCCATACTTAAGGCCTTCTCTGAATTCCACATCTGTGAACTCTAAATAATACTGATGTCACTAAAAAATACTAGCACAAGACCTAAACAAAATCTCTTTTATGCAGATTTGCTGAATCACTGGCTAAAACGAGCCTGTTCCCAGGTTGCTTATACAGAAGATCTAATGGTGTAAAAACTGAGCCAGAGAGTTTTTTGAAAAATGATGTGCTACTGCTGAAAGAGGCAAACACTGGTTTCTTCCATTTCTGTCCTGAAATTGAGCAGAAGCAGCTGACCCATCCACTTGTTGACACAGATTTTAGACATCTTATGTGATGGCAGCTAGCCTTGGTGATCTATAGTAAGAAAATCAGAGAACTTCTACCTGAGTGGAGTAATGAAAATTGGTTTTACTAAAAATACTACATGTGGAGGCATGTGGAGAGGAGGAGACTTCGCTTGAGTCCATATCAATAGCCTGTGGCTGACATGGCAAAAGATTTTACACGCTTTGGTTGCCGTCTCACAGATGTTCCAATCATAAAGCCATAACACGTCCCCTATCTCAATCTCATACCTTTTTGCCTCTTGTTTCCCTCAGTCTCCCCAGTTTGTACACACCCTTGCCTAGCTCTGCTTCTTTGCTGTGTACAACATCACATTTAAGTGTGTTTGTTGGGGGCGGGGGTAAATTGCCTGACAACTTGCGTAACTCCATGCTGCACATAGGCTTAGAGTCTGTGTCACCCCCTGGGGCAAAAGTCTCTCCTGTCCTTCACAGGCACCCACTGAACTCAGCACAGAGTTCATACTTAGGAACAAATTCAGTTCATGCTACGCCTGGCAACTTTATGAGCTGAAACAATTCCTAACCAGAAATAAAGAAGTCCAACATTCAACTGGAAATCTCAAAAGGCTGCCTGTAAGAACCTATACCCCTTCTACAGGATTTTACTTGTATTTGAAGCCTACCAACATTTTCTTGCTGAACAAGGAAGAAAAAGGATTGAACAGAAAAATGATGCTCTCCTCTGGATCACACAGCAGGTCAGCCACTGGGAAGAAAGCCTTGAGTTCTGGTATTTTGCTTCCTATTATTCCTACTTTACCCTACTGGAGACAATGGCTCAAATACGGGCAGTCCTGTGCTGATGGGGCAGGGGGAAGGAAAATAGAGCAGGCTGTTTACAAGCTAACACAGCGTGACACTACCATCTAGTGGACCATAGGGCTAATTTCAAATGTGTCTACATTGTAATCACCTGTAAATTGAAAACGCTTGAAACCATTCACTGCAAAGAGGAAGATTCCTTTCTTTCCAACAGAGCCCAACTCGTGCCAGTGACTAGAGGGATTGGCCTGGACACCTGACCACAAGTCTGTTGGTAGAAATCTCTGGCTTCCCTCTGGAGGTAGCTCTGTTTAATGTGCTGCAAATAGAATCTGGGTGAGCTTAGCACACTTTTGAGGAAACATACATCAGAAACGAATTTTCCTCCTCACCTGTGTATGAAATGATTCTCTTCCAGATATTTACAGCCACAGGCGATATCCCTAGCTATGTTCAGCAGGTCCTGCATTGTTAGTGTGGATGGTTGATTCTGGAAAAGGATGCACAGAAAGTGGTAAGGGTAAAACAATGGAGTAGAAGAGGCAGAGGATAATTAGAGAGCAGCAGAAGGGAAAGGGAGAGGCATGTACCAGGTGAGGGAAAGGCTGTATCAGTCAGGAGCAAAGAGGGACACAAGCAGCTCAAAAAAAAGTTAGAAAAGGAGATAACTTTTATTTAAGCTTTTTTTTTTTTTTTTTCCCTGAAGATTTTAGTACTTCAGAACACACTGCATGAGTGTAGGCTGCTTAGGAATTTATGTCCCGACTTGAATAGCCTAGAAAAGGGGTGGGAGAAAACTGTTCCCTAGCAGTATTGGACATAGCGGTGAAATGGGAGATAAAACCAAAACAAAGAAAAGCAAAAAAAACCCAAAACGAAACAACAACAAAAAAAAAAACACCAAGAAAACCAAATCCAAACCTTGCTTCTATAGAGTCGATGTATTAGCAAACGAGATTAGCTAATGAATTTAGAGAGAGGGAGAGAGCAAAGACGCAGGAGTGCACATCTCTGCACCAGTGCTCAGCATTCATCGACCCATCTGTTCTTGTGGGAGGGCAGAGGATACCCTGAGTGTGCAGGAGAGGGACGTGGTATCGCAGAGCTCTGGGACCAGCACTCACCCATCACAATCTACATTTCCCTAAGAACAATAAGGAAACCTCTCTCCAGGAGCCCTGCTTATTTTCATGCAGTCATTTACTTCTCTGTAGGGAAATCTCCTTGGTGTTTCTCCAAGAACTTCAATATTGCTCTTGGGAAGGGTGGGGAGAAATTACTACATTGCTCATCAAAAGCTCAAGAGATATCAAATAAATTGTTCTTTTCAATCTGCTTTTGTTCCTGGATGCTGTTATCTCTGCAATTTCTCCTGTTCAAACTACATAGTGTACACTGCAGCCATTGAGCACTGTTTTTATTGGCTAGGCAAGTTATTGTACAAAGCTTTGGACGCCTGCCAAGGAAAATTATTATAGTTATAAAACAGGCATTTCTGGTGAGGAAATGAAGAAGGAGATACAGAATCACAGACTTTGAGACCTTATCTCTTCACTGGGATCCCTCTGTCTGCAATGGGCAGGCACTTCTCTGCAGCCGCAGAAACTTGCAGTGAAATATGTTACTGGTGGGGCCAGTTTGTTTTCAGAAAGGTGAGCAGGGATATTTCTTTGAGTACTAAGGGGAATTCAGCTCTTGTATTTGCTCTCTGACATTCCAGCAAACATAGTGGCAGGTTTGCTTTCACATGATATTTTAAAAATAACTGTTCCTCACATGACAACTATACTTGATTTACAAAGATTATATTTGTATTCTGTTTTCCACAGAATTTATCTACTTGCAGAATTTGTAGCACTGTCACTCAAAATGGCATAATCAAAATTACATAGACTCCTCTGTGTGGGTGCTATTATACCATTCTAAGTGTCCCTAATTAGTATGCTTACTGCTCTGTGAAGAAGGAATTAAGCTAGATCTTCTAACAACACATTAGTATTGGCATACAACTGTACACATGTAAAGCGACAGTATGTTGAGAGGAGAAGCTGTGCAACTGCACCAAGTCACGTAGGAGTGCATAATGCCCCAGTCAACCTCATTCATACTAAAACCAATCACAAGCCTAGCAAGGAAGGATTCTCACCGCTCTGGGTCGATTCTGTCGAAGAAAACTCTTCATATCTCCTCCAGCCATGAGCTCAAGCAGAATGAAGCGAGGCAGCGTCTGCAGGCTAACACCAATGCACTGCACAATATTTTGATGATTGAACTTACTGAAAGACAAGGTCACAGCAACACAAAGGGAGACAACGTTAGTACTTGGCTGACTTCTGCCACGCTCACTTTGCTTTGAGCTTTGATGACCTGCATCGAAGCAAGTTACTGAACAAATTCTAACTTCAGACTTATCCAAATGCCTTTCTACTTATGAAGACTCCCAGGATCAGGGTTCCTCAAACATCCAAACAGTATTGGCGTGTGTAAAACAAAATCTTGTTATGTGGTGATTTTATTTCAGCATTATTTCAAATACGCTGCTGCCTAGTCTAGTGGACTCGGTTCAGCATCTAGTATGCATCTAATACCCACTACAGCAGCTGATTTGGGGATGGCTTTCTACCCCACTGCAACAGAAGAAAAGACAGTCAGGAAGCAAGACTCAGTTTCAGAAAGTAGTGTCTGTCTTTGGACAGCAATGACCTGGAAAATACAGGAAAGAATAATGTGCAGGAGGTTAGGGAAGATCATGTGCTCCCAAGAGAATCAAAGCATTCTATAATTAACTGAAATTGCTCTTTAAAAACTCTATCAGTGTTACCTTCAGTTCATCTGCCACTCAAACTTCTTACAGACTCTATGAAGCAGTATTACGTCACGAGATTTATTCTTGAATCATGCTTCAGCAGAAGAAAAAGAGCATCTAGGTAAAAACTGGGGCAGGTAGCGAGAGGTGGAGAAACTTAATATTGCCCAAATTTAAAATAGATAAATTCCATCTGTGCAAGCTACTGGCACAGTGCAGAGCCACCTTATCTACCTCACCCACACAGGAGCTTTGAAGTATCTCATCAGCTATTTTTTATGGGGGGGAAAAAAAAGTTAAACACAAGGATTTTCCCCAGAAAAAGCATTTATGGCAAATAGTTCTACAGATAGGAAAAGCAAAAAGGCTGCACATAATAGCATGCCACCTGAAAAAGCCTCAATTTGAAATGCTTTTCATACCTTCTTCAGCTGCCCAAACCACTCTTCTAAAAAGCCTCACTTCTATTTGCAAGAGATAATACTGTTTAAGCCCAAGCATCCAGGACCAAAAACTCACCTCCCTGGCACGCAGCCTGTGTTGTACCATCCCTGGCAGTCATCTTGCAAAGGCTGAACTTCTGAGTCTCTGCACAAGTGGCTCTACTATTTAGCCTTCCTGTTACATTTCCTGCTTTCCATTTCACCACTGATAATTTCTTTTTGCAAGAACTTCAATATATGATTACTTGATACATGAATACTTGGTAAAAAAGCAGTGAGATTCTTTGAAAAGGAAGCCATTTCAAATATAGAACAAGCTTGTACAAAAATGTTGTGTCTGAGCATGACCAGCAAAACCAATCAGGAGAAACTTTTGTTCAGATGTGCAACAAAAAAACCTACAGATACAAGTGTTCAGGATAAACACAAGTGGTTGAAACCAATAACTTGTACGCTACTAAAATACTATCTGCTGAAAAAAGAGACTGGATATTATTTTTTCCCCAAACCCAAGCAACAGAACTAATATTTCTCATACCTGCATTACTCCTTTCTCCCCCCCACTCACCACCAGTCTTAAACCCTTGAGCTATACCTGATAATCAGTGCTTCCATCAGGAAATCCATCTCATCTTGCTCGGAGCAGACTTCTGGCAGTGTCTGTTGAGAGTTTAAGAAAGCAAAGGCCATTCCACCAAATAATTGAGAACATTTAGGAGTGCACCAAAGAATAAAGGAAAAAAAAAGAAGCATGTAACACGATTGTGAGTGACTTCAGGAAGCTATGAGGAAAGTCTCATCTCTTCAGTGCCAGTCAGTTGAACTGCCTGCGTCCCATTCAGCAGTTAGAGGAACAGGAAAGCGGAGGTCTGCTTGGAGGCTTCGTTTGGTGTGCATTTAACTATGTGCAGTGTTCTAGAGCAAAATTGTTTCAGATTTACATTAAGAAATGCATCGGCTGGGGAAACAAATCTAGTAAGCATTTTAAAATCACAGGTGTGAATTTATTCTCCCTTTGCTATTAAGACCACATTGCAGCACCTGCTTCATGCCATGCAGCACATACAGCCACTTGATTCATATAATTATGTCACACAGCCTCACAGCTTTCTCTCCTGACAGCAGATCTGGACAGCAACTGCCACTGCTAAATGTGAACTGAGAGTGCAGGCAGCAGGAGCTGCAGTGCCTGCTCATGTGCCAGTTGGAGGACTATGGATGAGGTAGCCACAGTAACTGAAATAATACAAATTACGAAAAATAATAATGTCACGTGAAAAACCTATGAGAAAGTACTTAAAAACTGAAATGTAGAAGTAAAAATAGACAAGCATTACTATAAAGATTTGCTGTTTCCTGTCATATAAATACTTCATACTAGCATTAGCCAGGATTTTCTGTTTTACGCACAGGATTAAGAAATCTCTTTCCAGTCCAAAATGCTCTGACTGTTGCTAGCTTTTCTTCCCCCTGACGTTCTCTTTTCCCAGCTACTCAGATCAATACATCACAGTGGCAGAAAAGCACAGGACAGCAGCTCTGTTGGACCAGTGGACCACTCTCTCAGTGATCACCTCAAAAGGAATCACATCTCTGGGGGCCGACCAGATTTTCTGCTGGGGGGAACTGATGACTGTGTGTGGATTTCAATGATGCCATAGTTATTTATGCTGATAGATGATTTGTTATTCCATTTTAACATGTAGTATTAAGCAGTCTCTATGTGACTAATTCATATAAACTCCCTTCTGAGGGCACTGGTTCTCTCCTTCCTGAGCAACAGGGGTGGAGGCTAGAAAAGAGACTGCCCTCTTTCGATTCTCGTCCTAGGTTAGATCACAACTCATGGGCATGCAGCAAACAAGACAGATGATAATTTACATTCAACCCACTGCTGGTGCCACACAACTTAAAAATCAAAGTTTATAACTCCCAGATGCAGCAACATGTGGAAACTTGCATCATATACACACTTCTGTCATTATACATGTGATTTACACCAATCTGTTGGAATGGCAGTGAGATAATAGCACTCTTACTGACAATTATTGTTGTATATTAAAAAAACAACAACTGTGGGTACTGACCTTAACAGCCACCTGGAGAGGATTGGGATCCCCTGCAATGCCTACCACTGTTCCTTCATAAACCTCACCAAACGCACCATGTCCGAGTGCCCTGGGAAAGAGAGCAGCCGTTACTGTGTCTCTGCACCAAGCACTGGCTAAGTGCTTCTTATTGTCCAGTCCAAAAACAGGTAGAAAACCTGTTGTGAAAGATGAATCCATAGCAGAGTTTTGTTTTCATCTCAAAGCCTCTGAAAATAACTTCTCAATATCTTCTAATGCCATCACTGAACTAGGGAGGTTGGATCATTAATGGTCCTGAATATATCCCTTCCAAATCAAACCATTCTATGAAATCAAACAGCCTGCTCAATCCTATGGCACTGTCAGAACGTGTGGCTTTAGCAAGGCAAGAAAGAACTGGGGAGGGGAGGAGGAAAAAACAAACAGTGCATATGAAGGCAGCTGCAAGATGATCCCTTCAGGTGCTGGTGTAAGACAACACAAAGATGGTGAAGTTTTTATTTTCCTTATAGCTTTAATCAGGATAGCCTGGACTATATAGAGAGGAAGAGCAATCTAGTGTGTATTTCCTTGTGTCAGGAAATGCAGAAAAAGAAATACTGCTAGAGATTTGGAAGGGAGTTACCGTCAGGTAGCAAGTATAATCCAGGACATCACACAAGACAGAGGTGAAATAACCTGTACTCTGCATAGGAACATGGGACAGAAGACTTATGAACTTATACCTGCTCTTAAGAGCTTGATGGCATCAAAGTATTTAAGAGAACGAAGAAAGTGTCACAGTTTTCCTTGCCCGTAGTTGGTGCTTTCCAGTCAGTCAGACAGGAAGCCCTCAGTTTCTTGTCCCAGATGCTTGTTGTTAAACTAGTGTGTGAGCCCCAACTCTGCCTTTGTTTCAGGCTGCCTTCCCCCTCCTATGCCGAGCCTTACCGAAGCAGAGAGATGTTCTTCCGTGGGATCTCCTTCAGCTCACTCAGAGTGGCAGCCTTCCCAGCAAAGCAGTAGTTGGGGTTGTAATCTGTCATGATGGCTGATGTGCGGATTTTGCTCAGTTTATATTCCGGGCTCTGCAGTCGTGCTCTGGCTCCTTCCAGTTGCTGCTTCTTCAGGTGATAAACTGGAAAAAATGGATGGAAAAAATACAAACAGTATAAGAACCTGGAAAGAAAATATAATACTGGCCACACAGAAGAGAAAGAAGAAACTAAGTGGTAGTTACAAATGCTCAAGAAGCGTCATTAGCTTTCCTGCATGTCTCTTCTGTAGTGATTTAATACTGAATATGCAAACATCTTTGCCCCTGCAGAGTCCTAATCAGCTGGAAGAAACTTAAGTTACCTCTGCTTCTTTATAAATCGGCAGAGGAAATGCTGCCTCACAAGACACCTTGCTGGCACTGAGGCAGCAAAAGCGCATGCTGTCTCTCTGAAGGAATTACATTCAATTACAGAGACTGCAACTTCACACTATACAGCAACGGCTGCAAAAAAAGTGTCTGCCTACAGGGTTGTCCAAGGCTTTTTTCTGCAGCAAATACAAGGACAGAGCAGTCATTGGCTTTGGGGATTATGCTTGTGCTCTGTGGGGTGGTGATGTTTTCTATTATTTCTACTTGTTCCCTCTGTGATCCACTTGGGAGACCAAAACACTCTGGTTCCAAGTAATAAAAGTAGCTGTGTGTGCTTGGGTGGTCCCTCTTTGTCTAATTTAACTGAGAAAAAGACAAGTAAAAGGGAGTGTTTCTTACTGATAGATAGGCTGCCACCAGTGAGGATCATTCCGAGCACCACAATCACAGCCACCACAGCTAGGAGGAGTGGGAGAGGCAGATGTCCCTCTGGGATATGACCCTGTGGCACTGGAAAATGAAAAACAGAGGTGCATTAATCAGGAAACAAGCCAAACTGCAGGAAAGAACCACAGTCATGGTTGCTGTTTCAGAAAACAGTACAGAGATCATGGCTAAATCATCCTATAGAAAATACAGAAAATCCCTTTGCAACCTTGGAATTTGAAAAAAAATAAATCAAAATCATTTTGAAAACATTGTTACGACAGAAATCTACCTAGTAAAACACAGATTGCTTACGCATTCCTCAGTTTTTTCTTAAAGGGTAACATTATTGCTAACAAGTTGAAACTGCCTACAGTCTTGATGGTTTGAGATTCTAAGAGATCACGTCAGTAAATAGTGAACACTAGGCATCAGCTGAACAGACACAGTAGGAAACTTCTGTGAAGGAAGTAATTTGTGGCGTAAATTAGGTGGTACACGATACAGGAAAGGTATTTATGCTTAACTATTTGATACACTGTATCCATTCAAGAAATTTACAGTGTTCCTTTACATTTAATTTATCTTCCACCTAATCCAAACCTGGATTTTGGATATGGTGGCAGACATGCAGTTTAGCATACAAGGAAAGAACATCATGAATTTTCAGTACTGGCTAATTGTATACAAATACAAAAACCAGGAAGAGAGACACCAACAAAGGATACATTCATTATCCAGCTAGGATAAAACTATATCTTACCAGTGCAGGTTACATTGTCATTGGCTAGCACAGCCCCCATCTCACATTGGCAGACAGGTAGGTTGGTGTCAGGGTCTCTCTTACAGTTGTCTGAGTGGCAGTGGCTACAGTTAAGGTATATCTGAACCTCCACCTCACCATCATTCTCCACGGCTGAATGAGGAATTAGATACAACAAGCAGGTTTAGTTTAACTTTTCCCATCTTTTCCCAGTAAGAAAGAAAAAAAAAAAGGAGTAAAAGGAGTAGGCAGGTCAACTTCTTTCTCTGCAGGACAGTTGATACTGTGGGCAGGTCAGAAATCTGACATGGTCCAGAAGGGAAGAAGGAATTGAATTCTAAGCAAACAGAGAAGTCCTGAAATGAATTGACTTGAACGTGTCTAGGACTGAGGACGTGCAGTTAAACTGGATGACTGATGCCTCTCCTGGCTTAACTATTTGAGAGGAAGAAGGTCCCAGAGCATTATAAACAATTTTAAAGCAGTAATGACAGCTGAGGAACTGGCCTGCAGAGTGAAATATGCCTGAATGAAAGCTATAAAAATAAAAGGCAGGAGAAGAGATAGCAGGAAAAAAGAAATAGAGAGAAGGAAGAATGAAGAGGAAGAAGAAAAAGTGTACTGTACCTGCAAGGGGATGCAAGAAGATCTCTCCAATGGGATTCACAAACGAGATGCCATACTGCCCACTAGCTGTGATATCATCATTGTTAGAGGCATGCCCCCCTGAAGAAAGAAGAGTATGGCTAGTTGTCAGCACTGCATGCTGCAAAAGTGTGATGCCTCTGAAGTGCCACATTTTGTTCCTGGCTCTAAACACTTGCAGTCACTCCCAGTCTTTCAGTGATATTACTGTGTATAACATCCTTCATGAATAAGGCTCACTCATCCCAACCAGTACCAAGGCTGGTAAAATGGCTTATTCAAGTGTAGGTTTCCCAGTTCATCTAGGTAAAAATACATTTGCTTTGAACAGAAAAACAAAACAAAACAAAACAAACAAACAAAACAGTTCCTTGGGCATTTTGAGAACAAATAAAGGGATTATTCAGCATATCTGGAAAATATTGAAATATTGGCTTAGAAATGCTTCTATAACCTTGATTTCTCCAATTAAATAAAGATGGAGGGGCGTGCTCATCCCATTCATGTTGAAGTGTCTGTAAATCACCTTCTGCAGTAGTGTACTTATGCACTGAGAGCTCTAGTTCCTTGTTGCATGAGCTCCAAATTGCACAAAATGAGACAGTGCGACTATTTCTTCAGCAGACCTACCTCTGTAACCTCCACCTCCTCCACCAGAAGTACAAGCTCCTCCTCCACCACCAAAACCACCAGAGGTAGCCCACTGGAGCTTGGCTAATGCTTGGTGACAAGCTTGACCCCCTTCTCCACCTTCCAAGAGGGACTTCCCAGCTTGAGGAAGCAGAGTCACATCTTGCCAACCACCACCTCCACCTTCACAATCGAAGAGTTACAACAAAATGAGAGCAGGTGAATGAAGCACAATTAAAAGAAATTTAATTAAAATTAATATTAATTTCTTAAGAAGTGCCTGCATTCAAGTTAACTCTTTGTTAAAAAGTAAGAGAATATACAGACAAGCTTCTTGTTGCCATGGTTAACAACAAAGTGGAAATCGAGTGCATGACCTGTAGTACCTGCTGCATACCCAACAATTCAGCACCAATTTGTAGTGGCACTAGGGAAATAAGGAGCCTACCAGTCCCCCTTGGGGACTGCTTAGGGCTTTCAGCTCTGACAGGTGCTTTATTCCTTGGGGAAATAAAAGCTAAACTGGATTTCCTCATCTCGCTCGAGTAGCCCCTCTATAAGGACATTACACAGCAGGATCTGGAGAGCCACTGGTGCACTATAAGTAAGCTTCCATTTCTAGGATACTTCCACAAGAACTCTTTTTGTTAGAGTTTCAGGGAAGTAATAGGGAAAAAGTCTTCTCTTCTAAAGCCACCGTTACAGTTTGGATGAGTATGCTGCAACTCCCAAACATCAATTTTCACTTGTGAACTTTCCAGTTCACTACAGAAGCACCACTCATCATCTGTCCCATGCATTCTCTTTTCATCTAAATGATTGACCATATACAAAGAAATCCTTTATAGACTAGAAGCGTGTTTCTAATTACTACTACCATAGAATTCCAGAAGATCAAGAATCTCCTCACTGACAGGACAGCTTGTGCATTCAGCCATTTGATTTAGACTTCCTGTAGTTTTAGCACCTCACCTGCTGCCCCAGTTCTTCCACTGACTCCCGGTACTGCAGTGCTGTTCTCAAACTGTTCCAGAGGTACGTCATCCAGGGAGCTGTCCTGAGCCTTCAGATAGGCTTTTCCTCCTCCTCCTGCTGCGATGAGCAAAGGTTCGAAAATCCCATCCTTCTGCTGGAAAACCCCCCATCAAATATCAGAAAAACTTCACATTTGTGAATTTGTGAACTCACAACAAACTCATCAAAAAGCACAAAAGCAATCGAAAGAAGAGAGGCCCAATGCCAGGGCAACGATATTGATAGTTTCCTGACTACATTATAAAGACATTTTACACAGTGTTTCTGTGTACAAAAGTAACTATTCAAATGAATATAGGTTTGTTTTTTTGTTTTGTTAGGACTGCTGTTAGTATTAAAACAAGACCCAGGTGTGGTTCCCAGATCTGAGATGTCAAGAACTGAAGAAGCAGTTAGGCTATCTTAGCTACAATGATGAACATGATTGACAATATGAAAAGACATAAAGAACTCAATTAAAAATACAAAAAGACAGAGCAACACAAAGAGAGGCAGAGGGGAGAGGTGAAGGAGAGAGACAATCCTTTCTCCTCATCTTCATTTAGGAACTAAGCTTCATATGCCATGACAGACGGTAAAAGATAGTTGCTTTGCAGGGCACTACTCCAGTTGGAGGGAAAGAGGCAATACTTACTCTAAAGATGTAGGTTGCTCCTCCTCCACCCCCACCTCCTCCAGCCCAGTCCTTCAGGTCCTTTTTTTTTTTGTAATCTTCTTCAATGACAGATGACTCCCCTAAGCAGATCTTCTGGGTCTGAGGATTGGCCTGAAAGGAGAGAAGAGACAGACAGATTATTGAGATCTATCTGTCTCAGTATGATAATTTTGTTTGTGATACATATCAGACATAGATAATATGCACGTGGATATATATATGTGAAAGGGGAGCTCCTCTACAATGAAGGATAGAACTGCCTGCTACCTCTGATTTGCATTCAAGTGAAAATAGAAAGGTCTGCATGGCCTGGCAGATCACATTTCTTAAAAAAATGTGAAGATGTGGTGGTAACAAAGAATTTTTGTTGATGAGGTAACTTTTGAGCCTAAGTGACAAAGACTTTCACACTGCTGGGTGTAGTATTAGAGGACTATCTGTATAATCACTCGTGTTAGCAATTTCTACGCATCACAAATGTTTTGTTTTGCCATTACACATGCCAACTCAGGGGCCACTGTAGTTTGTGGGAAGATTCCCACCATTTTTGGTTGGCTTTGGATTTAGAGATTAGTCTCTAAGCTTAGAGAGTACCTAAGAAAGTGCAGCCACAATGCTGCTCTGGATTTGTAGATGCTTCTATAAATTACAGAAAATAATCAAAAATCCTGGCAGGCAGAAAGAAACTCAGGCTGTGGAAAAATAAGGGTGGGAATACACATCTCTTGCCTAGTAGCTCCTCTCTTAAAATAAGCAGAAGAAAGCCAATAACGAATTCAAACACCAGGAGCTTAAAGCAAAGTTCCTGTGGGTTTTGTATGTGTTTGCACATTTTGGGGTCAATTTTCTTTTCAGAGTCCTTCATATTTGTTTTGAGATTCTTTCTCACTTGGTTTATTCGTTCTTACCATACTGACTGGATTCAGAGCTGGATCCTGGGATTTCTATCTTTCATCACCAGTCCAGCCAAACCCCAAGCCGCCCACTGAATCTCAGTGAATTATATCTGCAAAGTCTCTGCCCACTTATGCCCTCACCCCAGGGCAGGCATCCTCCCCCTGCTGCCCCACTAAGATGTACAGCAGCTCATCTTTCTCCAGCTGGAAGGTGGCCGAGATGAAGACCCCGTGGAACCTCTCATTGTGGTTTTTGGCTCCCTTTCCTCCAGCTGCTCCATAAGCAGAAATTCTGGAACAAAAAGGTGTAATTAAAGAGACAAATCTTACACTTTTCATCTTCTAAAGCAGCTCCATCTGTGAGTTCTCCCCAGCCTGCACTCCCAATCAGGCACTGCTCCAGAGCAGGCTCTTACTGCAGTGTCTCATGGCCATTCTTTCTCTAGAGACATACACAGCAGAGGCTGCTCAAGAAGATCAATAAGCTACACCAGAGCACTAGAGACAGATTTCAGAGGCAAACAGAGTGAACTGGTATGGCCAAATCTAAAATATCAAAGCTCTGGGTCCAAAATGATAGCAGCACTTGCATTTGATTACACACCCGCAGTCACTCCTGTTCTAATCTCTTCCACGTCACTGCTCCACCCTCCCATGCTTCAACAGTAGGTCAAACACAGAAACTTAGAGCTGCTCTCCTATTTCTTTCTTATTTTTCTATCCCTTCACCTACTCAGCAAAGG
The DNA here is from genome assembly GCF_019232065.1 of Centrocercus urophasianus. NCBI lineage: Eukaryota > Metazoa > Chordata > Aves > Galliformes > Phasianidae > Centrocercus > Centrocercus urophasianus. Next base: position 17,972,694 of record NW_024884586.1, read on the forward strand.
TAGTCCTACACTTACATTTGCTCAAATTCCAGAACCAGAACGTAGTTTAATGGTTGCCACCTCAACACGCTGTGATACACACCTGTATCGATTTGTGGCTGGCACTCTCCAGACTTGCACTCCTCGGAGCCTTCCCTCCTTCACCACAATCACCGACACATTGCTGCCCCTGTACGCATTGTCACACTGAGCTTGAGTTGGCCCATGGGGACCACTGGCACCACATGTTGAGAACCACCAAAGAACAACGGACGTGTCCCCTGTGATCAGAACAGACAGAGTCAGTCAGGTAGCTTCTGCTTTTACTTCAAGCTTCTTTACTTATGGGCTCCACTACTCTTTAAAAACCTCCTGCTCTTTACAGACTGGTGAGCTAGACCTCAGGAAACTGCTGCCCCACAGCCAAGCAGACCTGACATGATCTCCACAACTTTAGCAAAGATTATATTTCATTGCTCTGTCGCTATAGCTGTGCTGACCACTCAGGCAGATCACACACGGAGACAAAAAGGAAGCTACCTCCTACAGGCAAGAGACAGGCTTTCAGTTCTGAATCGTTTACCTGGGAGGGAGGGCTCTTCCAGGGGATTCAGAAGATGCTCATCAGGGCTACTGATCTCCCGTGGATACTGACGCTTTCCACTAAAATGAGTCGGCTGTCTTCCTGTAATAGTTTGTAGAATGAATAGGAAGATGATAGAAAAAAGAGAGGCAAAACTTAAAAGTTTGCATGAATCAATGCAGCATGACCATTTGTTTAAGGTAGGTTTATAATACCTTGGACAGAAAAAATACTTTAAACAATCAGCATTTTTTTTAAGTGATTTTCTTGTGCCTGTATCTTGGCTTTGCTACCTCTGTCTGTGCTAAAATCAGAGGGCCTTCACATGAACAAACATCCTGTGTTATCCCATGTAGGCTCACCTGTAAGATAAGCTTATGGCAGCAAACTGCACTGGCTATAGTTACAAGAATCTTCGAGAAAAGCACGGAATGAGAAAACAGATAGCACTATTGCTGCTCTGCTGCTCAAAGGCATAAAGGACCGTGATAGCAAAAAACGTTATCTTTGGTTCTTAACGGTGTCATGGTAGGTAAACCAGCTTCGGATCACTCTTCTCTCACCAATGACCTTCATACCCCTCCACCCCCAACCTTGTTTAAGGAATAATTTGCTAAATAAAATGATGTCAACTGACAGTAGAGAAACAGTAGTATACTCTTGGCAATATCTGTAAATTTTTGGACAAGTCTTTCTGAAAAACACAGAGCAAAAGGCCACATTTATGCCTTTAAAAGCCTATTACGAAATGGGCTTTTAAAAATCAGCCCTTTCTCAGGGAGGAGGGTCTTCAAAGCAGAGGCTGAGCCAAAGCATCCAAATGCACTGAGATCACCATGTGTAACCAAAACTGCCTTAGAACAGGAAGAAGTAATAACTCTTGATTTATAATCTGCAAGCATCCCGTTTCCATAGTTAAAATACCCATCTGTATGCAGATCTTTGTAAGAAAATCTCTGTAAGAAAAAGGAGACACTTTATGAGCCCTCAGTTAATTTAATACTGAACGTTTTTCATTAGTTGAAAAACATTACAAATATTTCCATTTGTTCCAGTTGTGAGAATCTAACAGCTGTTTGATGCACTATTCAAGAGACTCATTCAATTCCAGCTGGACAATTATCTCTGCTGCAAAGCCAATGCTCTAAATAGTGATAATTAACACACTTGTTAGCTGTGTCAGAAAGGCCAAATAACTAATTGAAGCATGGAGACCTTGCTGTGCTTTTACTCCTGAGAATATTCCCTCCAGGTCTGTGTGAAAGCTCATTGATGGATGAAGTAAAAGAAAGCTTTGTACTGACACACTCTGTTCATAGCGAGATAGAGAACTTCAATGGATGGAGTTGTCAAGCAAGTGAAAAATGAAATTAACCCAAAACAAATGATCTGGATCAAAGGCAAGAAGGAAAACCAAATGAAAAAGGCAACACATAGCCAGAAAAGATGCTTAGTCTCCCTAGGCCTGCAGTAAATTATGAATCCCAAAGGTCAAAACAGTTTCAGATAGTTAGAGATGAACAAGAAGTCTGGTTATGTTTGCCAGATTGATGGAATGTAAATCAATCCCTGAAATACAGACTTGGTCTGTGTCTCTGCATGGATTTTTATTTATTTTGTTTGCAGCATCCCAACTGGCTATCCTAAGGCATTGCTTTGTTTCCAAACAAACAATCTCTCCTCCTTCTCCAAACAGTCTTGAACCTTCACACACTAGAAGAAAGCTTCTGTCTCCTGTTTTCAGCATGAGAGCTGCATGACAGCCTAAACATCAGCCTGTCCACATGAGCCATTAATTCTTAGGAAGCTGATCCTTTATGTGCCACCAGAAATGAATTTGGAAGGTGGTAATTTTTACAAATACGGCGTAACCCTGGCAGCCAGAGGCTGCTACTCTAGTCTTTTTAAGCTTCTACTTGCTCTTCTGATAGCCAAAATATTGACTGCAAGGACAGAAGGGAACAAGAATTATTCATGTTTAGGTATACTTATATCAGAAAAACATGAACAGCAACTGTGTCACTCCAGGACTTAGCTCATGCTGTTGATTTTCACACTGAAGATGGACAGTAGAAATCATAAAATGAAAGGGAACCTTCTGCAGAGACAGAGCTACAGTAAATAGCTCCTATTTCCATTTCTGGGACTGTAATGAAGAAGGATTTAGTAATTTTGGGGCAGGATTAATCAGAACAAAGTTCCTTGCAGCATCTTCAAAGTGTGCACGGTCTACTCAAAGATCTTACCTCACTCATGCAGGTGAAGCACTTCTGGAAGCCTCTCCAGCTTGTCCTGGAGTGGGACACAGAATGAGGAAGCTGCACCAACGTCCCCATTTCCCAGCCCTTCGACTGATTCAATTGCATTTCTTGTCAGTCCTTACTAACTCAACCAAATGGGGCTGTGCTGAACAGCTTGAACCTCCCCACACCATTGGCCTAAAACAACGAGACTGGCAGGCCAGGCTCCCCATAGCCTGGGGATTCCAAAGTAAAAAACAAGAGTTATCACATACAAAAGCTCTCTTCAGACGGTCTTGTCATTTAAAAACCAGTCTTTTTAGAAAGTATAAATGATGCAGAGATCAAAAAGTAACCCCTTGGCCAGGACAGTGGAGCGCACTGATGGACCACTGACCTGTGCTCTTAATTGGAACAATACCATCCTCAGAGCAGTAAAAGCTAATGGTAAAAGCAGTGGCCATGAAAGCATTGAGGAAGACAACAGTCATGCCAGCCCACATTTTCATATTTAGACACTTAAAACTCAGATCTCTTTCTACAAAAGCACTATTTAGCTAGGAGGATAAAATACTTGTATCTTTATGGCTGTCCCTTAAAAGTTTTCACAACGAATCAGATCCATGCCATCTGATCTGTGACACTGTCTTAACACAAGGTGATTTTATTAACCAGAAGATTGTTTCACTTCGCCTTTCTCACAGGGAAAGCATCTGTCCCTGCCCAGGGGCTGCCATCCAAAGAATGGGCTGTTTGTTTTTCGTCTCTACTGATGTCTCTTGAGCTGCCCTCACTACACTTGGCCCGGGGGGGGGCCCCCCACGTTCCAAATATTACTAATTCTTTCTTCTCCGTGTTGAGGAATATAGAAAACTTCACCTAGTTTCCCAGCTTGCATACATACAAGCAGTGCTTTCAAGGTCTGCATTAGATTTTGAAGAAAATCAAAATATGGGATTGAAATAGATGGAGAGATTAATATTTACATCATCGCAAACAGCAAATTTTTCCTTCCTGCTGTATGTCCTTCCTGTTGCCCTCATGCAAATAATTCACTGTTTGGATCTTAATTGGCTCTCTCTCTGACATCTGAAACCTCTCCTTGCTTGGGAGAAATAATTTCATTACTGAAAACACAGCAGAGCTGCTGGGCTTCTCTGCAACCTAACTGAATTAAAATCATGAGAAGATAAATGCAAGGGAGTTACTTTCAGAGGCGAGAAAACGTCAATTTGATGAGAGGATTCAAGGAACAATGGCAAGTGCAGGGCTTCCAAGAATCATTTCCTTCATGATATCTGTCTTCTGCATGAGTCATGCAACTCTGGGTCACACTTCCAGATGGGGTAAGTGGCTGCTTCTCTTGGACATCAGTGAGATTTATAGTAATTGAAAGTGAGGAGAAACCTGGGTGGAGTCTAATAGACAAGCCCTGAAAACATTCTTGCGGAGTCTTTTATGCCCCACTTATTTACCAAAGAATATAACTATACACTAGAACCAACAAAATGCCCACGGGTACTCTAGTGTCTGTATTTGCTCTCAGGAGAGCAGTAAAGTCCAAAAGTTGGGTGCACAGCAGTTGACACAACAAGCACCTGGAATCACTCCCTTCAGTTTCTTTAAGAACTTTTCTCACATTTCAAAACAAAATGTCAGCATGCGTAACCCAATGTATTGGGAGCCGGGGGTGTTAAAGAACGGAGTGAATAAATGGCTGTGCTCTAAAGGCACACCTCTTCCTCTTAATTTTAAATGAATATATGCATGCTCAACATTTCATTGAATGGTGTACTCAGTGCCCATGGAACTAAGGGGCAAAGAATGTGAGACCAAATTTGACAAAGGTAGGAGAACAAAAGGGCTCTAAATGGTGGAAAACTTTTAACACATACCAGTTTTAACACAGACCTTCTCACATTAGGCTACAGTCTCTGCAGGGACCTGCTACTACACTCAGTGCTGACATATCGGAAGTGGGGACTTTTGAAGGTAGCAGAGAACATTTCATTTGCAACAGAAGTCACAACTGAAGTGCTGCATGTTCTCTTCTTATTTAAACAACAGAGAATATCAGTCTTTTCCGCAGAGACTAAAAGATGGTAGTTTGTAATGTTCCCAAGTATGCATCCTTTTTCCACTTGAAGAAATTCAACTCTTTTGCTAGCATGTTTTGGAGATTAGCTCTGGCTTCATCTTCAGTGGAGCACATTGTCATCAGTAGCATTAACAGTAATGAAGCCAAGAGAAGTATGTATGTACCTGCCAGTGACATCTGATGCTTCTCCTACAAGGCAAAACAAACTAAACTTTACTGCCAGAGAGACATTTTATTCTTCTGTTTTCCTCCTTTCCTCCCCTAAAATATAGTCGTTTTCCCCTTTGTTTTCAACAAGTTCCCTTCGGCTATCAATTGCCAGGGTGCACAGGTCAGAGAGGACTGCTAAAGAGCAATGTGATGTAATCCTTCCACTTAAAGCACAGGAATAAGTCAAGAGTTTCTTGCCAAGACACACAGGCAGCTTTCAACTATGTGATACAGATTAGGGAAAACAAAGAGTACTAATAAACTGACACACGTAAAATTTCCTCTACTTACAATCTTCAGCAGATCTAAGATAATTGGCATTGTGATATAAAAGCTAACATAAATGATTCATGTGCACTCTTGGTGCAGGGGAGAAACACAGCAAGTGTATTCCGGATCAGCTGGATGCTTATTACACTATCCAAATTCTTTATGGGATTCTATAACATGCATGGCTCACCATCAGCAAAGCAGTTCATTCCAAATGTAATATTGTCGATAGCAATGTCAGCTTGGGAATTCCAACCCCAGGTTGCCAGGAGTTGCAGTTGAAACCTTTGCAAAAAGACAGAAGATTTAAAGACAAAGAGGCAGATGGAAAAAAACAGCAACAACAACAAAAGCCCAAAAATACAGTGTTCTCTTACAAACCAATAGTGATAATCATAGTTTAGAATCTTTCCATTAGACAAGCTGCTGAACAGCCGTAAGAGCTTGCTAGAAATCTTATTCATACATCCACAGTTAGTAGGACCAACCAATGCTCACATAATGTCACACTTAATGTGGAACAAACATGAGAACCCTACTCCCCCTGCTATCTGCACACACACAGGAAAACAAGATGCTCTCCCTCACAAATATTTATGCATATACAACCATCCTTATCAATCACCATTGATGGTAATGGGATTGGGCACGTGCAAAAGAAAAGGGAAAATTAATCTGTTTTTCTATCCCCAAAGAGACAGCCAAAATGAAAATTAAACAGAGCAATATCCAGAAAGACAGCAGTCTTAAACCTGAGTGTTGGCCAGTGTAACCAGAAAAATAACAAGGTGACACAAATTTATTTCAGCTGATAATTCAGGCCATTTTAAGTTTTAGCCACAAATCATCAAAGTGTTTGCATTCTGGGCTACCTCACTTTTCCCACTATGACCAGATGTTAACTACTTATCTAGAAGCCTGTCATGCCCCATGAGCATTGCCACATTCTGAATTCAGAAGAAGGAAGGAAAATGAACAGAAGGACCTTCTTCTAATAGATAGGACTAAATTGTTTTTCATTAAACTTCAGAAATAAACAGATGCCTGATGTCCAGCCTATTTACAGCTTATTAAAGACACATGGAGAAGACCTCTACTGCTGTCACTGACAACGCTTCATCATGATTTATGATGAAGTACTGACCTGCCTATCAGTACTTTCTTGTCCCAAATTACTGGCAGTAAAGTACAACGTGCATATTCCGTCCACCAAACAAATGTTGATACATATCACAGAATCACAGAGTGGCTGAGATTGGAAGGCACCTGTGCGTATGGCCCAACCCCTGCTCAAGCAGAGACATTCTGAGCAGGATGCCCAGAGGTTTCTGGGTATCACTAAGGAGGAGACCCACAGCCTCTGTGGGCAGACTGTGCCAGTGCTCTGGCACCTGCATAAACCACAAACTGGCATCCACAGTTAATATAATGCTGTAAAGTTGAATCTTGAAGATTCTGATTCTCAAGAATAGTGTGCATCAAATAAAAGCTTTCATACATACAGGATCTGAACCTTCTGGGAATAAGTGTTGGCACAGCAAATTCAAATAACGTGTTCCTTGGATGATCACTCTCTTAGCAATGCGGTTAGCAGAGGAGTTTACCCAATGGGAATCACCTTCCTACAGAAGCCTCTCTTTTCAGCAGTACCTCTGCATTTTCAGACCTTGAACATCAGTCCAATGCAGCAACTAGCCAGAGCATTTGATGGACGATAAAACTCACAGTAACCTGAGCCCAGGATTAGAGACTTCTAGGATCCACGGCCAAACATACAGCATCACAGTTTAATCCTTTCTGAAGACACGTCAGCATACCCTTGGTCCAGTCAAGATACTGCATCTGGTCCATAGTCAGAACAGAAGGACCATGACATTGTGCTGTAAGATCAATTTCTGTTCCAGCTGAGTATAAGTGGGTACCTGGGGAATGACTCTCATCCCCAAGTGCATAAGAAGAGATATCTCACAAGTGCTGGGCTCTGTATGCCTCCCATTCCTTCTAACTTCAGAAAAAGAAGAATTTGCCTTTTGAACTCTGTGCTTGCTAGTCAGAGGGGTTTCCAGTGTCCCTGCTCATTGAATTCATTTTATTGACTCTAACATATAGCCTTCTCAATTTCTCTTCTGTCTGGTCTCCTGTCTGCCTGCTTCTCTTCTGATAGCAACATTTTTTCCTTGTGTATGTGAACCAAGTGAGAGAACCTGCCAGCTGACCACCAGGAACAGATTTCCAAGTGCCCAGCTAGGATGCTGATCAACAAATTGTGTGTTTTTCTCTCCTAAAAAGTGAGTTTGTTTGGAAAAGATAGTGCTAAAAAGCACATATTTCCCCCTCTTTTGTAACCATTTTTACTTCTACTGAATCTGGACAAACAGGAGAAAATTTAGCTAAACTGATTTCCAGAGCTAGGACATAAACATATGGGGTTTGGGCCTGTGATTTACAGAAAGAAACATGTAGGCAATGGAGTAGAAAAATTGAGAATAAACTTTAATGATAGGTCTGGGGTCATCTAAATAAAATAGCATGAGAATTGACCAGGAGAGTAGGAAGCAGGAGGGCAGGAACAGACTGTAATAGAATCATAGAATTGATTGAGTTGGAAGGGACTTTCCCTCATTCAGTTTGAAACATGCACACACGAGCTACCTTTTTGTTTTGTCTGGGTGTTCAACTATCTCAAGTTTAACAGTACTGGAATTTTTTTTTTTTTTTTTTTTTTTTAAGTCCTCAGGAAGTGCTGGCTAGTGCTCCCTAAAGCCATTTGGTGTCCTTTCCATCCTGCCACATCCATTTCCCTTCAGATCAATTTCCCTTCAGAACTGAGGTCTGACACAAAAATTGGAGGCTTTGCAGACAAAAAAAAAAAATAGGGGACCATTTATTAGAGGAAGCAGAAGCTCTTTAACAACTTCAAAAAGCCCGACAGACTCTGCTCCGGCTAGGTCCAAATGAAAATGCCTGAGGGAAAGAGATACTCTGGACAAATTCACTGCTCATATTTTAAATACACAGAACTAAACACATGCTTATCCACAGGGCTCCAGACTGTCAGGCAAGGACATATACTACACTGCCAGTTTGCAGATCTATGGTATTCTGAAGGAGCATACACTGAAGCTGTGACCAAAGGTAATCACAAACTTAAAGCAGGAAAAAGAGTGGGACAACATTCTCCTTCCCAGCTTCCTGTTTTGCTGCTGATTGGATCTGAATTGCTACCACTTCAGACCCAAATCCCTTAACTTTTTACAAAAAGATGCTGAGAATATTTCCAGTTAAAAGCAATCCCCTCAAACCCTCTAATCCATGAAGTTTTAAGACAATGCTTAATGCCAATAGTAGGTAGATCTTTTTACATTTATAATATCACATAGAGTTTGAGATTGATTTTTTTTTTTTTTTTTTTTGGTCTAAGTGTGATATGAGACAGACCTGCTTGAGGAAAATGCAAGAAACAGATTGGAGCAATTTAAAAATGATTTGTATTGTGCAGAATAACTTGCTGTCAACACCATTTCATAGCTTGAAATTGACTGACACAGAATGGAGGAGGAAGACAGAAGACTTCCTCAGCAAGCAGAATTGCTGTACTCCTCTAATTTTGTCAGTAGTAATAGGTCTGGAAAAAGGCAAAAATGAAAGTGATACTTCTCAGTGAAGGCCCTAATAATTTACAAAATCTGTAGGGATATCTCTGGGTGCTGCTGATGGTGTTCTTACCTGTTTTGAAGCACTGGCATTGGTAAAGTGATGAGAAACCAATGATCGCTCCAGCTCCCTGCTCTTTCCCACATTGGCAAGGTAACTGGAACTCCATTTTTTTCTTCCCTGACAGAGAAGGAGATGGTACCATTGTAGCTGCCAAAAACATGCACTGAGAATTGGATCTGTAACAGAGCAAAAGCAAAAAAAAAGAATGGCATCCTCTGATAAATAGGAGATAGTACTTACTACTCCCCCCTTCAGGACATGAGACTGTGGCTCAAGCTTTAATCACACATACCACTAACACCCCCAGTGCTTTTGTGTGATTCCATCGTTGTTCCTAGCACAGAATTTTCTTGTTGGAGACCTCAACTGACACGTGTGTTCTCAGGCTCTAACAACTATATCAATGGCCTCAGATATTATTTGGTGATTGTTACCTTCTTCAGGAGCAATAAGTAACAAAGCAAAGGAACACAAGCTTAAAGTCAAGAAAAGCTTTATCATTAAATGTTTCTATGTTACTAGGGTTGGAATACTGCAGAAAAGCAATCCTAAATACATTCTTTCTCAGAGTTCTCACCAGCCAAAAGACTCCTGTCAAAAGATTTGAAAGAGTTCAAATCTTCTAAGGTTTCCCATTGTAATCATTCATATTAATGTGTTGCACTGATGTGGCTCAATCCATACCTAGGCATTATATAGCACAAAACTATTGCAAGGAGAGGACTACCCTGCCACAAATACCCAGGAAATGAGCAAAGAGGCCATCTCCACAGACAGGAAACTCCAGTCTATATACTTGCCCCAAGTCATAGACACCACCTGAACCATAGCACTGTTGTGGCAGGTAAGCAATCTGATCAGCAGACCAAAGAATATTTTGAAGCAGGACTCCTTCCTCTCTCTGTGGGGCACCACCGACAGTTTGTCACAGATCAAGAGAAAACTGCCATTTCCAGTGATGCCTGGAGCACTCAGCTGCTCTTTGTATCAACGAGAGCTCAATCAGGAGATGGAGTACACACACATGTACACAACAACAGAAGTTCCTTGCTCTTTAAATGGGTATTCAAATCTGTGTCAGTGAAGGAGAGACTGGGTCTGGATTTCCTGTATGATGCCCATGACCAACACTTACTGCTCCCAGTTTTGTGAACCTAGCTCCAGGCACATTTTATTTTGTTGGAACTATTCAGCAAACTTAACCTGAATTTATAAATATAAATGGTGAAGATATATTCTTGGCACCTGCACTGTATTTCTTTTGCCAGCTCTAATTAGGAGGCATCAAAGCTTTCTGTTTTCCCCTGGCAGAGCTGGACTCCAGCTCAAGCTTGCAACTTAATTTTCCTAAGTGACAGGAGTGCAATATTATTTAAATATTTTTGGTTTCAGCAACTTGAAGCTCCCCTTACATTTTGCAGGGATCTAGGCTGAAGGCAGGATATGTGATTTTATCCACACCAGGTTGGCTTCATCTGTTGAAGTTTCTGAAGAACACGAACAGTTTATTGCCTTTATCTATTCCTGGAAGGTCTAATGCCCCACAGATTTCATGCTCCTAATCCATCCCAAAATCATGCAGAATTTAGGAAGAAAGTCTCAGCAGCATGCATACTGAATGGCTGAACAAGCTCAGACGGCCAACTGTCTCTCCTACAGTCTAAGGCCACCCAGTACAATTCAGGCATGGGTACACTTCAGCGGAATGGTCTATACGCCCAAGCTAGGGAGTTTTTCTGTATTTAAGAGCTAATTCAGCACTGCTGCTCTTATTTACTGGGAATGCCCCTCCTCTCTTCCTTCTAGCGTTGAACAAGCAGCTAGTTAGGCAGTATACTCCTAGTACAGTAAAGTGCTTTGTTGTGTATCATACACTGCACAGAGGCACATTGCAAAAACAGTGTACAGCCTGAGAATTAGCTCCAAAAGGTGCTTAGGCAGAAGGAGATACCTGGTAATCTTCAGTAGCAATACCAGCTGGCAAGCTGGTACTGAAAGCCTTGGCAATGCCATTTGTCTGATTGCTATCTGCTCGCAGATAGAGGAAGTGTCCTGTGGACAGAAAAGTTAATTAGAAAATATATATATTTTTTAATACTTTCAAAATGCTTTAACATCATTGTTCTGAAGCACAGTGTAAGTAGGAGGACATGATTAGAAACAAGGCTTAAGAGTACATTTATTAGCAAACTACAGTGAACACACTAGTAGATTTCAGCAGCACAAAACTCAATATAGAATCATAGAATCATAGAATCACCAAGGTTGGAAAAGACCTAAAAGATCATCCAGTCCAACCGTTCACCTATTCCCAATAGCTCCCACTAAACCATGTCCCTCAACACAACATCCAGCCTTTCCTTGAACACCCCCAGGCTCGGTGACTCCACCACCTCAACCATCCCAAACCCTTCCCTGCAACACAAGTAGAGTGCCCAAACCTCAGAGCCACTCAAGTACATTTCCATACAGTGGTTCACAGCAGTCTACTCTGAGTTCTTTGATCAGCCCTAATACTTACACCACGAGCATCAACAACTTGCTAAGACAAATATGGTACCAGTAGAGCTTATTTATAGTCTTTGTTCCTAGTAAGAGTTTGTATGAGCTCTCAAGAGACAAACAGGACTCTCACATGAGCACTCTCTACTTTGCTAGGGAACTGAATCAAAACTCAGCTTCTGACTTCAAGTATGAACATGTCAGAATTTGGCTTCCCTCCTTATTTAAAAAGCAGACAGTTCTGGGAATTATCAGACCTTCTTTTTTTTTTCTTTTTTTTTCTTTTTTTTTCCCCTGTGGTATTCTACAGAGCAAACTGTTTATTATCACTTCATCTTGAGACAGACTTAGATGTGATTCTCTTTATAACCCACCAGCAGAGTCTGACAAGAGTCTCCAGAAAATTTGTGTTTTACAAGATGCTTAGTTCTGTAGGGCAATTTTTACTTTGTGATGCTGCAGCTGAAGTATTCTGCAATTGCCTATCTCATAAGAGCAAGAAGGGAAGAGGTATATACAGAGGGGAAAGAATTCATCATATAATTCTTTTCAAAGTCTTTTGAAAAGACTTTTCTAGACTCCTAAAACTCCTTCCATGTTAAATTTTCCATAAAAGATTTCATATCAAGTCTTGTTTTGTGATCAGAAGTTAGTTCTAAACTTTAAAATTATTTAAATAAATACATTTAAAGTTATTCTAGATAATACTGATGATAAATTTGTTTTGGAAAGAAGGATGCCAAACATTTTAAACTAATTAAAAAAACCCCACATCCCTAAGTTCACATGCATGCTGGCACACTTGTACAGGCACACATAAAAGAAGCACTCACAGAAAGGCAGACTAAGAAAGAACTATGAAGACCCTACCTGCAGTGGCTTGCAAGGTAGACCCTACAAATGAACCATTGTGAATCATTTCATTAAAGCCACTGATAGACCAAGGAAATGCTGCAGTTTCATTCAGTGTCCAGCCACATGAACCCTCTTCAAAAGAGCAATGTGAACCTTCTGGGAGACTATCTACAATGGACCATAAGAAAATGCAGGAAAATAGAAGAAACCTGATTATGGAAGAAGGCAAACAGCAGAAAAAGTCAAAATTTACTATAGTTCTTGAAACTATCACACTTATACTGTCTTTCAGTGTCAGAATATCAACAGGTCTCATTTGTTTATTTCCATAGTCATCAAAAAAGTCAACATTTTTTTGCTACTGGAGCTGTTACACTGCAGTTCTGTCACTGAAAACAGCCACTCCCACAGTCAAGAGTGGTAAATCACTCCACACATTTGTAAAAGCCCTACTATGTATTAAATTATAGACATCATGAGGCTTTCTGCGAAAGGCAGTCAACAGATTATTCTAGATCTTTGTCACTATAATTGACAAAAAAAAAAAACAAAACACCCAAACAAATAATGTTTCTCAGTACTAAATGTACTTGTTTAGAGTCTTTCTTTGTCAGGATATGCAAGATGAGAACTTGCACATCTAGGAAGGACAGCTTTGTGATTGATCCTGTTGGTAGTTTCTCATCTAGCAGCCATAAATGTGTAAATAAGATTTTGCTTTCCTCTGAAGCAGCAGTCACTATGAAACACAGGTCACTGAATGTCTTATTGCAATACTAAAAATAATAATAAATCAATTTTATCCTATATGGAATGAATTTTCAAGAAAAATCTTGATAATAAAATAATAAAAACAGTCTAAATTATTATAGGAGGCTTAATAATGAATTAATCTAGAAATAGAATCTATTTAACCTGTATTTTATTCTAAACTGATTATTGTAACAGGATGAAGGTTCCCACGAAATGCCATGCCATACACTCACCACATCTTACTCCTTCTACTTCTTTGGTAGGGCAATCACTGATGAATTCACAGATTTGTAAGTGGCTAACACAGCCTCCGTGAAGGCAGGGGAAGGAAGAGCCTTTGTTATATATAGAAAGATCTGGGTTTTCTTTATCTAAAGAAAAAAAAAAAAAAAAAAGCTCAGAGATGAATCAGCAGAATGTATATATATATTCCTGCATGTGCATCAGCCTTCACACACATGACCTCAGAAATCGTCCTCTGGGTGATAAATGATACTTAGCTGTGCTCTTTGTCATGCAGATTTCTATTCAGCATGAGATTCCCAAGATTGCCTCAGCTCTCACACAGACCAAATTCATTGCTCCTTACTCTTTCCTGCACACACTAGCTTCTGCTATGTTTGTGCCATCTTCAGGCAATCAGATTTTTATTTTGTTTTTACTGAGGATCCTACATTTTTCAATATGGCGAGTTCACTGGAACAGGCTGCCCAGAGAGGCTGTGGAGTCTCCTTCTCTGGAGATGTTCAAGACCTGCCTGGATGCCTACTTGTGTGACCTGGTGTAAGGAACCTGCTTTAGCAGGGGGGCTGGACTCGATGATCTCTGGAGGTCCCTTCCAACCCCTACAATTCCGTGATTCTGTAATTCTGTGATTCTTCTGTCCTGCACACGTGATCATGCACCTGTCAGCCAGCAGAGGCATGCTGCACGACACTGCTGCTGGAGGCAGCAATGTGCACTTAGCTCTGGGCCTGATGGACACATTGTTATGGCCAATCGAGAATCAGGCTCAATTAATACTTCTTTGCTGACATACTGTTATGCCATCTTTGTGGCATCCACCCCGTGATGAAAGGTGTTTCCTCAGCAGGCCGGCTCACTCATGCACCCCAACCTGCCTCTCCAGCTACACTCCAGGAGTACTGAACTAGTCATATGAGTACTCACCAACAGGCAGCATACGATTTTTAAGTGTGATATTTTCTGAAATCATGACTCAGTGTACCAAGCCTGTCCTGTGGATATGTGCGTGCACAGATTTGTTGTGGATCTGCAGGTGTGTGAAAGTCTCTTCTGGACCTGTTCCCTGTTAGCAGAGCTCTGCACAGATGTTCCATTACAATTGTTACTGCTCTGGAAAAAATGCAGAGCTTAGAAAGAAAACCCCAGGAGGAGGATGAAAGAACATCTGAAACATCATTTCTTCAGGGTACTGTGTTGTGTTGGGTACATGCAACAGCTTGTTTAAGGGCGCTTTGGAGATTTAGCACAATGCTTCAGGCTGTGTGCATCCCCTCAAAAATTCCAAGACTGTGAAAAGCATTGCATTAAAAGTATATTATCTGTTAAATTAAAAGATTGACTGCAATAAAATTAAATCTCTAGTATGATTTAAAGCAATCTCATGATATATGATGAAACAGCACTGTGAAGTATTCTTACATTTGAAACTTTCTAGATCTTACATTTCTATTCAAAGCTAATTCTACAGTGTCTGCAAAACAGAAGCAATAGCATTATATTAATGGATGAAAACCAGGAAGTGAAGATGATTATGTCTCCAACTTACAGGCTGCCTGCACCAGCAGACTCATACACTTCCCAGAAGCCTGAATGACATTAGCAGGGTTCTGCATATGTACTGAGGATCACTTGCATGACCTTGGCAACAGGTCTGAAAATGGTAGGTAAAATCGATCATTTCTGAGCTGAGCACTCAGTACTTTGCATAAATTACATTCAAATTATTTTCATTTTGGACAGAAGTTTTGAGCCAGGCAGTGGTAAATAGACAGCACAGACTGCAGACCAGAGTTGCTTTTCTTCATAAATTTGCAAGATAGAGCCCCAGCACAGAAAAAGCTTTAGTGACACTGGGTAGCCTTTTGTTACTATTTGAGAAAGAAAAACAGTAAAAGCTAAAATATCCTAGGCAGAGACTTCTTTCCATCCCTATTGCTGGATCCAGCATGAGCCCTGTTACTTTCTTATACATTTGTATGAGCGTCAGTGCAAAGCAAATTGGAGGCAGTCGGGGCTGCAGTGACCACACCCCAGTTGAGTTTGTGATCTCGAGGGATGTGGGCCTGGCAAAGAGTGGCATCAGGACCCTGAACTTTGGGAGAGGGAACTTTAAGCTGTTCAATGGACTGTTGGCCAAGATCCCCTGGGATGCTGTCTTTAAAAACAAAGATGTTGAGGAGAACTGGCTACTCTTCAAGGATGCCTTCCTGAGAGCACAAGAGCTCTCCATCTCTCTGAATAAGAAAGCAGGCAGAGGAGGTAGGAAGCTGGCGTGGCTCGGTAAGGTAAGGACCTGCTGAGGACACTGAGGGCGAAGAAAGGTGCATACAAGCTCGGAAAACAAGGCTGTGTCACCTGGGGAGACTACAGGGATGCCATCCGGACTTGCAGACATGGGATCAGGAAAGGCAAGGCGCAGGCAGAACTGAACTTGGCGAGGTACATGAAAAACAACAGGAAGACTTTCTACAGGTACATTGGCCAGAAGAGACAGGCCACAGCAAGTGTGCTCCTTTGGTAAATGTAAAGGAGAACTGGCTTCCACGGATGAAGAGAAGGCTGAGGTACTGAATGAGTTCTCTGCCTCAGTCTTCACTTGGTAGCCAAGATTCCAGTACTTCTCACGTCCCTGAGGCCTGCATCCCTAAACCTTTAGGTGCGGACCGGGATGGTAAAACTCCCCCCATTGTGAGGACAGAGCAGGTCCGAGACTGCCTCATGAGACTGAATGTGTACAAGTCTATGGGGCCAGATAGCGTGCATCCCAGGGTTCTGAAGGAGCTGGCTGAGGTGGCTGCTGAGCCGCTCTCCATCATATTTGAAAAGTCGTGGCTGTCAGGTGGGGTCCCGGATGACTGGAGGAAGGGTCACATCACTCCCATTTACAAGAAAGGGAGCAAGGAGGAGCCTGGGAACTGCAGGCCAGTGAGTCTCACCTCTGTACCTGGGAAGATCATGGAACAGATCATCCTGGATGACAAGCTTGATCTCATGAGGAATGAGCGTGTGAGCCAAGACAGCCAGCACGGCTTCACCAGGGGAAGGTCATGCTTGACCAATCTGGTGACCTTCTATGATGGAGTGACGGCATCAGTGGACAAGGGGAAGGCGACCAATGTCATATACCTGGACTTGAGCAAGGCCTTTGACATGGTTCCCCACCACATCCTTATCTCCAATTTGGAGGGATGTGGATTTGATGGGTGGACCACCCAGTGGATAGGAAACTGGTTGAAAGGACACAGACAGAGGGTTGTCATCAATGGCTCTATGTCCAGGTGGAGGCCGGTAATGGAGACACGGCTGGTGTCTCCCAGGGGCTGTCTTGGGATCGGTGCTCTTTACCATCTTTGTCAGTGACATCAATGACGGAATCGAGTGCACCCTCAGCAAGTTTGCTGACGACACCAAGCTGAGTGGTGCGGTTGACACAGCAGAAGGAAGAGATGCCATTCAGAGTGATCTTGACAGGCTGGAAAAGTGGGCCCAGGTGAACCTGATGAGGTTCAACATGGCAAAGTGCAGAGTTTTGCATTTGGGCCGGAGGAATCCCAGGCATCCATACAGACTGGAAGGAGCGGTCCTTGAGAGCAGCCTTGCAGAGAAGGACGTGGGGGTCTTGACAGATGAAAAACTTAACATGAGCCCGCAGTGTGCCCTTGCTGCTCAGAAGGCAAATGGTATCCTGGGCTCCATCAAAAGAGGGGTGGCCAGCAGGGACAGGGAGGTGATTGTCCTCCTCTACTCTGCTCTTGTGTGGCTCCATCTGGAATACTACGTCCAGGTCTGGAGCCTCCAGTATAAGAAAGACAGGGAGCTGTTGGAGAGGGTCCAGAGGAGGGCCAAAAAGATGATCAGGGGACTGGAGCACCTCCCCTGTGAGGACAGGCTGAGGGAGCTGGCGAGAGAAAAGAAGCCTACGGGGTGATCTCATTGCAGCCTTTCAGTACCTAAAGGGAGCCTACAAATAGGAGGGGAATCAACTCTTTGAAAGGGTTGATAACTGCAGCACAAGGGGAAGTGGTTTTAAGAAGAGGGAGGGTAGATTTAGGTTGTATGTCAGGGGGAAATTCTTTACAGAGAGAGTGGTGAGGTGCTGGAATGGGCTGCCCAGAGAGGTTGTGGATGCCCCGTCCCTGGAGGTGTTCAAGGCCAGATTGGATGGGGCCCTGGGCAGCCTGGTCTAGTATTAAATGGGGAGGTTGGTGGCCCTGCATGTGGCAGGGGGTTGGAGATTCATGATCCTTGAGGTCCCTTCCAAACCTGGCCATTCTGTGATTCTGTGCAAAATCAGTTCAATTTTGCACTTCAACTCTGCTTTCTGAGCGTGTGCACATGTGCACACAAAATACATTCAAATATGACCCTTGACAGGTAAGCCCTGCCAAAAATCATAGAGGACACTCAGCTTTCATGTATGTCTTACCTGACCAAATCTTTAATCATGCTCACCATTTTTTGTGAGGATGCTGCTCTCTTTTATGACTGCATTTGATTATTCCAAAACTGACTGTATTGCAACGTACCATGGAAGCAGTTTGTGAGCTGCAAGGAGCCCACTGCCAGTAGTCCAACCTCTTGTGCTCCACAGTTTGAATACAGCAAGGTGATTTTAAAAGGTCTTTCTATTTGGCCAATCTGAGCCATCATGGATTTCCATTTCACCCTAGAATACAACAAGGAGATATCAGATGCACAAAAAGCATGCTGGAGTCCACAGAATATCTAGCACAGATTCTATACTGCACCAAATAGAAGCGATGGTATTAACACGGGGAAGGAATTGAATATAAAGTACAACATAGCAGACATTCATTTAAAAAAAATGACATTCTACCTAAAAAGTTCATATTCAGTTATCTTTTTCTCAGCTCCTATTGTAACTTACATTTCTCCACACAACATACAGCATAACTCTGAGACGTCAAAAATATCTCAACTGTAGAGTGATTGTAGCAGTTCAGAGAAAGATGGATGGTGGCATGCACTCTAATTTTGAAGATGGTTGCTAGGCATTGAAAGCTAGACAACGACATTCAATGGGAATTTTCAATGTATCTCACTCAAATCAGTCTATCAGGAGTCAGGGTACCCAGGTGTAGATAAAAAAACCCTACAATATTCCTAACAATCTTTAAAAACAAACAAACAAACAAAAATGACGATGCTTTGTTCATCATTCCATTGCATCCACTTGGCCTCAAAAAAATCAGTGGGCCTTAAACTAACTGGTTCAACAAGCCACTGGAGATAAGGACAGTCTCTGCATCTTTTGCATTTACCTACTAAGCATACAAGACCTTCTAACCAATGAGTTCCACTACCTCCACCAAGCTACAACACAGCCCCTAAGCATCACCACTGTTATCATAATCCTAAGCACAGGAATCCACAGCAGCCAGCCCATGATTCACAACTGGTGTTATGTTTATGTTAGCAACTAAAGAGATTACTGCCCACAGCTGAAAACAATGACTCGCTTCATTTCTGCACCTTAATTGTATATGGTTTACAAGCTGCACACTCTGAATCTTGCAGTTTACAGCCTAGTATTTCAAAATGAAGTACAACCACTGGCTAAGTCAATAAACCAACTTCTGAAACATCACATCTGAGAAAGACGCACCGTATTCCCTGCCACTAGAAGAACACTAGGTCTCAGTGGGCCTCTAAGAGAAGACTAATATCTTAAACCACTGTTCATGTGTACTGGCAGCTCTTTTGAATCAGAGCCCTAAGGTCCCATGAAATATTCCAGTTCTACACTGAAAGATGCTAACACTGAAATTTTAGTCCATTTATACACCACCACTGGAAAAGCTTGCAAGCATCCAGAGTCCACAAAAACAGCAAGCAACTTTCTATCACCCAGAATTCTTGGAGGTACAGAGTCTCATCATCATCAAGGCATTCCCACTCAGACAAGCCCCCTTCCTCAACATACAACAGCAACAAGATTTCTAACATGGTAAATACTTGCTTTGTCCCAGCATCTGAGCAAAAGATAGTCAGAACCAACTTAATTTTCTTAATGGAATCAGGAACAAAGCCCATTGTTGAGCTACTAAGAAGATGGATCATTGTAGCAAGCTTTCAGATAAGCCAAGCTTGGCAATATCTTTACTATCGATTTTATGTCAAGCCAGATCTCAACTAATGAGGTAATATTCTTCTTCTAAGTACAGATGTTAAAACTGCTCTGTATGTATAGAAGGGCTGTCAGAATCTGACATCATTTTGAGAAATTTACACAGATAAAAAGTTTGGAGTTGCAAGCAATCTGATGCCTAAGGCAACAAGTTTAGATTTGCCCTGCTAACCTACAATTTCCATTTTTGATTTTCACTAGCTTAGGCTAAACAAAAGCTTTTCCTTTTCTTACCAATCTTCGCTATGCCTTTCCATCTCCAACACAATTAACAGATTGTGCATTTTAAGAAAGATTATTTTATTATTAAGAACAATTTCTTCATTAAGAGTGACAAATTAAAAAACCCTAACGTGAAAGCTGAAACCTTTTCTGAACTGGAGGCCACTACAGGAGTTACTGCAGAAAGTTATGCTAACTGCCTCAAGGTACTATCAAAGAACATACAAATTAGAATCTTTACATTTCTTTTCCACATATATGAAGCTAGTCATCGGATGCAAAAAGAAATAGATGACAGAACATAGGCCTGCAACTCCTGCCCTTACTAACCAGCTACAGATCTGTCCTTCTTGGCCCAGAAGAATTTTTGGTGCAATTTGGGGCATGAGAGTCAGTAAACCATATTCCTAGGTTAGTGATCACAATCAGTCTTTCATAACAGCAGTGCAGTCTCTCCTTTTGTAGCTTTATTTTTTAATTCAAATAGCTGTGCTCATTGCTGTCAGTATGTATTAGGCATTTTCTGAGGACACTTACCAGACTATTCCCTTTCAAAGGCTTATGGAGTTGGACACCTAATTTATAAATTCCAAATGACCTTAGGTGTTTCCAGACATTCAAATCAGCTATATCACAATTCCTCTACACACAAGAGCTAAAGTTAAAGAACTTCTGTTGACAATAGGACACCCAGACTGGGTGAAGAGGAGTCTCAAAGATGGTAAGTTCCTATAGGAGTCGCAGAAGCTGGCAAGGCATTTTAGCAGGTCTGCTCCAAAAAAGGAAAAAAAAAAAAAAAAAAAAAAAGGAAAAAAAAAAGCAGTAAATATAGGGAAAACAAAGCAATAATCCTTTCATGAGATTGGCTAACTGATGACCATTTGTGCACGTGGCCTTGAACTCGTTCTTTCTTGGACTACCAGGAGTACCATGGACAGTACTTTGTTTTAGAAAGAAAACAGAAAACAATACGGCCAGCTTACTGATCACACTCTATCATGTAAAGGGAAAAGATTATCACTGCCCCAAGCAGTGCTTTTTTATTCTCATTGAAGTTTGAGTATTTAGAGCTGAAATAAACAAGTTCCATTATTGAAATAGTTTTGGCTGACAACACTGAAACAATTGTGGTCAACAACAAATACAAGCAAATGAAATCATTCAAAACAAAACCACGTAAGACTTTTCACACGAGTTTTCAGGTGTGACTAGTTTTTTTGCTCTATGTGATAATGAGGAAAAAGATAGGGTAAGCAAAGTAGTCGTAAAGTCATTATCAGTGATCTGAACAAGCACCAGGACCATAACTATGAGAAATGAAGATAGCTTTGAGCCAAGAACCAGATTAAGAAAACTTGGGCCTGCAAACAAAAATGCAGGCACTTGATGTTTGATCTCTACTGAGATAATAACAAACATAATTTTATATATCTTTTGTAAATACGTAGAATTTCAAACACCTCACTCCCACAGCAACTCTCCCTCTAATCGAGAAGCTCAGAATACTCATATGTTATAGGTGTGGCATAAAATAAAAGTAAAAAAATATGAGCTTGTCCTACTTATCTGGGAACTTAATGCCAAAAGGTCTGTCTGTTTCTCTTTTGCTACAGTGCATTTGCAAAAAATGGGTGGCAGCTTCAATACTACAGATCAAACCTAGCAGAGGTGGTCGGGACTTTTTCTAATGAGTGACATATCTCTGAGCTTTAGAGAACTGTGTAGCTGATGGACCTTGAAGGAGGAAACACAATCAGCATAAGACTTCCAGGACCAGAAAGAGGACAGTTCACTGAAGTGATTTACTATTGCTGGAATTCATGATGAAGCACAGCTTGATTTTGGAATTAAAAGATGACAGAGAAGACTGAAGCAGGATTTTCTGGATCAATTATCTGAAAAGATGATATCTAGCCTTCTTTCTATTTCTCATTTTTCACTCTGACTTCAAGATGATCTCCCAGTAGCAACTGAAGATTAAAATATGTAATAGACATAGGCATCTATCTCCAGGTCATTTCCTCATTATCTTCCTTTTATTCTACAAATTGTGCAGCTGGGATTGGGTAACACATGAAAGTGTGTATGACTTCTGCTCCCTCTGGAAAGTGGGAATGTTTCAAGATGGTCTCTGTTCTTAATAACCAGTACTGTTTAAATATTAATCGCAGAAAAACTGCTTATTTCAGAGTATCTCCCTAATAAGAAGCAGCTCAAACACTGTAGAAATAAATTTTGTTCTCCCAAACATACAAATTTTTCTGGAACTGTGCAGAGAACCAAAAAGATAGGGTAAAGTAAGAATATTTGACCTAAAATTGTTCTTAACTATTTCGTGCTTCTTCCTTCCCCTCCTTTCTATTTTGACTTAGAATAGGAGGCAATCACCTTCCACCTTTACATTCTTAAAACTAAAGCCTCAGTTCTTACCAGTGCTTCGTTTCACTAAGTAATACCAATGTTCATACCAATTTCCAGTGACACTAATTCCATTCCAAGGTGTGTAAATAACATCACTTTCAGACAATAATTTAGACAATAATTTTATGTAGAATTTTTTTGTAGTGCTCAAATAAGCTCTTAAACAATGACTATGTTTCATTTCAGAAATGCTACACTGTTTGTGATCAAAGCCTGTCCTGGGCAGGTAGGTATCTCAAAGGGTATTTTATGAGTTAATTCTGGGGAACTGTGGCTGCAGTTGTTTAGGCAAGTAGAGGCTTGTCAAGTACTTAAAGCAGGTGAAAAAGAAGGTTAGAAATTTATCCCAGAAAATGTTACAGATTCCTTGTGAAACTGGCAAAAAGAAAAGGAAGGAGTAGCCAGGAAGGAAGTGAGCAATAGCTAAAAGTAGGAGTGAGAGATGGATTTGAAATAAAATAAGTTTTCTTAGTCAACCTCTGCTGTCTTTGGCTGACCAGAAGTCTTGGCTGAAGATCTCCATGGCAGCTTGAGAAGTGCCAAAGAATTCAAAGAAAACAAGCACTGGGATCTATTGCTTAAGTTCTTCACGGGAGTCGGTCAGGTGATGGAAATAAAAAAAACAGTTGTGTGCCTGACCCAGGTTTTTACAAGACATACTGCAGCAAAGGAGAAAGCACATGGAAAATGGCAAAATCAGATGACACGTGGACCTTTCTCCTTCTTTTCCTGTTGTGATTCATTCCCTTTACCCATTTCTTCTCCTCGCTGCATTCTGCTTCATGCAGGAATGAAAAAATAAATGTGGAACAGATCAGAGTACAAAATGCAGGACAAGATCCAGGGTTGCTGCAATTCCTTTTTTTTTCCCTTTACCTCTTCTCACCTCTAGCCTTTGCTTTTCCATTCTCTGAACTCTACAGATAAAACAAAAGAGGATGCTCCTGAGCTTAGCAGACAGAAGGAAGAAATTACAAAAGAGGCAGGATTAACCCTTCTCAAAATCTGACTACAACAGGACCCCTTGAATACTTAGAGATATCAGTCATTTCACCAACACAGCCTTTGGACTGAGTTCATTTTAAATTCTATACCACTAGAATCAGTGAGGGAGTCAGCCACTCTCACGTCTCCTGAATACGAGGGAGAAGGAATGACTCCTAATTAGATGTGTTCTTTGCAAAGGGGGCAAACAAAACCTGTGTCTGTTCCAGACATCCTGTCAGGAAGCTGCACAACTCAGTCCTGACAGTTCTACTTTCGGTTTTTGCTCTAACAAAAGCAATAATCTCAAGGAGAGAGATGTTAAAAAACAGTGGCCAGGAGGGACTGCACCCTACCTTGCAATTTAAAGTCTAAAGAGCTGCAAATTGATTGTCTTACCCAGCATCCTCTTCATGGCCAACTTTCAGAGAAATTATTATATTTCTGTTAGTGTCCACATATCTGATTTCAACTGTGAATCTCTGGAGGAGAGGAACAGCATCCTGTGAATATACAGCTAGTTCCAGCAAACAAGAGTCCATGCTCCCAGGCAGGATTGGGCTGTGCAGGCTGAACTTGCATCTATCTGGCAGCCTACTCATGTTCAGAAGGAAAATGCCTCCTGTAAGAAATAATATGAAAATAGATGAAGGGTTTGAAGAAAGATCTCAAGAAGAAAGCAGAGGACTATGCACCAAGTATAAATAACAGATAAAAAAGAAAGGAGACTAAAGTAAAGGAGGGAAATACATTAGAAGCAATGGAAGGAATGAGAAGAGAAGAAACCAAACAAAGCAGAGTGAATATGTCCAACAAAACAAAAGCTGAAGATTTCTCAAATCAGCCAGCAGACATGAGGAGCCAGACCTGGCCTGTAAAGGATTGAGTTTTGTAACAAAAATCCACGAGTAAGCAGAAGCAGCTAATGCTAAAACACAGAGCAATAAAAGGAGCATATAAATGAGCTGGCTAGATACAGGGTACACATATACACAAAGCAGGCAGTACATATAAGGATAATACAGATTATAAGGCTCTCAGTGATAGACTATTTTAGGCACAGACAATGTACCTAATAGTCGCACACCAGAACCAGCATATGGCAGTATTTTTAAAAATATGTGACTGAGGTCTCAGTCTGTCAACTCCTATTGCTGCTGGGCTATTACTATTACTGGCGCTGGGAGAAAGCAGATATTCACTATGGGGAAACTGTAACTGCCTACCTTCAACACCTCCTTGGGAGGAGCTGTTCTCCAGAAGCAGCTGCTGCCTTTCCTGAGATACCAGGACACTGACTGAAGACAATACCCAGTCTGGTCTTCCAAAACTATCTGTAGATGTCATCCATGAGCAGCTTGAGGTGATGATACAAGAGATTTCTGTCATGAGAAGCAAAAGTTTTCATTCAGGCTTTCTCCAGTTCAAGTAGCAGGCCTATGTAGGGGCATAAACGAGCAGATCTATGGTGTATGGAGTCTCTCTCAAGGAATGAAAGACTAGAAGGGAAAAGAGAAAGCTTCTTATGCAATAACAACAAAGAATCTCTTCCAGAGCAGGTGAAGGAACGTACCTGAGAGAAAAACAACTGCAAATTCTTGGCAGATGTAAATCAGCATCTTCCCACCAGTATCAACAGTGAATTTATATTAGCGGATGGTCAACCCCCAGATACAAGGGCTGTTTCAAAGATAACGCCTCATATTTTATACTATCGGCCCACAAAGTCAGATGGGGATGTTGGTGGTATGGCAATAGAGGTTGAACCTTCCCACCAATATTCTGTTACTTTTTATCACTGTATGATAGATGGCAGCAGAGGGGCAGTCTGACAAAATGGCGTCTGACACTGAAACGCATATGAAGCAAAAGTACGTAATTGAAATCCTCCACAGAGAAAAAAAATCACAGCCATTGACATTCATCGATACTTGCGGAAGTTATGGAGGCCAAACAGTGAATATGAGCACAGGGAGGCAATGGGTAATACGCTTCGGTAGTGGCAGCAGTAACTGTACATCAGCTCCATTGGTGCAGATAGTTACAAGTGCAGCGTGCCAGCTTTGATAACAGTGCATAGTTAATGGTGTTGAATATCTTGAAAAATAGCATTTTGTAGCTGAGAATTTGCTCCATCAAATAGTGTTACTGTGCTCTTTGTGTCTATTGTAAGTTCCCATGGAAATAAACTGGAGGCATTATTTTGGAGCAACCTAAGTACATAACGTTCTGAATGAGAATAATACCTACTACAGCAAGGATATTGAAACTGTAAGGATTTAGCATTTTAACAGAGAGGAACAAAGGAAGCCCTAAGATCTTAAGCAGAATAGCTGAGCAAAGCAAGCTTTATATATATATTTTTTCTTTTCTTTATTTTCCCCCAGCATTCTACTTTTCTCCAGCAAGATAGACAAGAATGCCCTCCTAAGAACTCCAGAGTCCATTCAAGCACTAAGAACACTAGATCATCCCGGCCAGAATTTTTCATAATCAGCATATTATAAACCAGACAAGTAATTCACTGTTCTCTCATCAATCTAATACAAGCTCCCTGACGAGACGTTAGCTGTACAAAGCTCTCCCACACAGAATGGAGCTGAATAGATACAGTAAGCTGATATTAACTTGCACAATATTTATTTTCAGTAGTAATAATAATATTACAGTAATAACTTGAGGATCCACAGGCCATATGACAAACTGTAAGAGTGAACATTCATATTTGGGATCCTGTCATTCAGAGGGTATTCATACCTTGTACTCATAAATTACACAGTTTTATCTCTTTGTTGCTCTACTACTTGGAAGAAAAGAAGGTAGGAATTAAGAATAGAATTAAGGTCAGGAATATAACAATGATAGGCTGTTGCACAGGCAACCCAAATGGGACAGAAGAAAATAAAAAGAGCCTCCAGAGGATTTGTGATACTCTAACTTTCAGGGGAAAAACAAACAAACAAACAAACAAACAAAACACAATGAAAGCTGCCATGGAAAAAAAGCATCTTCTTGAATACAAAAGACAAAGTAGACAAGTTTGCCTAATTTTTAAATTTAACTGTAACCATGATTACACACACCATCGAGCATGCAGAATTTAGAGAAATATGAATATTATGGAGTTACATATCACTGTGGCTTGGAACAGGCTGTATCTCCCACCTCCTCTGTATCAAGAAAGACACAGACTTGCTGTAATGAGTCCAACACAGGCCCATAAATACTGTTGAGGGAGTGGACCATTTATGAAGAGAGGCTGACTGAGCAGGATTGTTCGGCACAGAGAAGGCTCATGGGAGCTTTTTGTCAATGTATATAAACACCTAATGGGAGTGAACAGAGAGGAAGCCAGACTATTCTCACTACTGCCCACTGCAGGAAAAAAAAAGGCAATTGGCACAAAGTAAAAAAAAAAAAAAAACAACAACAGGAAATTCAATCAGAACATAAGAAAATACCTGAGAGTGGTAAAGCACTGGAAATGTGCTGCACATTTAAGTTGTACATTCACCATCTCATAGGTATTGAAAGCCCAATGGGGTCATAGGCAACTTGCTTTCAGTGACCCTTCCTGAGCAAGTGGATTGGACTAGGTGACCTGAAGAGGTCTCCCTAAGTGATTATTTCACTAAATGGAAAGTCATC
The DNA here is from genome assembly GCF_019232065.1 of Centrocercus urophasianus. Taxonomy (NCBI): domain Eukaryota; kingdom Metazoa; phylum Chordata; class Aves; order Galliformes; family Phasianidae; genus Centrocercus; species Centrocercus urophasianus. The sequence continues at coordinate 17,999,570 of NW_024884586.1, forward strand.
CCTTCAGTTTCCACATTTCCACATCACTGATGACAACTGGTTCCTTTCTCTTGAGTGCTTATGAAATGTGGCATTTATCCTGGCAACACAGTAAGACCAAATACATCCTACCTATCTCACAAGCATTTTTGTTCAGCTCACTGTTCTTTAAAAATTCCTAGAAATCTGAAAACTCCAATTGGAAAAAACCTTCATTTGGTGTCAAGAAAGCTACTTCATTCTGTGGTTGCTATAGCTCTACTAAATAGCTTTTGTTTAAAGAACTCCTTAGCCCAAATCTGGTGTATTACACTGTGATGATATAGAAGATTTTTATTTTATTTTATTTTAATAATGAAGTAAAGAATTCCCCTAAGGTTGCACTGGTCTTTCAGCGTCACTGTGCTATCTCCAGCCAGGAAATCATTGCTGCTTTCTGAAGGATCCTTGTGACTGCCAGCATCTCACTTGCACCTAGATTTTGATGTAGAAATAAGGCAAATGTAAAGAAGAGGACTTGTGGTACCTGGTTCAGAAGGCTGACGAAATGACACCATCCTATTTCTTATCAGGGAGAACTTCTCAGGTGGATTTGGTGTAGAAGAGTTTACTTCATGTGATCCAGAACAGGAGACAACTACTATAACAAAACAAACACAACAGGAGAAGGATTTCATGTTTCTACACAAAACTATACTCTCATACTGTTAAACATGAACACAGATTTATCAAAGCCTCATTGTATCAATCCACACTCATCACAGTGTACAGAGGTAATACTGTCCAAAATGCCACTTCTACAACAAAATATTTTATTTACTATTATGTTGTTTGGAATTCTTTATCTATCCTTCTTTTTATCAGTATAAAACTCCTAAATAGACACTGTGTTCCAGTACTGCCTGTGTTGTAGCCACTGTATAGCTGAATAGTAGGCCCATGGCTGCCTGCCAGCAACTATATATTTTATTCTGGAAACACATTAACTAACATTAATGAAACCTTTGCATTAGTCACATATCCAGAAAACATCTCTTTCTACTGCCATGTACAAAGGCTGGGACTTGCAAAGGAATCAGGTAATTTCCTTGTAGCTGATATCTAGTAATATGTAGTTTCATCAATACAGTTGTTATTAATCTACTTCCATTACTCTATCTCACAAATCTCTTTGCCATATAAATAAAGAAACCCTTCCTTGATAATTACGGTATTTGATCATATTATGACATCAATATATATGCATTTGTGCATTTTTATTCATATCAAATCTTAGAGTTCTGCTTTAAAGTTTGGTTGAGTTGGAAAAAAAAGATCAAAATCTCAGAAAATATGAAAGGCATGAACATGCATCCCACAGGGAGTAAAACACTACAAAACGTTTCATATTATGAGAATTACATCTTTTGTTATAGCATAAAGACAGCTGCTTGTCAGTCTTCACTTGCTGCTGAGGAAAGGACAATTAGAGCAGCCATCAAGCTGCAGCAAATCGGTAGAAGGACAGAATATCTTAAGATGGAAGGGACCCACAAAGACCATCTACAGTCTGACTTCTGACTCCACACAGGATCTACCAAATTCAAACTTTATGTCCAAGAGTGTTGTCCAAACACTCCTTGAACTCCAGCAGCTTGGTGTAACAATCATTGCCCTAGGGTAGCCTATGCCTACCTCTCCCATCCTCTGGGGAAAAATCTTTTCCAGTCCCCCAACCCAACTCTCCCTGATGCAGCTCCACGCTGTTCTCCCAGGTCCTATTGCTATTACCAGAGAGCAGGAATCAGTGCCTGCCCCTCCACTCCTTTCACGAGGAAGCTGCTCACAGAAATATGCATTCACCCATTTATTTTCTCATAACAAAAGATTTCTGGCTTCTAAGAAGCAGAAGAGAGCTCAATGATGAACACACGCATAAGATCTGGAAAGTAGTTTTGTAATATTCCAGTCTATTTACATTTCAATTACTTGCATGCTCATTCAGCCTCTCTGTACTGAAGATCTATCAGATAAAGTCACTAACAGAAACTTCACTTCTCTGTGAAACTAAGAGTTCCAGAGGTGCTTCCAAGCGTATCCTCTCATCATGGTTGTCTGCAATCTTATATGACAAGAATGTCAACATTAAACAAATAATAAGGACCATTTTGTATAACGAGCTGATTTCTCTGTCTTCATCAGCAGAAGGCAATGATTTAAGTGATAGGAAATCAAAGATGAAGAGGAAATAAGTTAAGCCTGCCATTAAGGAGCATAAAATGATCAGAGAGAAACAGTAAATATAACAGTACTCAGTTGTCACCGCAAAAAATACGGGATCTCTTAACAGCGTAGCACAAATCCATCGCTTTTTCTGTAATAGAACACCAGAAAACCAGAAGCCTCCAGCACTCAGAAAGTAATTCCATTTCTTTCAGTATCTTACAGAAAATGCATTCAGGCACCTGCAGGGCTGAAATTTTTCCTGAATCCTGATGCTACTTTGCAGAAGAAAAGAAAACTACAGAAAACTCTTCTGGAACTCATGATGGGAAGCCAACTCCAGTTCAGGCCATCTTTCTGCCAAAATAGGAACTTAATTTAGAGCATTTTGTAGCGTTTTCTCCCTGCAATATCAAAATAGCAACTCAATATTTCTCACTACTTCTCTTAGGAAATGAGTTAATGTACAGACTAATAGATCTGACTGTCAGGGAAGTCAGACTAGACAATGAGAAGACTCTGTGTCTACTATCTATCCTTGTATTTTTTCAATTATTCCTAAACCTTCCATCTTCCGTTCAATAAATATTCTCCCTCCTTCATGAGTTACATGAGTTACATTTACAACTTTAAGCTGTTAACCTTTCACCTTGAAAACGTCACTGTGATCTCCTGCTGCCTGCTGTTAAACTCTTTATTCTTTGCTCATCAGTTGGTCCATGTGCCTTGCTTACCTCATTGCTCTCTGTATTCTGCTCAGATACATTGCAGTAGTGATCAAAAAGAGGAGCAAGACGACAAAACGCTGTTTCACCAAAGCTGATTATAAGAAGCAATATCTTGAGATCTTCTTACAGCCCTCTCAATTTCCCAAGATTGTTGCTCAAAGGCAAACGTCAGTGCACACTAATCTCATGTGATACAGAATGGCCATTCAGTTCTCTCCTGAGATCTCCTTGTTTATCTGTGATACAATCTCATCAGTCATTTTGGTCAAAAAAATTCTTCTTAGCTGACTTTCCACTGTGACATCAAATCTCTCCCTGGCATATTTCATTTCAAAAAAGGCATTTCCACCCTTTCCATCTTCATTCTTTGCCTTTCAGATACACGGTTTTACTCTGGCAAGTTGTACTCTGACTTATTGCTTCATATCATAGTCTTTATGCTATCAGCAGATTATCAGTATAGTTTTCAGTATCAAGTGTGATCAATGTAAGTATGTGACTGAGAGTAGAACGCCCTACATTCACACCATGACTTCTCTCAAACTTGAGAATTCGTTTAAAAATGATGTTACAACAAAACATCTTTTTAAATAAGATGTTTTGATAGACAAGCAATTATAGACTTTTTTCTAGCTGTCTCATATCAAGTGTCCTGATATTTTCACTCAGACTGATGTCAAGGCAGTAGTCTTTACACTATGTATTCACATACTTCACAAGAGTAGAGAGCTTATCAGTACATACAACTAAACCCAGCACATTCCACTTACCCTTTTTTAAATACTAATGCAACATAAACTTTCTTCCAATTCTCTGGAATTTCTTCAGCATCTCAACACTTCTGTCTTTTAAAAATCTGCAGCCAATTTTCTCAAAATTCTTGAATGCAAGCTGTCTTGACAAGTTGTTTTACAAACTGAGCACTTTATCAACTGCCTTTCCACAAATCTGTATTTGTTACGGAACCTCTTTCATCACTAGTATGTGATAATTACGTATCTGCAATGATTAAGCATCAATTTTTTGTTTTTTTTTTCTTTCCTAGATAAGACATGCTTACCAAACCCATTTTGCCTCTGTAGCTGATAACCCTACACCACGTCTATGACTAATTAATACCATTGCTAAGATGTGTTTGCTACTAGTGCACTTGAAAACCTTTTTAAACTTCCTAACTCTATTGCTAGTTCCTTCTATCATTAAGCCTTCTTCTTCCAAACTTCTTTTTAATACAAGCAAAACCCCTTTTTTCCTTATTATTATTTATGTATCAGAAGATCCTCCCCTTTCAACTACGGGTTTGCAGCTTTCTAGCCATTTACACACATAACTCAATTACTATCCATATCCTTCATTAATTTTATTCTCAACATTTTGACTCTCTTCTAAACAAATTCTTTTTATTCTTCACCTTTCCATCAATATCTACACATTTATTGCTAATTTAATATCAATCATACTAGTCTGCATATCAGATCTAAAACTTTGCTTCCCCTTTAAAAAGCTAGAGGCCAGTCACACCATACAGCCTCTTTTCCTCAAAGAATATGGATTTGTGAAACCTGTGTCTGTAAGTCTTCTACAACATATCTGACTAGCAGAATATTCACAGTATTTATTTAGTTTTATTTACTTTCTGCATCATTTCACACGCAGAACATGAACAGCATATAAGATTGTATCTTGAATATCCTTCTTCTTTGTAACCATTAGGAGATTTCTAAAATTATTTACATTCAGTGGAAATAAAATGAGCTATTTATGCTGGTATGGACTATCCCTGGTAACTCTGCTTATTTACTTCAGAAAACCTGCTCAGTTATTGTAATCCCATCCGGTATCCTATCCTCACATGACAGAACACCACCTCCTCACTCTCCTGCACAATGCTGACAAGAATCTTTCCTGAGGGGTGGAAGGTGGATCAATCTGAAGAACTTTTTATAACTGGAAACTGAGCAACTCCCTGCTATAATGCTCACTTGGAATATCAAAGATCATCTTCAGTTTCCACGACATACAGAACGACAGGCATTTACAAAGTACAAAATTCCCGTAGTGCTCCTTCCTGCTGTTCACAGTATGCCTGCTTCCTGCCTGCCCCTCGTTACACAAAATGTTGCTTTGTCTCTCATCTCCTCACTTACTCTATTCAGTCACTCAGTGGCCAGTTCCTTTCCTGAATGGTGATGTATTCTGAACCATGTTCTCTCCAGTGCTCTGCAGAGCATGCACTCATCCTTTCAAACCCCAGAATTTTGTTTCTAATAAAACCTCTAAAGCTGCACTTAAAAATAAATAAACAAATAAATAAACAAATAAACATTACAATAATTAAAAAAGAATCATTTAAGCTCAAGCACATAGTAGTACACTACAGGTTGCCACCATTGCATGACAGCTACCAGACAGAGCTCACACAGAAAAAGTTTTGCCCACGTCACCTATATTTTTCTTGTAAGATCTATCAGTTAGATGCACTCAAGATAGATGTCTTGGGTCCTCCTCTTGATACTACTGCCCTTACTTGGCATGCTGCCCTTAGATAGTGACTTGCTAGTTGAGATTTATGCCATTTTCAGTGTACATGTACATCTACTGAAATAGATCTGAATGACTATTTTAATTACAGTTGAGAAATAGCATGCCAAAAATGTTTCCTGAAATCCAAAAATATGCCATCCACTGAGTCCTTCTAATCTACTAATTGTGTAGTAGTGTATATATGTGCATACTCATGCCTGCTTATATTGTCACATTAACTCAGAAAGTGCTCTTTTTATAGCACAGCTGTTCATTACGCATGTGTCTATTTTTATAATAGTAGCTCCTTATTACTCACGGATAATAAGGGTAAGGTTTTGCACTGAGTTTCACCTCTATTAAAGCTTCCAGGAAGGATATATACACACCACCTAAAGCACCCAAAAGTTTTTCAAGGACCTTTGTGATAACTGTATAGAGCAGCTCCATTTAGCTTTACCATTTCTATTACTTATTTTCTCTTCTCTCTTTAGAGCTGGATTATTGCTATCAGAAAAGGCATCCATTCCATTTCTGCTTGCGAATAGACATGATACTGAGGGTTAACAGATAGTACCAGCAGTTGTGAATAAGAGATGTCGGTATGACCTTAAGCTTCTGTTGTTCTTGGTAGAATTAAATCAGTCTAAGCTATAGCCTTACATTTGAAAATTGACCATTCCTGGGGCGATGGCTCATTTTCTCCTCTTGCTTCTCTATATACATTAATGGGAAAAAAAGACATTTAAAACAAATTAAGAGAGGCATGTGTTTTTCTCACAGAGAATAGAGAGCTTCTTAGTTTAGAAAAACTATCCAAAACAGTAAGGAAAAAAAAAATCATAGAATCCTTTGAGTTGGAAGGGACCTTTAAAGGCCACCTAGTCCATCTCCTCTGAAATGAAAAGGAACATCCACAGCTAGATCAGGTTGCCCAGGGCCTGATCCAGCCTTGCCTTAAAAGTCTCCAGGGATGGGGCATCCATCACATCCTAAGTGTTCAATGAATCAGAAAGTAAAAAATATTGATTATCCTTTTAAACATTTCATTTTCTTTTCAAACCTTTAAAATGCTTTTTTTTTTTTTCTTTCATTCCAGCTTTAAAACTACTGTATATTAATTCATAAAGAAAACTTTCTCATTGAAAAACGCTGAAAGACTAGCCTAGAAAACGTTACTGATCTAATTTATAGCTCGGCCACTCAAACATTTTCAGTATCAAAACCAGAACAATGACAAGCTGTGGGAAGGGAAAAGATGCAAGCTTTTCAAGCTGACTTTGTTATAGGAAAGGAACATGAAAATGGACCTAAAGATACTTATTTTAAAACAAACTGCCAAAGAAGCAGTCTTCATCATAAGGTAGCTTAGTTTGGATGACTGGTTTATATTGGATACACGTCTGAGGTGGATAAAATTGATGTGTCCAACTCCAATATATGGTTTTATGCAGTCCAGAAAGTAACCTGGAAGGAATACCCAACATTTTGCTTTCCAAGTGAACAGCACTGTAAGGTGTTGCACTCATGGGCATAAATTAAGAGGAAGAAATATTATTGTCATATTCGTTCAGAACAACACTTGCAGAGATTTTCAGTTTCAGCTTAAGAGGAGATACATGCATGATTCCACATGTACAAATGTGACAGGTGTAATTAGTCACAAGGGAAGGTGAGGGAAGATGTATAGACACAGAGTGAGTTAGAAAGAAGCAGCAAGAAATACCTCAAAAGACTAACAGTAGCCTCATTCTTTCATAATGACCATAAAATCCTAGGCAGTAACTATTTCTTACGCTACAATTTCATGTGAGAATGCCAGTTCCATTCATTAAGAGAAAATACTAATATATTCCAGGTATTTACATGGAAACTAAGAGTATTTTGTTGAGGTTAGAATGTGTCATATTTACTCAATAATCTGCCCAGAGTTCAAAGTTTTTAATGTTAACAGTAAAATGGTTTAATACTTAGCTGAAGGAAAGTATTTCAGTGCTATCAAAACAGACTTGCTATTCAAATGACTCATTTGGATTAAGTCAAAGCATAAACTGGGAAGGAATTCAGTTTGTGAAAAATGTTAAGGTTTTGAATCTTCAAGATAATTACAAGCAAAACAAAATTTCTAAAATCACTATTTCCTACGAGACTTAGTTTTTTCCTAAGACTTTCTAAGAGTACTTAGTTTTCAATGTACTCATACGCTAAAAGACCAAAAAAATCTGTCTGTGAACTACCCAGAGGTAGCAATAAAACTAAGCAAAAGAGGAATGGGAGACATAATTGCTAGAGTTGCCCTCTAGCAGATGCTCAGCTATCAGCTTCAGCACGCCTCTGTGTTTTGCTGGCTCTGGCAGGAGGTCTGTGGTCCTACCCTTCAGCTCCCATGGCATGGCATGGCTTGGCACCGCAGCAATCAACAGGAAAAGGGAAACTGCATGCAAGCAAGAAAGTAATGGAAATATAATTTTCAGATCCACATTTTGATTGAATTATTACAATGAATGTGGAATTGACCCCATTGAATTCAATTTCATAAAATTATTTTCAATTGCTGAATTTTACACAACATAAATAAAGCAAACAAAAATTACTCTGAGCTGCCCCTGAGCTCCCTTGATCTTTGAGGCTACTTAACGTTCCTCTCCTTCCTTGTTTTACTAGAAAGAGCCTTAGGAATGCTCTAAATGTATGCACTGCTCCAAGAATCCCTCAGGGGTTGCTCTGCTCCAGAGGCTGTCCAAGGACAAAGACACATTTTCTGCACCTCTTTTTCTTTGATCTACTTTTGACACAAGGATGACTGCCAACAGCTCTTTATTATCTAAGAATTCCCCCCTTTGGGAACTTAACCCTTACAGAACAGTGTAAATCAGCCGGCTCTAAATATATCCCATACAGCATTTGAAGCAGTTTTGTGAGACACACTCCTTCCTCTGTTAACTTTTCTCAGAGTGAGCCCTGTAAGAGGCATCAGAACAGAGCAGTAACGCTTCGCTTGTGTGTCCAGCACAGACACTGATCAGGAGCTGGGCTCTCATGCCCACTCTGCCAGTAGCCAGCTGAGTCACACGAAGAAAAACACATGTGATGGGACCAACTTCCTGTGGAAAGTGCTGTAAGCAAAATGAAGGGAAATTGTGATGTGAAGGCAAGCCTGGTTCTTGCCCCTCCCGGCTCACACGCGGAGCAGCAGGAGCTATCGGAGCCAACACTGACTTCCTTCTCCAGGACTCTTGGCTGTAGAATCCTACAGGCTTTTCTCCAATATTCAGTTTCTGAATGAATCTCCTGAGAGATTTATGGAGGGATTAAAAACTAATCCATGTGTGGCAGATAATTCCACGCTTTCACGGTTTCATGTCATAAACAATGTCACCTCCTCCCTTCACTACAGGCTACCCAAAACCACTCTGCTGAAGAGCTCAACTACCATGGATTCTGCAACACTGAGAGGATACTGAGAACAGAAGTGAAATTCCTAAAATCTCATATGCTCTCCTACTGTTGCCGTCCCAACGATCAAAACCTCAAGGTGCAAACTGCATGCAGAGCGCTTCTCAACACAGTTTTGCCCTGAAGAGAGTTGTGCACTGTGTCCTCAAACAAACAAAATCATTTGCGCAACAGTCTGGCAGACATCAAATAAATGTATGCATTTTCCACATCTAATACTGAAAAAATGCTCAGATATCACTTTAAATACAGGACATATAAAACAACCAGCTCGATACGTACAACTGTTTCTAAGATGTGTCAGTAACACAAGTAAAAGAAAAAAAATGGAACTTTGAGAAAACACATTTCAAGCTGAAAAAAGTGTTAAACCAACTATAAAATGGACAGTCTAATGCATATTATTTCATCTTTAAAGAGTAACTGCCCATTTCATTTGATCAAGCCAGTGTTTAAAGTTTGTTTATGATTTCCTGCTACTGAACATGCTGTATTTTTTCTAAATCATAAAATCCTTGCTGTGAGATTAATAGTAAATAATAGTATTTAACACTGTGAATTTTCTCTTACTCTTATTTTCTCCAACAACCTCACTAACAAATGACCGCTTTATTAAGAAGATCGGATTGTCCTTGTCTTCACCTATCCTCTTTAAATCAGGCTCTGCACTCAATTTCCTTTTAATGTAAAACAATGAGGGAAGAAGAGCTACGCCATCCCTTTAGAAATAAGAGAAATCCATTAAAAAGAAAACTCATAGGTGTCACAGATTCATCATTTCAGGAAAAAAAAAAAAGTCCACAAGAAACCAACCTCACCCCAAAAATAACTTTTAAAAACAATAACAGCGAAACAAACAAAACCAGCTACAACTCCAGCAGAGGAGAATAGGGAAGATGGAGAGGCACCAGATACTTTATTTTTTCCAGGAGAGTTTGTGGAAAATGCTGTTACATTGTTACTTGTGTGAGGACACACAGAGCTAATTAGTTATTTATAATGTTGTGATGTTACACAGGAAGTCTTTATCAAGAAGGCAAAAATTCTTGCAGCATGAGAAGTTCACAACCATTGTACTCCTGTTGAATGTTGCAATAATGCAGTACTAAATGTACTAATGTTGAAATAGGCTGGCATCAGAAGTGCCAGGTGTGATTTAAAGTACTGATCTGAGTATGGAAGTGTAAGAATGTGGCCCAAATCTCCTGCTTTAACGCAGTACAAATACTTTCGCAATAGGAAAAAGCATCCAGAGGAAGAGTAGGTAACAAGGCTCAGTTTGTAGAGTGTCAGTTACTCACTAGAACCATGATGCTCTTGATTGTTCTTGTTCTGATGCTGGTATAGATCTGTTCAGAAACAGTACCTGTTATTAACAAGCTGCTACTATTAACTTTTCTTCTTGAGTTTCAGTGCTATAACATAGCAAAACATTGTAAACTACATTTATGGCTATACCTCTCACTCTGAAAGATCCAAAGATATCCAAAAGATAATTTCAAATATACTGTGCTATGAAGTACATTTGGAGAAATTGCAAGTAATTTGACATGACAGTTATTGCAACGTACCATTCATCACTTACCAGTTCAGGCTAACATAGAAGAATGCAATAATTACTGCCTATGCTTAATGTCTTTACACCTAAGGACAAATGAACTGAGGAAGAGTTAAAATACTAACTCTGGGAAACCAGAGCACTGGGAAACCAGAACAGCAAAACTTCACCAAGAATGTCAACAAATTACTCAGCTGGCAGAAATGAACATCCAAAATTCATGGTGATGGACAACAGCAAACTTTAGCAGGTAGCAGCTGCACAACTCACGTGAAAAGCAGGTGTCTGGAATCCCTTAAAAGAAGGTACAGAGCCAAAAAATCCCTAGTAAGATCAAGAAGCAAGCAGATTTTTGTTTGCAACGTAGCATCTAGAATGCAAAATACATTGTGATATGTGGTGATTGAGACAGCCAGTCAGCAACTGCCAAAGAAAATCCCCGTCAGCAGGGGATAAAGCCCCCAGCTGAGCTGGAAGGGGTTAGGAACAAGGAACTGTGCGAACACAAAATCTGCAGATAGTTGTTGGCACAAACTTTGACTGAGGCAGACTGCTGCACGCTGCTTTGTCAGGTCCATTTCCTGGTATCCTATCTTGATGACCCCATCCTGCATTCTACAAAAGTGACTGTGGTAGTCTGAGTGATAACATATTTGCATTGTTTTAAAGAGAAAGAAATAAAAACACGAATCGGTAGGACTAGTTGTTACTCTCTTTCATCTCAGAGGCTTGCTATCTAAGACTGGGACAAGCTTTGGCCTTTTCTCAGCTCTTTCATGAAATTTTCTCCTTCATCTCAGCTAGATTCACTGGCAAGCTTCCTGCTCTTTCTCATAACAGCATCAACAGGAACTTGAATATAATACCTGACTTAAAAATGTTTCACAAAGGTACAGCAGCAATGTTAGCCCTTTTTGCCAATACAGAGAGACAGATGGGAAAGATAGAATATACTGAGAGTATTAAAGCTCAGGGAAAGAAAGAAGTGGCTAAGGAAAAACTTGTTATCCAAACGTTTGTTTCCATAACCAGGAGAGGAATGTGAAAAACAACCAGTGTTTCTGTTTTATTTATTTTTTCCCTTTCTCCTCCTCGGTCACCCTCATGTGAAAATCAATCCGGGTTTTATGATTTCAAAGGACAATATCTGGTACAAAAGGAAAGATGCCTTCCCCATTTGAGTTGTAATTTAATATTATGATAATGTTTTCTTTTAATGAAAGAGAGGAGAGTGTTTATTTGAAAGTTGGCTGCTGGCCACCTCTTTTAAAGCTATGTGAGGCTGTGGTTTCTTCAAGTCGTATCAAACATCTTCTATGAAACTCAAGCAGGGAAGACAACGTGCCCAACAGGCAGGCCTTTGAATGTACAAGAGAAAAAGCTTATTTCTCTGAAGAAAATAAGCAAAGGTAGAAGAAGAACATACATAAGTATGAAATGTAATCAGTGACTGAAATCTAGAAAGTTTTTGTTCCCACGTATGAGGTAAGATTTTATATTGCAAAATAATACTATAGAAAATGTAAACAGCTTTTCTACTGCATATCCTCCTTACTTCTTGCTCTTTTCCACCCCAAAGAATTTATCTGCTCTTCCCAAAGGTACAGAGACTACAACACTTCCTTACATGAAATAATGTCTTCTCCCTATGGCAGATACGCTCTAGCCTGGGACATGTTACTCTAGTGCTGAGAAAATGATATACTGTTAACAGGAATCTTGCAGAAAACGCATCTGCATATGAAATAAATATACCCAGGACCAGTATTCTAGGTATAAATAACCTTTCTTTTCTTTGCAAAGTCATGACTAAAGGCATTCCTCAATTCACTGAACACAGTGTACTAAAAACGCTCCCCCAGGAGTACAAAAGGAGAGCAAATACACAAGATACGGCCTTTCTAGATAATATGAGAGTGTCTTTCAACTTTACATCTGGTTGTGAAAGTTTGGTTTTGGCCGTAAATGGATAAATAGATAAAAGCTACTAAAGCTACTTGGCTTGAAAAATGCAGTTATTTTTGTTAAAAGGAAGGATATACCTTTTACCACATTCTTCAGTAGATGAGTTGGTTCTTTCTTTGGGACACTGCCTGTAATTTGTGTTGCTAATATCCATCACATGTCAACAGGCCGAAAAGATATCCACCCCTCCCAATAAAACAGCCCTTGTTCTGCTCACATTCCCTGAAGGCATAATACTTTTGACTGATTGCTCTTCTCTTTTCCTTTTTTTTCCTGCACATTTTTAAAGTGTCCCTGCAATCCTTGTATGCACCAAACAACAACGTTAGTTCTCTTTCCCAACACATGTGCATGAAAAGCCATTGCTTTATGCATTAGGCTGAGAAAACCTTCAATCAAGCTGGCAAAACCTTATAAGGTTTACTCCTTAATTAGTTGTTTGCTTTTCCCAAAAGATAGGGGAAAGGTAGCAGTTAACTGTTTTGTAAGGAGGACAGGAAAAGGAGCAGATATGGCAAAAGAAAGGAATAGACTCAACTCCATACCATGTATCTTCTCAAAAAGATATCCTCTCCCACATAGCTGGCAAGCTCTGTTCTTGTGAATCAGCAGAGAGAACACAATGACCATAAAGATGTCCTGTAGATGTGATGGAGCACTTTCTGAACATCTATTTCATGTATGAATTACGTGGGAACATCAGACAGACTAGAAACACAGGGGGCCCTTGCCTTGACACAAACATGGAAAGTCAGAACCTGTAAGTATCAATAAGAATTCACTGACAATAACAGTGAGCTGCTTTGTTGGTTTTTGCAGTTCAACACAAAAGCTGAGACTGAGCAGACTGTGTTCTGCCCATACCTCTTCCGTCATTCCCAGTGGTACAGTTACTTGAGTCTGAAGAGGAAAAAAGCAGATAATTGAATGTCCAATTGAACTTACAGCTTATGATAAGGAAATCAGCAAATACCGTAATAAATAAATAAATACATACATACAAACATAAAACAAAGCACATCTCATCTTTTCGCTGTTACGCCATTAGATGAAACATCTATGGAAAATGTCCTTTATTGGAGTTAGAATCTAACCCATCTCTTTGTCTTGAAGTCAGTTTAATACTTGAACTATGTGCTACTTTGACTTACTTCACTTCCTCACCAGTAAGACCGACACCACAGTTTGCTTGGAAAATTTATAAACAGCATTTTCAAAATCAAACCAAGTAATTTCTTTTCAGCATAGTCCATTAAAGAGGCAAAACCATAGCATGGTGGATACTGTTATTTCAGCCATTCAAAAATGATTTCAGGGATTTAAAAAGATAAAGCTAGTGAAAGGAACAAAGGTCATTACATTTTGCTGCTCCCACAAGCATTTGAGCATGTGTTAAGTTATCCATTTTGTTTTGATACTCATGCAATACTGCAGCAATATTCATGATACAGCTCAAATCAAGCCATCATTCAATGATAAACCACCTTTGTAGGTGGAATGATGTAACTGGCACATGGAAAAGAGACCAAATAATCCTTGATTATTGACATTTGATCTTGATCAGAAAAATTCATAAGATAGTTCCCATCACCACAGATTTGAGAGTTTCTTGTCACATTCAGCTCTTGCATTTTTTGCTTTTCCAGCACTGGTAGCACAGGGTGAATGTTCTGTGGTGACTTCCCATTGAAACGTTCATGGCAGAAATGCCTGGGATTGTTAGGCTGTACTCAATAACACAAGGGATCCAATTGGTCCTATAGTCCTATTTCTTGCAGCATTCTGAGATGCTCAAGTGAATAGGCTGTCATCTGTAAGTCATACATTGGATTACTCCAGGCCTTAGCAGCATAATTACTCAAGTTCAAGTAGCTTTGCATAAACACCAAATCATCTGAAGTACCCTGAAGAAATGGGGCTGCAAGGACACTTCACCATCAGTGACACAGTGTTTTTCAAGAGCGTTCTGGATATTCTCAAACATTGAGATATATTGAGTGTCAATGAGCGATACATTGTGAATCAAATATTAAGATACATTGAGATGCAAGTGCCAACATATCCCTCCTCTGCCCCCCCGCTGTGTGTAGATACTTCATACCCTTTCTGAAGAATTTTCATGCATATAAGCCTTCCAACCCTCTACTGAACCGTTGTTTCCCATCTGCAGTTTGACACTGCTGCAACCTCCTCTCTGTTCTAGCTCCAAGGTACTCTCTATTCTCTCACAACCGCTTTAGGAGTAACCAACTTACACTGAAGAAGCCTGTTAAATATAAAAACATTTGAGCTCCAGCAGGTCTCTGAATACTTGAATTTGATGCATCGTTTTGAACTCTCTCATCGTGCTTCAGTGGAGCTAGGTGCTGGTTCTTTATGTGTTTCTGCTTTTTGTATCTCTATGGACATTTCTGCTAACTCAGCTCATAGCATAGTAAGGATCTGGTTTCATGGGCATGAGCTGATACATCAAAGAGACTTGCTGAAATAAGCCACTAGTAGTTTGTGGATTATTACCTGTTTTTAGTTCATTTTGGATCCCATAATGAGTAAATTGTGACTTACAGGGTGATATTTCACTGCTGCTTGAAGTATGCAATATGTGATAACAAAGATTTTAATTAAAAGAGAGGGAAATATCTTTCAAATACAAAAGCTAAATTACATTTCTTATTCAGGGTTTCTGAATTTGAAAGAACCAAAAATACACAAAGCCAAGATCTATGCACTCTGCATAGACATTATTTCTAAAAATCAGAAAGGAATTACTAATAGCCAACCAATATATTATTACATCTAAACTAGTTCAATTTCTCTAACCTAATTCATATATAAATATAGCCAAAGTCTAGGTGACAAAGACTTGTGATCAATAAATCAAACGGATTAACGGTGATGTCTTAATCAGATTCTGAAACCATGAAATGAATCCATCAGCTAATCAAGTCAAATCATGAGTTCAACACAGAGAGAATTACTTTTCATCAATCCTCTGCCAAAAGATTTAAAGTGATGGCTATTTGTCTTTGATCTGAAGCTGCACTTCAGTTTATTGCATGCCAGCCAGTCATGGATTTACATCAGAATTGTCTCCTCTTTGGCCAGCCTAGTTGAGATGAATCCATACAGTAGGTTCTGTTTGAACATGAGGAAAATAAACTTATTTTGAGGGTGACAAAGCGCTGGAACAAGTTTCTCAGAGAGGTTGTGGACTCTCCTTTTTTGGAGATATTCAAAACCTGCCTGGACTCCTTCCTGTGTAATCTACTCTTGGGAACCTGCTTTAGTAGGGATGCTGGCCTAAGTGATTTCCAGCTCCTATGATTCAGTGCTGCAGGACTGAACTATTATACTGACACAGCCAATAAGTGTCTTCGCTTCCCAGCCACTCCAAAGTGAACTGGAGATTCCTTCCTGTTCAACAGGACTGAGAAACCATGAGAACAAGTCTCTTTTAAAAATGCACTCCGTAGGGCTGAACAGCAGACAGTTTTGAGGATGCTCTTTTCTCCTTCCCTTGGTTAATAGACAGTATAAGCAGCATTAACTTCATTCTAAATGATCCCTGAATCTCTGAAGCTGTATGTCACCGATTTTCCATTCTGTAAGTCACCATTTTCCATTTTCAACACAAACAGCACCATAGCAACTCTTAAAAAAAAGTGAGAAACAACAACAACAAATACTAATTTTCACAAATCTCTTAACTACTGGTCCGGTCACTGAGAAAATTAGTGAGATACAGAAAGACTCATCTGAACTACCTGAGAAGAAAGCCCTGTCTGGACTAACTGAGAAAAGACGTTGCCCTCAATTTTTTCAGTAAGTGTATTTTTATTTATGAAAATGTAAGTTTATCCAGATGCATTTGGATTGGAATTATTCTGATTCAACCGCACATAAATTGGAATAACACCTAATAAAAGGAAATCTTTCCTGCCTATTTCAAGTAAACTAACACTCACTGGCTAACACAAATAGGAATTTAATGTAGTTTCCTGAATTGGCTACATATTTCTTAACTCCAACATTTGCCTACAATAGCAACAGCTATATTGACAGAAGTTAAAAGCTTTGGCTGCTGCTGCTGCTTTTTTTTCTTTCTCTCAGTAATAAGCTGCACAATGAAGCAGAGATGTGAGATTTCTAACTGCATACTATATTATGTCTTCATATCAGTCGGCCAGTTACATCAAATATCCTCCTGAACTTCTACATCAGATCATGTGTTTCTCATGGAGCCATTTTCTACAGAGACTAGTACTGCTGGAAACAACCTTATTTCTAAGTCTTCTATATAAACTCCTTGTTTCCTTCATTCAGAGATTTATTCTGGCAGAGCGGCAGGCCTGGGGCCGGAGAAGGGTATGAAGGGGTAACTCCCCATACGTGATGCTACCGGAGCTGGAGGGCAGTGCCACCCTTTCAACCACTGTAATTCGAACTCACATTAACCCCTTCATTATTTAATCATGTATTCATCTTCAAGCACACCTATGAGAAAACTCATTCTCTCTGTTCTTAGCAAGTACTTCCATAACATCACATACAGAGCCCTTCTATGCTGTCTGAGGCTCTCATTTTATGGGATTTCTCATTATGACATCTAAGAACGAATTTACTTAAGATACCGCACTCCTCAGTTTACGGTTTTTTTTCTTTTCTTACTAATATAATTGCTTTCTGAAACACTGCTTCCATGTCAATCCAGTTTTTGTGATAATGCTAGCAGAAAGTATAGCAGGTGTTATTTAGCTATTCCAAGTCAATTTATTTTTGTTGGTATACTGCAGAACATCATTCCACGTTTGTCCACTTCACATCAGACAAGAATCAACATCAATCTTCACACTGCACAATTTGCAGTGATCTGGCACTCAGCGTTTTGGTGCACGTTAATGGCTGACACAATTCCAATATCTACTTTATCACCTACACAGTCGTAAGCGCAAAAAAAGAATAAAACACTGTCAAATCTGCCAACGTTCTGGATTAATCCCTCAGTCCTTTACCTGGCCAATGCGTGCACAAAACTTCAACTGATTCTAAGGAGTCATAGTTGGTATTTTTATTCTCAAATGACAGCAATACATATCAGATAACCACAAGGGTATAGATTAGCAATAAAATAACCACAATGCAGAAATAAAAGAAGTGAATGGCTGTTCTCTAACACGAAGAAGAAAGAGAACCTGAGGTCATTCAGGTAGGTCAGAAGTATCAAATTATTAACAGATATCCAATGAACTGGTAACTGGTGTAGGTGTCTCTGTAATTAGCTCCTGGGGTACCCACTTTCCAGAACACTTCAGGTCTGAGGCAAGCTACTGTGAGATTCTAAATCTGCTTAGGAAGGGTTGGTTGCATAAGAGGAAAGGGGTGAATGAGTGGCGTGCTGCGTTACACCATTCCTACCTTAGTCCTGCAGGGTTTGAAGGCACACAGATTAACATATTAAGGGAATCAATACACAGCCATTTACTAAACAGAGATCGTAAGGTTCTGAATAACTGTACTGAAAAGTTAAATTCTGTTAACGGTAGATTCTGTATTGAGGAGAAAAAAAGACTACAGTATACATATTGCGATATAACAATGTAAGAGCATGACCTTCTCAGGCATAATAAGAAGTTTAAAAGCAAGAGTCCTGGACAAATGGAGCCCAAAAGTCCTTTATAAATAGGGTGGTGGTACCTCTGCCCTAACATTCATTTTAGAAAGCACTGAAACACAAAAAGTCTCTGAGGATGAAAAGACAGTGAGCATTTTGTTGATGTTTAAAACATGGTAAAAGGGGAAAAAAATGTCACTCTGGATCCTCAAGATTGCAGTCTTGAGCAAAATAATGCAAAACTGCACTAAATTTAACTAAGTACAGAAATAGAGTTCAAAAGATCACTTTTAATGGGATAAAACCCTAAGCCCACCTCATTCTTTAGAGACAATAATGGTTTTACCCATGTGAAAATCCCCTACAATTAATGACCTCTTTATAAACCAACTGTAAAACACACCTGCAGCAGATGATTTACTAATGACAAGGGCATACTCCATCAGCTTTCCGAAACATAGTAGAAAGTTTATTTAGAGAGCTTTTTTTGCTAAGCCTATTTAAATGCATCCTTGCTTCATAGACCTTTCTTTTTCATCATTTATTAGTTCATTTGTTGGTGCTGCACACTCCACTGCATGGCATAGGTATTAAAGAACACGCTAGGTCTCCAGGGAGCAGGCCAGGAAATGTTAGCTCAGCAAGCTTCCAGTTTTTTCAGGGACATTCAGCTGATGTGTATGTAATAAAAAAGAACAATAAGCTTACATTTTTGTCAGGAACCTTCTAAGTCTGTTTACAGACAGCAAATTACTGAACACAACTTTTGCACTTTCTGTTTCTTCTCCAAAAGAACTGTTTCCACATTTACAACAAACTGATCTGATGACTGACGTTTACATACTCTTGTTTACAGCCTGTATGCCAGGCATAACTTCTTAATAGATGTGCCACTGACCTTATTATTAGCGAAACGCAGCCCATATCTACCTTGCAGATCCCCTTCTGGCACCAACCCAACATTCACAAAGACATGCTTCATTCTATTTTTCACAAAAACCATCGCTATTTCTGTTTTTATTTAGCTTTTCAGTTAATGGATCAGATTCATGCAGCTGAACTAGGGCTTGTAGTCTTGAGGTTTTCTCTTGTCAGATAGAGCCATTGCTCTCAAGTTATATTTTCATATGAGACCATGAATATGGGAATTTTTTGCTCAACTTCATCTAGCAGTATGCCTACCACCAAATGCCTTGGCAGCAGCAATGTGCAGCAGCATGGAAGATTCCATCTTCTATAATTCTCTTCAATACCGCCAGGAAAATATGGAAGTACTGCCACAAGTCCCCTCTCAATAGCTGCCAAATTCCTTTCCAGAAGGAGAGATTCCAATTTTTTCATGCCAAAACTTAATTTTCATACGCAGAAGTTGTGAAAAAAGTAGAATGCACAAGAGTACTGTTACAAGATCAAACTAATTCTTGCCATAAATTGTCTGGTAAATAAAGTGGGATTTATGACTTCAGCCACCTAAAACTTGGGTGTTAAAGAGAGAAAAGCATGATAGGGAGGAGCCTAGAAGACAAACTTAAGCTGCTCACCTACTAAATGACACAAATTTAACACGAGGAATCCAATCACAAGTACCCACTACTTGAATTATTTTGCCACTAGCTTATTTCATACCTTGGAACACTTGCAAAAAAAACCTCTGACACTGTAGTAATAGATTGCTGTATGGATCAAACACTTTTGGCTAAAGCAGGATGGAGAAAGATTAAAACCTGAATCTTCTGGCAGTATTCCTTTCATTCTTCATGATCAAGAACCTGAACTAAATTCCACACTGTACTACCAACACACATACCTGGTGTGATACCTGGGCTTTTTACTGCCAGTGCCCAAGCTGCTCTCTAAAGAACTTCTTACCTGCACTGGTAGTGACAGTAAAAGGGAAATTAAACAGATCTGGGAGAGCTCCCATAACATCCACTGAACTATGACTGGGTTGATCAACAGGTTAACTGCAGCAAAAAGTGTTTCAAAGTAATCTGCTTTGTTCCTTAATTATTGCCCACAACATTCCCACTTACTGCATGAAGAAAAGGAGGTGGAAATGATGTCAAGGAAGAAATGAACCAAAATAATGAAAACCAGTTATAATAATCAACTCGGAAGTAAAAATGCAAATGCTAACCACATAAGCATAAGCTAAAAATCAGGAGAATGTAGATTCCTCAAATCAGATATCTATTGACGATTAAGTGCACACTCAGCAAGTTTGCAGATTACAACAAGGTGTGTGGTGTGGTTGACACATCCAAGGAACTGAATGCCATCTACAGAGACCTAGACAGGCTCTAGCAGTGGGCCCAGAAGAATCTCATGAGGTCCAACTAATCCAAGTGCAAAGTCTTGCACCTGGGCTAAGCCAACCCCCACTAACAACACAAGTTGAGAGATGAAAGAACAGAGCGTTGTCCTGCCAAAAAGGACTTGGGGGTACTGATGGAAGGTAAGTTGAATATGAGCCTGAAATGTGCCCTTGCAGTCCAGAAAGCCAATCATATCCTGGGCTGTATCAAAATAAGCATGGTCAAGGGAGATGGTCCTGCCCCTCTACTCTGCACTGATAAGACCTCACCTGGAGTACTACATTCAGGTATGGAGTCCTCAGCACAGGAAAGATGCAGACCTGTTATAGCATGTCCAGAGGAGGACAGCAAAAACGATCCAAGGGATGGAATAGGTTGAGAGCTGGAGTTGCTCAGCCTGGAAAAGAGAAGGCTTCAGGGAGACCTGAGAGCAGCCTTTCAGAATATAAAGGGGGACTATAAGAAAGAAGTGGACAGACTCTTCGGTACAGCTGTGATGACAGGATATGGGGAAACGGCTTCAAACTAAAACAGGGGAGATTTCGACTATATATAAGGAAGGAAGAGGTTTTTACAGTAAGGGTAGTGAAGCAAAGGAACAGGCGGGTGGCCCAGAGAGGCAATGGATGCACCACTCCCGGAGATGCTCAAGGACAGGCTGGTTGGGGTTCTGAGCGACTTGATCTAGCTGCACATGTCCCTGCTCATTGCAGGGGAGTTAGACTAGATGACCTTTGAAGGTCCCTTACAACTAAATGATTCTATGAGTCTGTAAGTTCACAAGAACTGTTAGGAAAAAAAAAAAAAAGAAGAAGAAATATTGGGGACTTTGAGAAGAAAAAAAAAGATTGGAATACTCACCAGGAAATCAAACCATGCAGTGTTAGGATGCTAACTCCAATCACAGCATCGATATAAAGTCTTCTTAATAACAAAACAATAAGTACAGAACTCTAATGATATTCTGAACTAATAAAGAGTGATATTTTCATTGCTTATTACTTCAGACAATCATGAGAGCCAAGCATTTGGCAGGAGATAAATCCGGACAGCCTCCTAAGACCTGCAGGTTCTCTTATGGAAAGGATTAGGACTACGTTTATTGACACTGTACTGAATATTTGCCACATGCAAGATGACTCTCCAGTATGAATACTTTCACTTGCAGCCAGCACAGTATAAGAGGTGCAAAGACTTTCTGCAAACTACATTTGCAAGGAATGAAATTGGTGTAAGAGATTCTCAGTGGGTGGGAGATGCCCTGGTATTGAGCACTTCCTGAATGGACTAACTGTCAGGGATAAGTTAGGCATCCTTATGGCTATTTGGCAAATTGTTTCCTTCTTCTCAAATACACTCTGTCACTTGTGCCAACAATTGAACTTTACTTACTTTTGAATCCAAAAAAATCATCTTTGGATTGAAAAAAACACGACACAGATATTGCTCATGGCCTGGAACAGCATAAGCATGATTTATGAAAAGTACCAGTCCACTTTTGGTAGGAAATAGACTTTACGAACAAAAGAGTGGTCACTTTAATTTTTTTTTCCATTTGCTTCCCTCCCAGTAAGGAAACATAAAAGAAAATAGGGATGACATTTGGATAATCCCATTGTTATCTGAAAACACAGACAGAAGACAGTCAGTTATGTTGTAATTAATGATTATATTTAGGAGGATAATTCCTAATCTTGACATTTTATTTTACAAATTTTTGGGCCTTCCAAAGAGCAGGTGGAGTTTAGAGACAAGGTCCATATTTCCCAGCTGGAAAGCAGATAAAAGGAAACATACTTCTACGGGTAGGTCTTAAATACAGCAATCCTTTTCTTTCCCTTAAAGGACCACTTCAAGCTCAATGCCAAAATGGTAAAGATGACATTAGAATGTTTCCTATCAAGGAAGAGAGTTTCTTATTACTGTAAGGGTGAGCTTCGAGGTTTAACAACTCTGAATATCTAAAAAGCTGTACTTTCAAAATACTCCTCAACTCTCATACCCAGAAATGTTATGGATGGAAATAAGTAGAATAAAACTTAAATATCTGATTGCTAGAATATACTGATCTGATCATGGATAAATTGAGCACTGATCTGATCATGGATAAATTGATTTAACATTAATGAACAAAATGGTGACTGAAAGAAAACGATTAAGGACAGTTTCCTTCAGCAGTTCAGAGCTGCAGACAGTAGAAAAATACAACTGGATACATCTGGTAAGTATCTATGCGGCACAAAATAAAAGCACACAAAACCACTGGACACAAACAAACACAACACATGAATATTGAATTGTCTGGACAGCTCCACTCAAGCTCTTGTATTTGTTTCAAAAGAAAACAAAGAATCATGTTTTATTAGAGTTCCTGAAAAACAGTGGTTGCTGGAGTCCAGACCTTCTCCACCACCTAAGTGACCATGGTGATACCTTCTTAAGTACTACAATCTTTTGGAATCTTGAGAAGAGCATGTCTGGAAGTGATTGGTGGGAAAATGGTGGGAGACCTTTCAACAATAACTCATTTCAACTAGGCCTTTATTAGATGGTTATGAATGATGCTACACATGTCCCAGGAGTTTCTTCAATGGCAATAAGGCACTCCAGACTAGTCTGCACACAGGAGAAAAATGAGGTTTCTCCTCCACAGCCCCCAAATGAGCTAGCCAAGATGAACAGCAGACAGAGCTCTAGCTCCTTGCTCCCAGGACAGCAGCCAGCACAATGAGGAAAACAAACACCATGAAGTCAAGAGCTTGTGCCTTTTTCTTTTCTGTTGGCCCCCAGTAACTGCCTGAATCACAACAAGTCCTAAAGGAGCCTGGCTCTGCCTGAAGTCAGTATATCAGTGCAGAAACCCTTACATAAGGCAGCTTGCAAAGTGATTAAATACATAAAATGTCTCACAGTGGCACATAGCTTTCAATGGTTGATGTGTCTGAAAGTTTATTTGATTCCACATAATCCCTGCACTTTTAGCATGTACTCTTTGAAGACAGAAATGTGTTACTAGGCCATATGCTGGTTACTTGATTCATGATTCTTACCAAATATGGAACTATCTGCCAGACCATCACCCATACGATGCAGAGCCCTGGTCTATGACTCTGAAGAAGGGCTGCAGTTTACCATGCCAGTGAAGGTGGACAAACACCTATACCTACCAGCATCTCCCCACCATGGTCCTATCAGGTCTAGCAAGAATCAAACACCTTTCAAACATCTTTCTCACAGCCACATCTACTTTGCCAGCGAGCATGTGGATTCTGCCAGCACCAGCTGAGCTTCCCATACAGGATTCCTCACACCTGAGACTCTCAACCCCAGCTGGACTCCAGGAAAGGAAAGTGGTCAAACAAGCGCACTGAGGAGGCTAAAAAGGTGGAATGTGACACCAAGCACAAATTTCAGTAGGATGTTCAATTTGGCAGCCAAGATTTCAAATGTCTTATTTGTATCATAGCTACCAATCGCAGCTGCTATAAGCAATGCTCGCTGAGTAATGGCTCTCACTGAGCAATGGCTGTTCTGTTCCTTGCAAACACTTGTTCCTTCTTCTTTATGCATATGAAAATCTAAGCTTTGGATCTAAAGGCATAAAGACATCATGCCACATTGTAAGAGACATGGAAAGACAAGTTACACACTTCCTAGAAGACTTCAAAATTACAATGCACACTTTCACTGACTTTAGCCTGCCAGGTGCCTCTGTGCCTGTATGGAAGAGATACCAAGCCACAGAAGAAAGAGCAAGGTACAGCAGTAGGGCCAGATTTGTGCAAGGTGTTCATGGCAGGCAAAGGTGTCAGAAAGGTTCCAGGACTCACAAAAACCAAATATAACTCAAAAGAACTGATGGTCTTCAATACACAGACTTGTCAAAAAGATGAAAGAGATGGAGAAAGAGAACCTGATTACTTCAGTTAGCATTCACAAAATTTGACTTTTTAAGAGTACCAGCGTTCAGTTGTATCAAGAAACACAACAGGAACTATAGCTCTTCTCTCACCCTTCCCCAAGTGAAAATACATTGATACACTCCCAAATGAAAAAGTTGACACCATATCACAAATGACCAAGCTGTCACACAGAATATCAATCAAGTCGCCAGAGAAACAAGAGATTTCACATCTATTCATTAGTGCTGTGCCTTCTCAGGAGCAGATAAGGATACATTATGGAAAAGCAATAAAAATGCACACCTTTAAGGAGAAAGCTTTTATTTCCTCCACCAATATTGCCCAAAAGCTCTTATCGGTAACTAACATTCAATGTGAAAGAATAATATGATTTTTTTTCCAAAACAAAACATTTAAATTTCCACTGAAAGTGAGTTATAGATTCTCCTTTGTTACACTCCATTAAAAAGGTCTAATAAATAAAAATAATTCTGTACGCTTGAATGAATTTCAAGGAACTAGAACATACTTTTGTATGTCTCATCACATCTGAATAAAGGAGATAAAATAGGCAAAGCAAGACAAGGATTAAGGCACCAAGACCACATCATCTTCCCTAGAACATACAGGAAACTGGTAGAACCAGTAATCAACCCTAGGAAAGCTGACTCACTTGCCACCCTGTATAAATACTTACATAATACAACCTCCCAGTCTGCCCTGCCTAACCTAACTTCCTAACTTGAAGTCAAGAATTAAAAAAAAAAAAAAAAAAAAAAAAAAAAAGATTTATTCTGTACATTTGTCTTTAGTAGTACATTAGGACAACCGAAAGAACGACAAATGCATCCAGCACTGCCAGTGCTTATAATTCTGTTTTGAATTGAGTTCTTTACAGTGTTTTTCTTAAACATGTAGTTTCTGGAGCCATATAATGACATGAAAATTACAGCAACAAAAATTGCTTAATAGTTACCCAGGATAGGAAACACGAACTGGAAAGACTCAGAAACCAGATGGCTCATAAATATGTTTGTTTTAATTTGATGATTTTTAACTCTGTCTTGTGATGTGAGACATGAGTTTGTAGACTTTAGGTATCAGAAAACCTGCTCATGCTATACGTTTACCCTTTGCCAAACTCAAAAAGGCTAAAGGCAAAGCAGTTTCAGCTGTTGCTTTATCAGCTTTGTTCTTTGTTCCTTTGTGTGGACACACCAGTGTTCTTAACAACAGTTAAGCCTTTCTTTTTTTTTTTTTCTTTTTTTTTTTTTTGGTAAACTGAGGGGAGCATTTCTGTGCACATTAAAGCATATTAAACATATTTGGCATAAAATTTAAGCCGGGGCCCCAAACTATCTTGCTGCCTCTCTTTTAGATTGCAAACATAAACCCCAGCTCAACATTTCAGAGCAGGGTCAGTCTTATCCCCAGTTGTTTCAAAGCACCTCTGCTGTCAACAGTCTGTACAAGGCTTTAGTCAGAGCTTATTTCATTTGAAAGGCGAAGGGGTGACATGAACGTCACACAACAACATGACACATCTCGAGTTCCTCATCACTATTCCCATAGCACTGGTGATGGGATCCAGATTATTCAACTGAATGGTGTGTGCCATAGAATCATTAACATTTTTGATAACTGAAGAGTTAACGGGATCCAAAAATAAGAATTCTTCATTAGCAGAACAAGAGAGTTGATAACAACGCTTTCATATTTAGTAAAACAAGATTGTATGTATTTTCACAGTGGTGGAAATTCACAGAGGAGTTGTCACCTCACTGGCACATACTCAAGAAGGCTGACGTCTAACACTTGCTTCCTTGCAACAGGATGGAAAGTTGACATCATTTAACTAAGTCTGTATTCACATTGTCTAATTTCAGGTACATAACCCCATGGTTTCTTGCACAAGAAACTTACTAAAATGACTGGGGGAAGAAATTCTGAGATAAAACAAAACAAAACAAAAAGCAGCTCATGTTTCCCAAAACAATCTCCACCCATCCTTCCTGCTCTAGCAAGGAGACTAACTCTCTTGGTGTCCTTACTCAGCAATTGCCATCTCCTCAATTTTACTGAAACAAGCTTTACAGGGTCACTTTTCTAAAATGATTTAGAAAGTTAGCTTTTAAACTAGGTTGTTACAAAGCGTCCCTACAGCCTGACCGATACAGACCAGATGAGACCAAGGAGTGCTTTAGGGGCAGCCAGGACAGGTCAGGCTGTGCTGGAATGCTGTTGCAGAGCCAAACTTCACCTGGATGCCGAACTTACATTCATTCAGTCTTAAGAGCCCTAGGAAAGCCAGCAGAAGTAGTACCTCTACATTTAAAATTCCACATTTACTTGACTTGCAGCACCTTGCACTGCTCTCAGAGGGAGAATGTCAGTAGCTTCATTAAGTGGACTGTTGCTTCTTGTCAATCCCACTTCGTGCAGTCACAAAGCTGTTTCTATCAGTAATGAAATAACTTCTTCAGCTTATTCTGCACATACCCGAGTACTTCAGCAAAAGTCAATTCTACTGAAGCTTATTTTTAAAATAACCATTAGCTAATACTGCCGTATCTGATAGCCTATGCATTCACAAGCCACATAAGTCTATGCAAAATGGTAAACTACATACTAAATTTACATTTAAAATATTATCACAAACACTCACAAGTGAGCCTGAGTATTGCACAGTTTTGGATAACTGCATCCACTGACAAAAATGTGGAACAGAGATTGTTTATAGTAAAGCCTTTTTTGTGTGTGTTTATAGATTTTGAAGTCCTAAAATAAGTGAAAAAATTACTCTCCATCCGGAAAAAAAAACCCACTTTTTTTTTCCCCTTTCATTAATCTTCATGAGTACATACCCGTAGGAAAGCACAAAAGAAAGGAAAAAGGGTTTAGAAATTACAAAGGTAGAGGGAGAAATAAAAAAGCTATGCCTTACCAGAAACTCATCAGCATATCAAAAATGAAGATAGCTTTTAGAGGGGAAGCTAAATGCTTGTGTCTAATCAGAGCAAATAAATTATAGTTTCAGATGAGGTGAGAAGAGCAGAAATTGCAGAAGTCTCTTGCTTTTCTGTTCTGAATAGTCAGAATCCAAGCTCTTTTGAAGCAAGAAAATAAAAGCCAACTTAGTTTATTCAGCACCCTTTGCTTATCATTAATTCACAAGGCTATTTTTGTAGATCTTACTGACTTTCAAATTTCTTCTCTGAGACCTCAACAGAGTGAAAAACACAATCTGTCAAAGTCTGAAAAAGTTCAAACTCTGCTAATAGCTTGACAGATCTTGAAAGGGCAGAAGGCATGTGGGACTTCAGGAAACTTAAATATATATACATATAAATATATATATAAAAGGCAATAGTTGATATTCTTTGATCAATATACTTAACCTCCAATATTAGAGCTTATAAAAAGAATTAGAAAGTTTACTGTCTCATTAAAACCTAGGATGAACTGCTAGCCTGCACGGGGTTAAAGAAAGCTTCTTTCAGAGATTTTAAATGCTATTCAGGCTCCTGTAGTGACTGTAAACACACAAAATACTCCTGTTGTGAATTACAGACTTTAAAAGTGTTGCTAATGTAAAGAAATCTGGATTCCAGCATATATCCAGCACACACCAAAAGTCATAGAGCAAACTCCAAAAAGATGTTAAAGGCCAAGGAAATTTCATATTAGTCTACCTTTAGCTGAAGTGAAATTGGCAAATATGTATTAATGACTTAGAGCCCGTAAGGAAAAAAAAAACAAAAACAAACAGCAGATACTCAGAAAATGAAAATTATAGTTAAATGTAACAACGAGAACAGAAATCTTCAAAACATCAGGACATATAAGGTATTAGAAGTGCATAAGAATAACCATTTAGACTCCTCACATTACCTGAAGCATTAGTGAAGGGCACCAGGTTCTGCAAGATCATCAAATGAACTATACAATGAGGCAAATCATTTCTTAGTTCAGTTCTGCTTTGAATTCAGATTTGCTTTAGATTGCGTAGCTCAGGCTGACAGCTGCTAACCAACTTGTTTTGGTAATGCCAGACCACCCTTTAGGCTCACCATCACCACCAGAAGAGTGCTCTTACCTCCTGCTTCCTGCCCTCCCTGAACTTTTCCTATCCTCTCCACATATCCATGGCTTACTCCTGCCTCCTCAGGGCCAACAGCTACAAGGGGAACAAGGAATCACTGCCCTGCAGTAGAGGAGTGGGAGTTAAGCTCCTCAAGTCTTCTCTTTTCTGCACACATAACAGTACAGAAATACACAAGCATATCTACACGAGCAGGAGTAATAGCACAACTGCCAAAAGCCAGCTGAGGGGTCCAGCAGATATTTACAGAGCACTCTTGGGACAGCTTGAATCCAAAATATTGCCCATTGCCTCCCAGCAGAGCACTCAGAGTTCACTCTCAGCACACAAGGAAAGGTCCAGGTCACATCTGCAGAGTGGTTTGAACCAGCTCTGCATTGCTGTGTGGATATAGGAGATTGTGAGGGTCCTTTGGCGAGGCAGAGAGGAAGAAACTGGGTGCAAAATTGTCCAGAACCTCACTGAGTTTGAGGTGGCTCCCATACTGATAGCATTTCCGCTGTAGGAAGCAAGGTTTCAGTGAACTGTGAATCTGAACCAGGAACCTGTTAGATTCATTTCATATTTAGGTTCTAATAAGAATTCAGTATTGGGTTGGTTCTGATTCAAGGGGAAGAAGTTCCGGTTTGGGTTTCATTTGTTCCTAGGCAGTACAAAAAATCATTGTGACAATGCAGAAACAGACTTTCTTCTGTGCTCCTAATCACTATCACAACCCTCCATTTCACTGCCTGGGATGTCTGTCACTCAATTGCTTTATCACTTCTATATTTTGAATATATAAATGTACATCCCTATAAGCACAGACACAGTGGAGAGGTGTAAATGCTTTAATGCAAGAAAATTTGGCTGTCTATATACCCAAGCACATGCTGTAATACACACTGAATAAGAAAAGCCCTAAGTGAGCAACTGAAATGTACGAATAAATACATAATTCTTGGCCAATTTGCCAAAGCTTATGGGATTTCAGAAACCAATTAGCTGAAAATCTGTGATGTCTTATTAACAGACATGGCTCTCCCATCAGAAAGGGCAAAGTTAAAATGAGTTGCAAGGATACATCTGTGCTTTCTGGAAAGACTTCATCTTTTTATTCTATACTTCACACTCTTTCTCAACTACCTCATCTTTGATAAGCTGCTACATCAATAGGTGTCTCTTTCTTCTTTTTTTAAACTCAGACAATGCTATTCTCAGGGAATTTCTTGTAAAGCCAGTTAGAAACTTTAACAAGTTTTGCATTGACAAGTGGAAGGAAATACTCTACATATGTATGTACAGAATACATACAGTCATGTTAAATTTCACATTTTCCCAGCCAGCTTTATCTTAAGGAGCACACAGTGAAAAACAAATTGAAGTCCTAAAGAAATAAAACCTGGCCTGTGGGTGAGCATCTCACTAAAATTCTGAGTTCTTTATTTCCTCAGTATATACTGACAGAGCTGTCTTTTCTAGTTGACTGAATGGCTTCCTTTCACGCCTCTTTGTTTTCATTATTCCTCAAAAGCCCATCAATTGTGCTGGTATCATATATGCTAGAAGCAGCAGCACTGTGGAGGTACAGCAGCTCAAGGAAAGCTCTTAGAAAGCTCTCAGGGATGCAAAATGCTCCAGAGAGATGCTGCTGCTGGCTTGGGAGCTGCAGTCTTTTAGGCCATTCAAAACCTAGGCAGGTCCTGATGCTATCTCCATTTACTCCACTGCAAAAGCCCTATAGGTTGATCTCCCCTTCTGCACATCAGGCCTAAAAAGGAAGGAACCTGGCACCCTCCAGACACAGGCACTCCGACCTCTAAAGCCGCTGAATAAGGCAGAATCTGAACCACACAAGATGCAAATAAGAGGTGCTGCTGTGCACACACAACACACTGGCATGATCTGCAACCTCTTACACAAGATCTCACTTCTTCCTATTCACTCAGCCCTTTTGTCAGACCAGCTGTAACTCATCTCTCATCAACACCTCAGCTCACCACTTCTCTGAGCTGGCTTGCTCTCATGACTGCCATGGGTGTCATCTTTACGTGCACAGATACAGGGGCCCTGCTGATGGCAAGCCACATCAAAGCACTGGGTTTATTATACTCCAGGAGAGGAGAGAAGCAGTAGAGCAATTACACTGGAATGAGAGGAAGAGGAATTGTGAGAGGAAGAACTGATGCTGAGAGACAGGAAAAGACTATAAGCTTGATCCAATTAATTAACATAATTAATGTCATTATTTTCCTCCTCTGATTTAAGCATTCGGTACAGAAATCATGCTTACTTGTAAGAATCTCAGATAAAAGTCTCCAGACACAGAAGGCAAAATGTTCTACTGCTGCAACTGTGCTCACATAGAGATCTATCAATTTGCATTAACCAAGAACTCCATGAATTCCTTCCTCTCCATTTATTTCTGGAAAGAGCTCACCTGCCTCTCCTCTCAGCAACTGCTTTCTGCTTCTGCTTTCGCTAGTGGTTTGCAAAAAACAAACAAACAAACAAAAAAACAACCAGGTTCTCTGTTTCTTTTTATTTCTGAGGAATTAGATTCAGTAACAAGCTACTAACACCATCACTAGCCCCTGCATCTATACGCAGCAATGAATACCAGCCTGAGGACAACAACCTGCATGTACAAATCCAGGTACAAATCACTATGTACTATTTCAAGGTAACTGAGCAACTTTAATACCAGATGTTTCAAGTTACTGGCAAATCCAAAGAATTAAAAAAGAAATCAAAACCTTCATAGGTCTATCTGAAAAATCTTCAAGTGTTTTATTAATCTACAAACTGCCCATTTCAGGGAGCGCTGAACTACACTATTTCAATTCAAAGCTAAACATGTAATATTAAATCATGTATTCATTTTTAAAAATAAAGGTTCCAGATTTTTAAATAAAAGGTTTATTTAAATAAAAATTAAAAGTCCATGAAAATAGTTTGACTCACTTGAATTTCCTTAACATGCACTAACTTCTGCACACGCAAAACATCTACATACAACAACTCAAAACACAGACCATGTTATATTTTAGTCTTACCCTGTCAGCATTTTTCACTGAAATTAATATAAGAATAAAAATCATCTCCATTCTAGTCACATGTACATCAGAGATGCACTTTTACACACTAGCACCACCAGTGCACATACCCAAGCACATACCCAAGCACACAAACAGGCTGAAGACATGGGCCTCTGTACCTGCTATACGAGCTCTGGGGGTGGGAGAGGAATGTTTTTGAAATATCACTGAACTGAGGCTTCCTTTTCTCTAACTTTGATCGTATAGTTACAGGCTGTGAAGTTACGGTAATTCTGACAGAAATATGGATTTCTATTGCCAATCACAAGACACTGTTTTCATCTTTAAAGTACCAGTACACATATCTCGCTACAAGATTTCTTCCTCTTTCACTTCAGTCCTTTCTCTTGACATAGTTTACAAATGTCCAGTGCTTGTCTTCATGTGCCCCGTTACTACTGGACTCTCATTTATATCCTATCATTTTTCACGTTTCATTTGTATTTCAAAGGGTCCTTAACACTGCAATGCTTGTGACTTCAAAATAACTGTCTTTTTTATTTCAATGATTGACTTTCAGTGACTGAATTCCTTGAATTGAAAATCCAGATTGGGCACAGCATCTGTAGATACACTTTCATTTGCATAATAAAGAACCACGAAGTTATCTCCCAAGTTGAATTTCAAGGATCATTTGATGCTAATCTGGTTGGACCTATCTTGATGAAAATACTGAAACTACAACTGTAACTGCATGCTACTTTAATGTAGCACAGATAGGCACAAGAAAAAAGAAAAAAGAAAAAAAAAAAAAGTTCTTCCACAAAGAAGCAGAAAAAAATGCAGCCCCCTTCCACTCAAACCATGATCTTCTCTATTGAAAGGGATACTCAAGTCAGTGAAGGTTTATTTTAAGGCCCATAAATCTGTTCTCAAGTGGTATTCCTGTATCTTTATTCATGTGTGGATTTACTAAACTTAAACCAGCTTGTACACACTATATAAAACAGACCAGCTCGGTTTTAGGAAGTAGGGAGACCCGTGGGGAGGGGGAGAGAACTTTCTGGACTTAGGAAAAGAATTTGCAGGGCAAATGCAAGGGTCAAGTAAGAGCCAGGAATGGAGCATTCAGCAGCGCCATGCTGATACATGATTGCACAGCCACACCCCTCAACTGCGCTCACCACCTTACTCCTCAACCTGTCAGCCTTCCCATAACCACAACTGCTTCCCAGCCTGAAATTAAACATAAAACATCCTATCCTCTGACAGCTCTAATACAACTATTAGAAAGGTCTATACAAAGAGTAACTGGACGAAATGCCTCTACTAATATTATCTGAGGAACTGTGGTTATGATCCAACAGCTGAAGTTCTGAGCCAATGACATAACCTGAGTACACTTCAGTAAGGGGTTTGAGATTTGCCAGAAGCGTATATCATGCTGTAATCTTGCAAATAGCTTGCAATCCACACCCAGAAGCAAGAGCACACCATCAGACCAAGTACAGCCATTTTTTCTGTTGTTTTTTGTTTGTTTGTTTTACAGAGATAAGGACTGACTTCCCCTTCCATCAAGCTCAGGTAATCAAAGGAGAATCAATCTATCCGAAGACAAAACAATTCATGTGGTGACTTTGTTTACGTACTCCCATGCCACTTTCCAAGACCTGAGGTTAGAGTCCTATCTCAGCCTCAGAATGACTGTGAAGTTGCCCTGACATTGACCAATGCACATTGGTACACTGAATCCTTTTCTGTTCACTGTGTTGCTGGTTGGCTGAGGCGTCTGGTTTTGTTTCTGTTTTTTTCTGTTTTTGCTAACTTTCTGCATGTTCTTGCAGAGTCTTGATTTTTACTCATCAAAATGAGTTCTGACCTCCTCCCGTGTTATGGCATGTATAAAATTTTCAGTGGATTTGAACTCTTACACTACCCTAAAAGCTCATCAGAAAGACATATGCCAGCCAGTAAAACAAAACAGAAAAGCAGTATAAATTCCCTCATTACCAGGGCTGAAGGCTTTCCAAAGAAAGAAGGAAATACAAAGCCACTCTACAAATCTCTTCTGGGAAAACTTCCTCAGTGGAAACACAAGTGGTTTCAAAAATCATTAACTGCAGAGCCTTAGAACTGACCATAATATTCAGTGAGATGAGCCACCCTCAAGTGAAGATCAGGACAGCAGCTAAATACTCATGCATTCAAGCCTCTCCTCTGGTGATTGAGATTTTTTTGGCAGATGACTGGACAGAGATTGCAAAATGTACATTTGTTTTTCTCTAGTTCTTTACTTGCACTTTTTGAAATGCACCTTTTCTCTATTTTTTTTTTTCTTAAAACTTAATCTCTGCTCTAATACAATCATGTTTCAAGTTACTGACTTGGAGATAAAGCAAGTATAAAGACTGCTCCTTACACTAACCTTATTCACATGTTGAAAGTCACTACACTAAAAACATGTGGATCACACTTAGCACGATGAAACAGCACGGCGTATGAGCAGAGGCTGTGGGGGGGACAGCTCTGCTGACATGGAGTACAGTTCCCCCGGGTCCTTTCGATGGTAAAGCTCTCTCCTCCCCATGGAGGTAACAGGCAGAAGTAGCCTGAAATCAAAGACTCTAAACTATGTCTTGGCACTCAGTTGTAACTAGAACTGAATGGTGAAATCTGCTTAAAAACTGATGTCCCAGCATATCTTCATGTAAAAATAAAATAAAATAAAAATTACATACATGCTCAGCATTTAGCACAAAATAGTCAAATCCTTACTGCACTAGCAAGAGCAAGCTGTAGCTCTGAACAACCTGTTTGCCTCATCTTCTCCACTGCCTGGAATTAATATGATTTGTTGCACTGAAAAACACAGAAGTATCCCCTGATCCTCCTCCAGGGATCAAGATGATGTTCCTCTCTCTGCACGGGGCTTACTACTGTAACCTCAGTTCTCTGGGAAGTTCAGTATGTTCTGGTAAGGATTTGCAGATTTTTCTCTCCTAGTTTTCATAACACTTTTTTTTTTTTTTTTTTTTTTTTTACCATAGTGCACAGAGTATACATTCCACTCCTGCCTCCTTTCTTCCAGTGTCATTTATGTGCATTCTACCACTTTCCAACTTCCCTCCTGTTACTGCTGCTTCCCTCCTACTATCTCTCTCCTCTTCTACAGTGATTTCACTCCTCTTGCTGTGTTTCAGAACCAAAGCTGACCAACAAATAGAACAGCACAAAGATTCCTTTCAAAACTCAGCCTGAGCGCCACTGTCTATCTAGGAGCTCATAACTCTGTCTTTTACAGTCTGGACTGCCTTTTTTCTCTTTATCCATCCTCACCTCTTCTCCTCGGACAAAACATCTTTTACAAATTTACCTTTTCCCTTAAGCAACCTTTGCTATTCCAGGAGCATTACGTTCCCCCATCTTTAGAGCACAATCCCAAAGAAAGCAATCCTGTAGTCACAGAACCAAACGGTACTGGGGGATAGCTGTCAATGTTATGCTGAACCTTCGTACAATGACGGAACCTATCTCCAGTTAACAGCCTCAGTCAGCTCAAGCCCTTATTAAACTCCAGATCACCTATTCATTTCAGTGAACAAAATTTACTTAGAATCAATAACCACCAAGATTTATCTTCCCACATCACATACTTAATATACATTTGACATCATTATTTTCCTCCCCAACTCTTACTTCCACAGCGTTCTGAAAATAATGCTTTACTGTTTTTTAAAGGTAGAAGAGAATAGGCAAAGAAATGAGTCTGAGTCCCCTGTGGGGAGAAGAGGGAGTTGGTACCGCAGGTCGCGGGGGCAAAAAGAGCAAGTTACTCACCCACGGCGACCCAGAGCAGCAGCGGTGCTGGGGCAGCGGGGCTCATGGCTGAGCGGGGCCGGGCGCTCGGGGCTGGGGCAGGCAGGGGCCGTGCCCGACTTGCTGCGGGTTCCGCTGGAGCACTGAGGTTGGGCTCGGGCTGCCTCGGAGAAGAATTCCCACCTCCTGCTCGCGAAGGCTCACATGGGTCCTAGAGTCCTCGCTTTCTTCCACCCTCCCTTTCACTCCTCCTCCCTTTTTTGCATGCCGCTCCTGCACGATCAGCAAATCCACACGGAGGTTGCTCTGAACAGGCATTAGTGTTCACTAAGAAAAGCTGAATTCAGCATCTCATTGGGCTGTTACCCTTTCTTAGTCTTCTGTTGAAGCTGCCCCTGTGACACACAAAGGTTCACATCGGGACCGAACTCAGTTGTACTGAAGATTGCGGACTGGCATAAAATCACAAAAAGATCATAAAAATATTCCCTAGTCCAGAAATCCCTGTCACTGGCTGCTGTGAAAAAGAAATGGGACTTCATTGCCCAGAGCAGATATATCCACCTTTCTTTCCTTACAGCCACTCATTCCTGAGTGAGGCAGCCTCACCTGGTGAGAAAAGTCCCAGAGACCCGTGCCACGGGAAGGTGCCACTGCCCTGCCTTCGAGCTTTCTGCATTCACCCTTTACCACTTCTCTTGTTGAACTCCTTTTTCCTCTGGCCCGTTGGCATCCCACTTACATTATTTTACCTTCAATGTGTCTACCTGTTGGTTGTGTTTTTTTTTTCCTTCACGGTGAAGTTTATTTTAAAATAGCTATTCTTTTTTTATCAGAATAAACTGTTTCTGACTTAATTCCCCATGCATGTACCCTCCCTCTGGGTGAGGAGTGCCTTAGTCCAAATTAGCACAACTTAGTGTGGATGTAGGCTAAAACAATTCAGACTGGAAACTTGCAAATGTAACAGGGAGTACCCGAGACTCAACAAAATACCATCACTGTATGTGATGGAGAAATTTGGAGCTTACAAGCATTAAATCCCTGATAGGATAGGCATGTCTGGCACTTTCAAGGACCTGCTTTCCATTTTTAGTTATGGTTTTTAGAATAAAATACAAATTGTGAATCTTCCAGTGACTTATAAGAAGCATGCACCATTCGGGGACAGAATTTGTGCTTTTGTGCCATGATCTTTTACTTGGATCTTTGCATTTACTTCTTGTTCAGCAGTGTATTATTTCAACAGATTTAAGAAGACGTATTTTTGAATATGACCTGGATTTGGAAGAAATAGTCATCCTGAGGCTCTCTTCTACTGCTGCATCAATTATAGAAGTGTAGTAACAAGACAGACATTAATGGTTTCTTATAAAGTGAGTTGACATAAACTGCCCCACAAGCAAAGTAGTAGAGCAAGAACAGTGTATGTTCCTATCTCAGAAAAAAGAAATTAAAAAAAATATTACAGCTAAGTCTGCCAGCTTTCCATCTCTTCATAAATAACTTCCTTGGCTGATGCTCTGGGACTGCAAAGCAGATAATTTTTTACTCCAGTTGTTACACAAGTAGAGGTAACTCAGGGATTCCTATGCATGCCTAAACCCTCCTATAAACAGAAAGGTAAAATATCTGTGTCTGGAGGAACTGGTAGCAGCAGCAGATAGAGACAAATAACATTGTTTCTGTTATTATTGTATCTATTATTAAAAATATTTTTAAATCAGTTCATATCTTTGACGGTTTTCAGTTAGTTTGGCCAAGACAGATGAACTCTGTTGATGAGTTTCATTACACAAATGAGAGGCATTCCATAAAAATGAAATAGATGCATGTGATGCTTTTAAGCAGGAAGTAAAATCAGAGGGGAGGGAAACTAATTTAAGACCAATTGGCTCATTAGCCAGTTTGGAGGGTTTGAGTACTCACTCAGGAAAGTAAACCTTGGTCTATTGGAAGGTCTGAATTTAATCCTTGGCAAGGTAATCCACATCTGCCAAGCAAAGGAAGTCACTCAGAGAAAAGTTGGTGTTATAGAGAATAAAAATTTTTAAAGATAAAGGAAATGGGGCATGGAAAAACAATACAAGAAGCTATTCAGGGTGTGAAAACAATCGAAGTCAGACCAATGGCCAGCACTTGGAAAAAGGGACATCAACTACAAGCAAAAGGCACTTGCCAACAGCTTGCAAGTAGTCAAAAGCATGTACAGCAAGATGCAAAAGCTATCACCAAAAAGGGAATAACAGTAACACCACTAATTCAAATGAAATCTCTGTAGAAGTAATTAGAAGCAATGAGCAGTGCTGTATCAACAGAGAACTGAGCTATCAGTCTAAAAGTAACGGTGACAATAGCATGCTTTTAAATTGGGCACTGATGCACGAGCTAGAGCACTGCCAGTATCTGGATACCAGCAACTGAAAATATGCAGAAGTCTTGAACAGTGATACCATTTCTGGCTCTGCAACTCAGAAACAACAAACCCAGGAGAAGGAAGCAAATATGCTTATCCTATTCTTAGATCCTGCAAATGCAGTACAGAGAGCAGCTCAAAACTTTGATCTAACCCATAGAGGACAGTATTGTGTTGGTAAGTTTTACTCTAACAGAGTTATCTTCACTAACAATGGATGTAAGCTAAGTTCATTGATACAGGAGCAAATACTTTCACACAAAACCAAGTAATCAATCTATTTGTCCACACAGAATTATACTGTGTCTTAAGAGACTTCAAAGTAGTCATTTCCTTGCCAGTCAAGGGTCCAGAGCAATCAAAAACTACCGAAAACATCTCAAAAACATACAGAATGGGGTTGCAAGTTCCCCACAGTGGGCAAAAAACAAGTTCCTGCCACATTACCAAGAAAATTCCACAGAACTGAACAGAGGTGAAGTAGAAGGACTTACCTGTACAGCAAGGCTCCAGCATTGGCATCAGTCACTACCAGAGCAAAAGATGGAGTTTTCACATTTATGTACACGCAGAGGACAAGTTTTGAAAAATGCTCCCCCACAGACAAGAAGAAAATGCTGGAGAGGTGATCAGTACCAAATGAATTTCTGCATGGGATGCAAAGCAGAACAGATGTTCCTATAATTTTCAACTATTTCTTTGGGAGATACTGTTCCCATGTGAGCTGATTTGATGCCAGAGGCACTTCATAGGAAGATACAGCACATTTCTAACAGCACATAGAGTAAGGAAGTCCATATCATGACATTTTGGTCAAGGATATGAGAAAATATGAGAGAAATGCAGAGACTTCATAAACCTAGTATGGAAAGCAAGTCGTAGGGCAAAAGCTAAACAAATACCATGTAAATTCCTTATGATGGAAATAATATCCAGCAGAGCAAAGCTAATGTGGCAACATGATATAGCTTTTTTATAGCTGGCCACACTAAGATACAGGAGTACTGACTTATGGGAATGATGAAGTATGCAAAGATGTACGCGTGGCCAACTTACCTCAGCATCCTGAATGCTGTTCTACAAAACTGCTTCACAGACTTACGTTTTAGCTGTTACAAAAACAGCTGGAAAACTTAAGACATTAATCAAAGATTGTCCAACTGGAGATACAATATCTAAGTACAAAATAAAGTTGTCTTCAAATGATTCTGCTGAGAATATTGGTAATTTTTCAAAATTGCATAGTCAGACTTGGAGAGCAGACGTGTAAAAAAAATTGGGTGTTAGTGTACATAAATAAAGAAGGAAGCTCTGGCTTCTTTCCACATACATTAAAGCTTCACGTCTTCATGCATGGAAGAACTGCATGAGCTGAAAATGATCATAAAACTCTTTACAGCCTAAGGGACCTGGAAATTCTCACCCTAACCTTTCCCACAAACAAAAGGACTACAGAAATATTCTGGTTTCAAATATATGATTGCAATGTTGCATAAAAACTAAGTGAGATCTGATGGCGGTTAGACTCTTTGGAATACTTGAGAAAAGGTCAACGAAATAAAAATATCCAGAACTACATTTTATATGTTACAGAAACAAGCTCTTCAAAAAACATATTATCTGGTGTCAGACAGAAAGTGGACTTAGATTTCTGGATACATCACTGAGAGTACAAACCTGCGTAAAGGAGCTGTGGTCACTGCCAGAGATAATGCTCTTTGCTCCAAATGATAACATGGCTTTATCCCTTGAAGTGATCAATGGCAATAAAGGGTTAAATTTAGTTGTCAAATGGGATTTTCTTTCACTGCATCAGAAATCCTCCAACATCAGAAAGAAAATGTTAGAAAGGACACACGGAACCATCTAGGGATTTAAAATCCAAGAGGATCAATGATATTTTATGTACACTAGCTTCAGATTAGCAGCAGTTATGAGGAAATTGTTATAGCTTGTTGTACAGGCCAGAAGTATAGCTAGAGATGTGGGTGGCAGAAGAAGTAATCCCACAGATCAAAGCAGGCACAGTTTTGCCACTGCAGGCTGGTAGAAAACAAACTTGTGTCCTAGACTATCAAATTTATTCTCACATAAAAAATAACATATCAAAACAGTCATTTGTGCATGTCAGTAATATCCTTGCTCCATTTTACAGAGCCTCAGCTTTAGAAATGCCTGACAGCAGGATACATGAGTTTTAGCACTTTGCAATGAAGTACGTATGAGGCATGTCACTACAAGTCCCCATTATTTCCAGTACAAGAGGTCAGTAGAAAGCAGTGTCAAAATAATAAAGCACCTACTAATGAATAGTGGCAGAATCCATATTCAGCACTGCTAAATCAGAGCATGGCACCAGCAAAAAACAGTTTGTCATATGCTGACATTTCATTCAGTGGAAAACTGGAAAAAAAAAAAGTGTGCCTATGCTACAAGAAATGTTTGTCAAGAGCCACTGGGGACTTGAAGGTACCTGAGGAAACAGATGAGGAAAAACAGTAATCCAAAATGACTTAAGAGTGCCTGGAACTCCCAGCATTTGCCCAAGTCAGAGAGCTCAAAACCATGAAGACAAAACAGCAGAAAG
Organism: Centrocercus urophasianus; assembly: GCF_019232065.1. NCBI lineage: Eukaryota > Metazoa > Chordata > Aves > Galliformes > Phasianidae > Centrocercus > Centrocercus urophasianus. The sequence continues at coordinate 18,039,747 of NW_024884586.1, forward strand.
TCAGCTGAGACAGTTCCACATGCACAAGAGTGTGTTGCGTAAGGAAACCAACGAAGAAAAAGGCCACCCTGTGACTTAGTTGCTCAGCCACATAACAACGCCAGGAAATTGCACCTTCTGAATTGCCTGAATTGTACAGTTACAATTAATGAGCCCATTGGCATCTGACAACATATGTGACAACTTGCTAAGAGCTTGTAGATGCAAAAGCACTCTTTCAGTAGCCCCAGTGACACACAAACCACCTCCCATGGCAGTGGCTGGACCATCTGAGCACTTGGCGTTTCCCATATAAAAATACTTGTGCTAGTTGTTTTATCAGCACATAGCTAAAACAGAGTAAGCCACTACCTCCTTAAGTGTTCTTAAGACAGCAAGAGAACTGCATTAAGAACATAAAAAATGTAGAGAATTTACTATAATTAAATGATACTAAAGTTGCCAATGAGTGTTTATACAGATAAATTTTAATTCTATCTGTGAAAAATTCAACACCATCTACAAATTAATGGAAAATGAGAATGAATAATTACTTCAAGCTTACTGTCTAGGGCAGATCTGCAAAGCAAAAAATAGATAGATATGCCATCATTTACTTTTGAAGGCTATGCAGCAGAAAATATGTGTCATATTTCTTCATTCACAACAGGAGTGTCTAACAAGAGATTTCAGTTTGTCAGCTTTACATACCCAAAGGTGTTGAGGTGCTTTTCTAAAGACTGTTATCCTTATATCCTGCAGCTTAAAAGGTACTGAAATATTTCTCAACAATTCAGATGTAATTTCTTAATGTTGGATGAATATAATTTAGTTGCAACTGTTACGTTATTTACAAACAGTAAAGGTGAGGAACTGTACAGAGACTTTTACCAATGAATGCTGATTGCAAGTGCTTGTGCTGCAAGACAGACAAGATCTGCTACGAAACCACTTACAGGAGCAAACAGCAACTACACCTTATGAACAAATCTGGCATTTCATTAGCAACACTGTCAAAGTGACCTTTTTGATTGACGGTTTGGATTGTGCAGGTTAAATGAATTCAAAGGAATTTTTATTACATCTTTTTTTCTCTGTGATATAGTCACAACATTTCATGCAAATGTACAGTAATATTCAGTCTATAACCAGCCCTACTACTGTTCAGGTATTTCACATACATCTTTGACAGTTGCAGATGATGTAGTCTCATCTTGCTCCAATGTTAATAATTTATTGGTGTGGATGGGGGGTTGGGGGGTGAGTTTGCATATTTCCAGCATTCCAACATGCTTATCTTATCTATTGTTCCAGCTTTGGGCATTCTTGAATTGAATCCATATGTTACCACTTAAGCAGGTAAGTATCATTACTTTCAACTAAATTCCAGACTGGCGAAGGTTAGCACGGTGCTGACTTAACCAGTGTTTTATGTTTTTTTCACAGTGTGCCAAAAACATTCTTAAAGTTAATCTTAAAATTAGAAAATATTGTATTCACATCTTGCTTTGCTGAGGATCAACACACAGCCCAGGTGAAAACAGTAAGGACAGGGATTGGTTCAGCTCTTTCCAGCTCCTTGTCACTCCTATCTCTAAAGCAAGATGCCTAGCAGTGATGCTAGCCTGCTATTATCTTCACTTTTGAGGGTGGCTTTTGTTGTGACACCTGACGATTTTTAGAACATCCTGCCACAAACAAGTTGTTGCAGCAGCTTTAGCAACATGCACACATCCTTCTGAGCCCTTACAAGCTTTTCCCTCTACAGACTTTTAATCCACCTCTTAATATGTAAAGTAGATACCATAACAATAGCTGTTGCTAGGACTGTTCTTTAGTCATCTCCTAATGACATTATAGAGCCAACTCTATGCATGAACATGAAAATATGCATTTTTAAAGATTTCATTTCTGTGCTGGAGTCTTTTAAAAGCTTTTGTTTTCTCCTTTGTTCTCTTTCTCCTAATTTTGTCAACGGAAATAAACAGCCATAATCTCAAGGAATTTAGATATTTAAATGTGAGATAGAAAAATGCTGTTGTTCTTTCTTATCCCTTAGAAGAAAGGGGAACCCAAAGTAATGAGATATGAACAGCCAAGTTTTAAAGGCCTTTAAACACACAGACAAGCAAATGGTTGTTTACAGTAGTCCCATTAAAATGTACTGTTTTCTACTGACCTCTACGGATTACTGTGGTCATGAAAATGCTTTCATCTATACTGGAATCAGTTCCTTGCAGAGATGGTCTTGGATTTTGCTGTCTGTGGTCTTGACTTCAGAAGTCCTTGAGCTCTACTAAGTATCTGGACTATACAAGCAGATATGCAACAGTGAATAAAATAAATTTGCAATATTTTATCACTGTTTTCTATTTCTAGCTGTTGGAAACACAATCTCATAATATCACTGTGAAAGATCAATCTAAACACAATTAATGCAAACAAAACTGATTTTACTCTGTTGACATGTAAAGTATCCCATTTTATGGAGAATAGAGGAAAGCGAAAATCTTCATAGTATTTTTTGAAAAGAAAAAAAAAAACAAAATGTGCCAAGTGTAACCCTCAGAGGCTGATATTTGCTAAGGATTTATCTGGCCCCATCTTTCCTGTTTCATTTAACATGCTTTTAGTTAATTAGCTCAGAATGTCTAGTAACCTAATGGAAACTATCGAACCAGCCAGCATGAAATGAGTTAGGAATGGCCGATACCAGAACGAAGGGAATCCTACAAATTCCAGCTGCTGCTGCTTTTTCTGTCTTGTTCATCTTTAATTCACTGTACCACTTCTGCTTGTTTATCACTTCTATCTCTACTTTATTAATTCTTATCACAATCTTATGAATTGGTGTTAGTGAATGCAGATTGGCAGTCACTACTCTTGACATCATTGGAACATCCCAATCCTTAGCATTCAGAACATTGCCACATTAACTATCCTCAAAGTAAAAAGAGGTCTGATGATCATAGTTCTATTTCAGGTGTTACAGTCTCGGGCAAGTCCCAAAACACTTTAATAATCAGAACTATCTTCCACGTAGTTTCTAATTTGAAGAATTAATGCTTGCAGTACTTTCGTAGTTCCATTTCAGCCAGAGATTCATAAACCACTCACATTTTTTTCTGGAAGATTTACAGTGGAAAAGTTGTCTACTTAATTTTAGCTCACAACTAGGCAGATCAAAGGAAATCCCATAGAACCATATACATGAAGAAGAGTTGGTTCATGTTCTACACAGACTCACTTATTTTCAGATAGTGCACAATGTCAAGATACAAACAAAAAATGCTGTGTTCAGAAGCCTACCTATGCATAAGATTGTATGCAAGCTGGATGTAAAGGTACCTAGGTTGGGTGATGGATAGTGAGGTGCGTCTTCTACTAGACCAATTTTAAAGCTATAAAAATAATTTCTATTTCTCATGGAGATGGAGGCTTTCCATCTCCATGAGTTTGGGATTGAGTCAAAGGCCTTCCTGCAGCCTATGTGAGCAATTTCTAAGTTCTTTTTTTGCACTCAGAATTCCTCTGAAACAGCCTAAAGAAATTATGCTAGGCTGGCTTGCAGAGCAAATAATAATCAATTCACTCAATTCTGTTCCCTGCTATTTTTGTTGTTACTGTTGTTGTTTCCTGTTCCCTCTCCCTGATTCTTCTAACTTGCAGTCTCTCTCCTTTTCTTTCTTTTCATACAGTAATGCTGAGGAGCCCTAGACTCCTGCTTTAACTGTTATACAGTCTGCTTTTTCCTACTTCTTTCCTTTGGGAATATTTTGTGTGGCTATATTTTCACTCCATCTCCGTGCTCTACTGAAGTCTTATAACAGGTTATTTCTGATGTTTGTTTCCTAATCTCCTCACCATTTTTTTTTTTTTTTTTTTTTTTTAATATTTTAAACAAATTCTTCCTCTAGTAATGACAAAGTAACATTCTATCATCTATCTCATTTGTGATGCTTCCCATTCAGGCTGCATAAAATGAAGACCAAGCACATCTACCAGAGATGTGGTGTAGCTTGTCATAGATGTTTCCACAACACTGATTTACTCCAAATTGCTGGTGGTTGCTTTTTACAGAGCTATCAGTATGGCGCTGATATTACAGTGAATGACATAGAACTCCAGTCTGATATAGAATAGCTGTTTTTATGGCTGCTGAGGATGTTCGTGTTCCTTTCAATGAGCAGCAACAAACAGCAACAGACTCTGTATACATAGCCAGTAAACTACAGGCTGTATCCCATGACTTTCTGCTGAATACGCTGTTAAAAAAGAGAAAGTGTTCAGTTTCAAGATTGAAACTTTAAATCTTTTGTTTTGCTGTTACTTATTTTAGTGTTCTCAAAGTTTTCCCAAAGCCTTATTTACAAGTCCCCATCACAATACCATTTCTTATCTGGGAGAAACTGCCCTATCTGAGCATATGCTCCCTGTGGATCCTGACTCTTGAGTTCGAGTGGCATAACAAAAGACAGGCTTTCTTGAAAATAAGTGGAAAAATGAAGCTTGGAATTGAATGACTGACTATAAATGACTGAAAGTTGAGGCATCTGTCTTTGTCTACACACAGAATTTATACAATGGAAATGTTCAAGCACCAACCACCAACTTTCTTTTATCTGATGGTTCTGTAATTTTCAGCAATCTTCCAGTAAGTTGCAGTCACTAACTACTGTCATCCCCCACCATAGGCCTCCAGCTTTCAAACATAATGTTATTATCTGTGTCTCTTTCCTGAACCAGTGGAGAAACCTGAAATTCTGTGGAAAATTGGCTATTTGGATGGATTACTATTGCATATTGCTAAGGTAAGTCATTACAAACAACCTGGCATTCCTCCAGAATTATAAGACACACCTGTAGTTACTCTTATATTTCAAGTTCTTGGTGAATATAAACAACATACATTTTACCAAAATGAGATACTCAAGCTCATTAAATAAATTCCAGGATTTTTTATCACGCCAGAAAAAGACATAAGTGTCAAAAAGAAAATGTAGCTGGCCATAAGGCCAACTTCTGTTGTAACTTCTGTTTTTTCAGGATTTTCTATTCAACTTCATTTTCTGATATATTGTAGAAAATGAGTGTTAAGGGTGGTTTATGCTTTGCACAGAATAATCAGTCACAGTCTTTCTCAAAAGCTGTGAATGTAAAGCAAGAAACCACTTGGCCAAGAGTCAAATACTCAACAGGTCTATCTCCTCAGAGAACAAGATCCTTGCACAAGACATGCTTTGGCATAGATTCTATCTATAGTCTACAAAAATACTTTTTCAAATTTGCGTAATTAAACCTGTAATCCCTAAAACTGAAGGATACTGGAGTAGACAATATATTTATGGTGTGATAAAAGTTGATTACTGATTCGGCATATCAAAACCAGGTTCTCTGTTGTTGCAGATTAATACTTTCATTCAGCAAGGTGTGTAAATGCATGTTTAGGAAGGTTAGCATCTTATTTTGTATGGGCTGTTCTTACTCTATAAGTTTACTCATATCAGAGGTCTCCATTCTGAAAGAGACTTTGGTATATGGTTTCTGGCCCTGTAAACCTCATTGCTGCATGGTCCCAAAAACCTGACTTCAGAAGTTTGCCATATTTCCTCCCCAGCTCTTACTACAGCTTCTACATCCATAAGCTTTTCTTTTTGCATGTCATGGTCGCACATCTTTTGCAACAACCCTTGCAGTAACCTATCCAAGTCTCACCACATAGAACTAAGCTCCAGAATTTTAGACTCATACTTACTATAGCTTCAGACTGGTAAGGTACTCAGAGGTGTACCAGATCTGCTTTCTTTTTCCTCATGAGAGAGCTTTGTGGGAAATAACAGAAGCAATTATTAGCAGTTATTTTGTTTCACATCAGTGGGGCAGAAGGGATGAAGTTCTCTTGTTGGACTTCACTGAACACCCATTCACAGTCAGACTACATTCTTTGAAATTATTAAACATCACCCCTTCAACCATTCAAAACTTAAGATGAGTACACAGTTCTAGCATATCTATTCAGACATGCACAAGGTCTAACAGAGTTCATAAGCAAGTTTTCTCAGATCACATAACAGCTGACAAAGGGACAGCAAAGGGAATGCAAAAACAGTGATTCCCAAAACCCATTTCTTGTTTTGTTTGGGCATCAGGATCCAGTCCAGCATTACTGCCATGGACCCTGTGCAATAATAACAAGATAATAACAACAGAAAAGGTGCTGTCAAATATTTACTCTTTCAGAATCTGCTAATAGGAAGTAAAATGAAGTTGAAGGAAATATTCTGAGTTGCCTTTGTCTTTTCTTCTTGTTGGTTTTGTTGTTTGTTTTTTTTTTTTTAATTAAACAGAAGGAGTGTAATGTTTTAAGTACTGTTTTTAGGTGAGGAAGACAATTCACTCATTTATTTCTTGGTCATTTCCCATTTATCAACAAAATTATAAACACATGTTCTGAAAGTTTAGCATATGACAGATGGTTCCACTTTAGCTGAATCCAACTAATTCTTATCCAGAATGGAAGGAAAAAATACTGTTTTCTCTTTTCTACTCAGCTGGCTTCAACTTTCTCTTCTCATTGTCGAACAACAGCAACACCAGAACTCCAGCAAATCAACCAAATTCTAAGCAAAACATTTGTATTGGTTCTGATGACTCCCACGAATCCTTTGCAAGTAAGATAACTATATTTTTACATACCTCTACACTTTGAAGCAAAAATACCAAAGTAGTGTGAGAAATGCTCTATTTGCAATATTTCCTGTTTTATCTGCATCAAGAAGTACTGGATTCCTCCCTGGAAAACTTGATTTTGCCATCAGGGCAGCTTACTTTATGTCTAATTCTCTTGTGACAGAAATGCTTCCAGTACTGCTGGAGTCTAACAAGTCAGAAGCATGTGGAAGAACTTTTCTGGCAAAGAGGACAACCGGATTCTCAGGTGTAACAGGTTATAACCGTATCCTGCTTGTAGTCCAGGGCTTTTCCTTGCTACCTACAGCTTTCAGATACAGCTATCTGAATTTTTCTGGGCTGCAGAACATCTGAGTTTGATGCCAGATCCTGTTGGAAGGTTCCAGTTCTGAGGTCCCAGCCTAGTACCAAGCTTTCCCAGACACCATCGGGAGCCAAACAGAGCACTAAGCACAGTCCCACAAGTTAGTGGAGAGCAGTAATAAAGACATACAGACTTAGGATGGTTGTTCTAAGGATGCATCATAGTGAACTGGCTTTGGCCAGAAGAATATTACACCCTTCCTTCTCACTTGCCTTCAGGGAATACATTGGTTCTTGATAGCACTGTAATTAAACATTTTTTGGTTTATGAAAAATAAAACATTTTATACAACTATGTTCAAAGGTAGTTGGTTTTGATATTGGGGAACCTTAGCAATTTTTGTACTTACTGATATCTTCAGCAACAGCCAGAGTACCCAGGAGGAGGAGGAAACAACGTATTTCCTCTCTGGAGCAGCAGGGATACAGCGAGAGAAATAAAGCCAAATGTTTTGCAGAATGATTTTTGCAATACTCTTGTGGAAAATGGAACACTTTCAAATGTAAATATAGGACTTGAACACAGGTCTCTAATATCTCAAAATCTACGAGAGACAACACTATCAGCAATTCTTTCTCCTCCCACCCTATCTGGCTCAATTCTTTATGACTGTTTGTACCTTTATGTTTTAATTTGCCTTTTCAGACAAAAGATAATTAGTGTGTTGAGCAGAAATTTATGGAAACCTAAGCCATATTCACAACTGAGTAAAATACTTGCTGAAAATAAAATTACTCCAAATGATGAAACAAGGAAATGACCTAGAGGGAATTTGAAAAAAAAAATTGGTGGGGAAAAAGAACAGGCCTGAGAAAGGAAATGGAAAATCTTCATCCTTATACATTACATTGCTTGTCAGAATAATTTAAAAAGTAATGAAAATTCCAGTGCAGATGTATGTAAAAAAAAAAAAAAAGCCTTGTGTATTTTTATTAGTATACAGGCAAAGTGAAATGTGTGACAGTGAAGAGAAATTTCAATAGTGAGTCAGTGTGAGTTTCTAGCATTTTTTTTTAAAAAACAGCTCTTAAATTCTGCACACTAAATGTACAAAGAGGTAGGAACATGTTTCTTCATGAGAAGGGTCAAAACAGCCTGAAGGTGTCAGTGTTAAGGTTGACCAGTTCTCCTAGGAATAATCTCTTGACAACATCCCCACTTTTTCCTCCTCCAGATTCCCTTTCTGAAAAGTTCAGAGCACTGATGATTAAGCTTGTAAGTGCATCAGCCCCACAAAACACATTCATCGCTTTGAAATACACTCAAAATAGACATAAAAGTAGTAGCATGATGGAAAGGACAGGGAAATCTGTTTAGAGACAGCAAAACAAAGGTTTTTCTGTTTTCTTTTAAGCCTCACATTTGAAAACACTTCCAGAGAGACCTATGCTAATAGCTCTGACTAGACGACACACTGGAGGCACTCAAGCCTAGAATTTTTCCTATAATCCACCAGGTATCACAGAGGGCCATTAATTTTAGTGAACTACTGCAGAAAACACAAGAGGAGCAAGTACAACCATCCAACACTAAAGTGACATTTGATAAGTCTCAAAGAAGAGTCCAAAAAAAAGAGGACAATATTAACTCAATATTAACTATCAGCAATGGTGGGTTTAAAAGACCAATTCAGTGCCAATGGGCACTGAAAGACATGCTTGAAAAACAGAATAGATTTCTATCATTGTGGGCTTAAAGTAGATTATTTATGGATGTGGGAAATGTCACTCAATTATTTGGCAGCTTTCTTACCATCTTTCTTAATTTCAAATCACTGCTGGCACTTGAAGCCATAGCTGAGAAATTTTGGCCTGGAACCTGCAGCTGGAGCAGAACACCTGAGGGCTGTGAGCTCAAACAAGCAGCTCCTATACTTTCAGCTAAAAAAAAAAGGCTGTAAAAAAAGTGATGACCAAAAAATGTTAGTCCACGTGAGGGTTCCCAGAAATCTGCAGTGTGAAAATGCTCATGAGCCACATACACTGAGGCTATGGAATTTCCTAAGTTGTTTTCTCTGTCTGTTTGCCTGATAGAGTGACAGAACTACACTCACAGCTGACGTGACCGAGCTATGGGCACCAAAAGCCCAGATTCTATCAACTTGTCAAGAAATCAAGCATGCTTGATCTGTGATCTCCCTATTGGATTAAGAAACACTTGACTTTTTCTGTAAAGTTCCACAAAATTCAAATGAGAGCGAATGTCCAGAGAGTTGTTCTCAACTGTGACAGTTCTATCCCTACCTAAGTGAAGATGAAGGTAAAATAAAATAGCAGTACTCTGTGACAAGTACACACCAGAGCCCTCAATGTCTTGGAAATCCCCATTAAGGTCATATATACAGAGGGCTATAGATTTTTGACATCTAAATCAATTTTGTGGTTCAGGTTTCAAACCTGGCTTCACCTTGCCAGTGGCTTTTTTTGTCTTTAAATGTCAGAATGTGCTTCGTAGATATGAGAACGCCTACAGGTGGAAAGCACAAGACAAACATTATTCACAGCAAACAGGAAATAAGCTGAAAATTTAATCAATTATTCTAAATAAGCCTCTTTTTTTCATGTAATAAATACATTTTTCATTTGCTTTTGCTGTACGGTTGGTATTTGCATATGAAGCACGCAATTTTGAGCTCACAAACCATCTACCAACACTTTGGAATTATTGAAAATGTAGCACTCAAAAATAAGTGATTATTATTATAAGGTATAACCAGATTGTCCAGTGCCATTGTACAGCAATTTCTACCACTGAACACTAGCCTTTTTAAAGAAGTATTAAATTGCAAATAATTTGTGCAACTGTGGGATTATTGCGGGATATTGCTATCCCAGTAGTCCTCACTGAAGTAGGTATTTGTCTCCAAAGCAGAGATAATGCAGCTAGTTGTCTCATTGCTCTGAAGAAATGTAACAGATCCTGAATAACATACTGACACAGTTTCCCGTGCAAAAATCTTCCTCTTTTACCCTAGTATCATTATTGCATTAAGTTGCATCTCCTAAAACTTCATACCCACCTCAGTATCTAAAAGGGTGCCTCCAAGAAAGAAAGGGACAGACTCTTAAGTAGGATCTGTTGTGATAGGACAAGGGGAAAAGCTTTCAAACTAAAAGAGAGGAGATTTAAATTGGATATAAGGAAGATTTTTACAGTGAGGGTGGTGAGGAACTGGAGCAGGTTACCCAGAAAGGTGGTGGATGCTCCATCCCTGGAGACATTCAAGGTCAGGCTGGCAAAGTGCTGAGCAACCTGATCTAGCTGTAGATGTTCATTGCAGGGGAGTTGGACTAGAGACAGGAAGGCAGTTGTTCTTCTGCCAATTTACATGTGACTTCATCAGAATCTATGAAAGTTCAACATCAAACATAACAACAAGTTTGTGAGGTGAAAGCTAACATTTCTTTCCGAGGACACCTTTTCAGCCAGGTCTCTTAGACGTGACTACAAAAGCAGCCCTAATGCAATCAGATCATTTCATTGGAACAACTGTAGGGAATTAGAATGCCTTTAATTTAAAATCCATTGTTGTCTTCAGGACAGTTGTCAATACTAGACCACATGTTCACCTTGCTTAACTACTGAGATCAATAGACCTATTTCTTACTACAACTGTTTATACAAAAAACAACAGTTAATCACATTTAATCAAAGCCAGATGCTTTCTTTACTGAAATATGGCTATCAAATTTTGAAACTGATGCACTGCTTCTGTTCTCATAGGAACCACTCATGGAAAGAGCTAATGTTTTTTTTAATGCGTTGTTCGTATCAACATTTTATAAAAGATGATTTCTAAAAAATGGTGGTTCATGCCAAAGATAGAAAGTTACCATATGTAGCAGTGACTACAATGGCAGACATTCCAAATCCAGAAATCAGTTAACATTCAAAATACATACAAATGGGGGGGCCTCACTAAATATTTTCCCAATATTCCCATAATATTTGTGCATCTTTTGCACATCTTAAACATAGGCAGTGCTACAGAACTTTGAAAAATTTGCCAGAAGTGCATTATATATTGTAGAGGTGGGGTTTATATCTCAAATGCACTTCTAGAAAGGCAAATTCTTCCGTCCCTATTTTAAATGAAGAAGTTATTAGTTTTTTACCTGTTTAGTATTTTGAGACAAAAACAGTTAGCTTTCTACGATCACAATCCATACTTTGCTAAATCTGATATATTGTCTTCTGCATGGAATATCATACAGGGCTTAACAATGGAGATGCATATACCAAAACAAAACAAACAAAAAGCCCCAACTGTTTTATAAAGAACTGGTTCTCTAACATGGGATTTCTAGGATGATACTGTGCTCAATTAGCTTGTTACTTGAAAGGTTATGCATGCTGTTATTTAGCTCTTAACAGTAAAAGACTGTCTCCTGTGGGCTTGAAATGTCAGCTCTTCCGAAATATTATTTTTGTCATATACTTATTTAAGACTTTCTCTTTAACAAGATTTGAAATTAACCAGTTGCTATACACTGCAATAAAACTGCCTGCAGAGAGACATACTCTCATAGGCACGTGTATGATTTCACCCTTTAGAAGATCTATCTGCTATTTGTCCAAATCCCTGAAGGCATCTACATGACAAATAGAGATGAGCAGTGACACTTCTCAGAGCTTTTATTCAATTATGAGGAATGGAGTTTTCCTCAAGCATGTGTTCTATTTAATACTGGATGTATCAACTGTTAAATTCTTCACAGAAATCTTTAACCCATTAAGCAGGAGCTCAAACTGCATATGAATTACTCAACAATTTTATTCATCCAGACATAACCCAGCTCCCTCCTTTTTCGTGGCAACTTAGCAGTTTTAGAATTGAAAATGAAAATTTGAAAGACTCAACCCAGCCTACCTACTGACCCTAGTTCTGCCCATGCAGATCTCCTAGCAAGACGTAATTAAGCTAAAATTAGAGTTGAAAGCACACAAAGAACCACAGTGGAGATGAGTAGAAGGAAATCATAGCATCTGATGACCTTTTGAAAATCAAATCAAATTAAATAAAAATTATAATTGATTTAATCTCTGTAAAAACTGTGAAAGATTTTTTTGTAAATCAGGGAATATTGTTAATGATCACATTAAAGAGACCCTGATTATAATGTTGACATTTGTATCACCTGTAGGCTTTAGTTTTTATGATATACTTTATTTTAAGAAGATAGTTTGATGCAATTGTTCAACTGCAGGGCAACATAATTAAGGCAATAATACCTTCCTATGCTACAAATTACAGATAAAATTAGCCAGTATCTGCAAATACTGTTAGTTTTCCATGTAAGTACCTTCATCTTTAAGGAAGCAAGCAGTACTGGAAGCAGTACAAAGCAGCCAAAGAAAACCCCGGGCCTCCAATGTGGTGGCACCTTTGGTTGCCCACTTGTTGCTTTCTGTCTGCCCCAGGGAGGTGTAGGATGAGCAGTTGCACAAGCTCTAAGCAGCAACAGATCAGAATAGGTGGATCACAACTATCGGATGGGAGGCACAAAGTGGCTTCTTGGCCCACACTTGGCCTCAGTGCCAGGAGAGAGCTTCTTTGGTGCTCTGTGAGAAGAGCAAGTACAGTAAAGCTGTGGCCATTCCCTTGATACCCAGCAGGCCCAGGACAGAGCAGCCAGCTGAGAGCACCACTGTGCAAGCAGCTGAGCTTGGTGGAAACCTCCATGGGCTGCTTTCTACAAAAAGATGGAGACAACCATAGGTCCTTTCTTGCAAAGACTGAGATTACTAAATCCAGGAAAGACAGGAAAGAATAGTTTCCTCTCATTCTTTTACCATTACTCCATTTGCTGTGTTGCTGGGGGGAATCATAACTTGTAAAGTACAATTCTATAACTGGCTTTCATTCTGTACCACAATAAATCACATCCTTTAAAAGCAAGAAGCCTAGTGCATGGTAGGTAATAGACGTTGTTGAGGTAAACATTTAGCTCTTAATCTAAACTGTAACAGCTTCCAGAGAAAGTGGAGGCAGCAGCTGAGATGCAGGGCACAGCTTTGCATGTGCTGTGTCATTTTCCAAATTCCCTTGAGCTCAGAAGTAAACTTATAGTGGATGCTAATGAGAACATAAATTAGCACTGCTATTAAGGAACTGCTCTTCCTGATGTTTTCCCACCTGCAGAATACTGTCCTGGTCTGTCTTGCATTCCCTGCTACGCAAGTGAAAAAAATTCAGCATTATACATCTTGCTCATAATAAATATTTTGAAAACAAGTTATCAGGATCAGTAGCATCAATCTTGGGATTTAATGAAATAGAATTTACCAATGTAAATTGAAATGGATGATCATACACTGTCTCTTATGCCTGTATAATGGCTCTAATCTTGCCTGATCAAGTTCTGTTCTTAACATATTACGTTGGAGCTCAAGCTGGTTTATTGCTGATCATTGGCAGAAGAATTCCCATGACAGCCTATGGGAAGTAAAGAAGCATGTCCTGAATTCAGTCCCCTAGCAACACAGCATGTACAGAACCAGTGAATCAAAGAGTGAGGTTAGCCTGGAGGGCCCCCCTAGCCTGCAGGAGGTACAAAGTAGCTCAGACATGCAGTTTGGCAATCATCTGTAATCCCACTGATTCCTGCAGTCACCCTGGTGCTAGCAGCGTCTCAGTTCACACTCTCAGCCGTAGCTTGCACGTTGTCATGGGCTTTGTTAGTTCACACAAGCAACACCAGAGGCGAATCTTGGCCTGCACACAAGCAGACGAAGAACTAGACGCATTTTGTGGCGTATCAAGAAGGAGCAGCGCAGAAACAGTGAGCTACAGGCACTAGCTCCGCAGCAACAGGCCACATCGCCCAGGCAGGAGGGAGGGTCCTTTGCCACCTTCTGGACAATGGCAGTGGTACAGCTAGAAAGGAGTTACCTTTTTAAAAATCTTTTTATTTTCTGGTGGGTGGGCACTTACATTGATTTCTTATTTCCCAGGGAAAGCTGAAAGCATTACTGCACATCTTCTTGCAATTGAGAATGAATATCCTAAGTTTTCAGCTCTTAGTCTGAATGTTGTAAGAGGCTGAGGAAGAATACAGGCAAATAGAAACCTTGCCAGCTAAAGATGCATCTCCCTGTTTTCATCTTTCTCTTATTGCAGAAAGGATACCAAGACTGGCAGATACTTTACGACTTCTCATGCTTATACACCACAGAGGGGGACAACAAACACAGAGGTCACCTCAAAATTCAGGAGCATATTTCAAAATCCTTCTTTACGTTAAGTATCTCCATTAAACACATCGCTAATAAATAAAGCAAGAATCAGGTTAAATCACTTCTCTACCATGTAAGAATGTAAAGGTAACTCTTAACAACCGGGACATTTTCCACACAATGCTGCTCCACAGGGCATGAGAGCTCACAGTAATCAGTCCCGCATGAGCAGATAAGCATACCAAAAGAATGAGAAATAAAATCTATTGCACATTTCAGCATTCTGGTCATGTCCTCCAACTCTTTGGCTACGCTGCTTCTTGCCTTCTCTCTTGGCCATCCATGGAGCACTGAGAGAATGTAAGCAGGTTGATCAGCAGAACACAGAGCAGCCAGCTTGACTTTCTCCCTCTGTCTCTCTCAGATTCCTGCTGTCTCCACTCTACTTACCATTCTTTCCTTCCTGTCATTTTTCACGCTAAGAGCCCTCTCTTCTGCATCTCCAGCCTTAGGAAACAGCTCTGGTATGCATCCATGCTTCACTACGATTGCCCCATTGACTGGTAATCACAGTGGGAAATCACTCTCTCCTTGTCCTAACCTCTTCCTTTTGTAATTTGAAGCCTTTATCTAAAGCCCAAGCTATTACTGATACAAATAATTCCATTGATGTAAATGAAATTACCTTGCTGCAGATAACTCCTGAAAACAGGGAGGCATTTCCTAATCATTTAACATCTATTTTAACAGATGTTATGATTTCTCTCTGTTTTGACAATGCATCAAACGCATAGCACAGTAGCCTGGCAAAACAAAATAAAAAGATAGTTGAACCACCTGTAGCATTCTCTCAGAATTGTAATAATTTTTAAGCTGTTGGAGATGCAGCTGTGAGGAGTTGGGGTACAGTACTCCATTACATAATAATCTCTAGTTTTTGCATCAGGTTTTCCACAGCTTTTAGTTCATCACGTGTGAGGACATTAAATGCAAATAAATGGATTTAAAGGAAATATATCTCTAAATCTCAGGCTACTGTCAGAATCTTGAAGATTTTGCTCAAGGATATAGAACAGTTTCTTCTACAACTGGGATTGGTTACATCGAGTTAGAGTGGCCAAAATGATGTCTGAGGGATCTACACTAGCTCCAACTCAGCCTAAAGCCATGTCCAGCTCAACACCAGAGACAATTCACAGCATTCAAGCAGCCCTGGTGCTCTCTATTCAGTTCTTGGAATTACTGATAGAATTTTATTCCAAGACCTGGGCTCTAGAAAGTATTTTTCAGGTTAATGGGAAGACATACGAAATCTCCTACTTAAGAAAATTAGTACAGCCAAAAAGATTCCAACAAAATGCAGAATGCTGTCTTTGGATAGACAACTTCTAGGCTGTCCTGTTCTAAGCAAATTGAAAAAACAGTTAATGGTAATAGTAATAAGAGCACAGCCCTTTGGCACTGTTTGTGCATGTCTGCCTTCAAGGAAAGCAGTCTTTAGAAATCATCTTGTTTCCACATACTAACGTACTGAAAATATTCTTCCTAAATTCCTGACCACTCATTTAAGAGAAGTGGAGATCTGTCATGAGGAATATTAACTAGAAATGGTGCACACTAGGACAGAAGTTTTAATTAGTTCCAGGCTGATCACAGCAAGGTGTATTAAATAGTATTCAATTCTCTAAGATTAGTTCTTAATTACAGACTTCTGGCTGTAATTATTTACTCTGCAGCATGCATGCCTTGCAGTCTCTATTGTGGTCATCTGCAAAACACTTCTACAGTGTAGGCAAGAAGAAAGGGCTTGTAGAGGACTGTCTGAGCTCAAGGACTCATAATAAGACCACCTGTTTCCTTCGTCTATTACATATAAAGCAAGTCACCAGTCTGTGAGATGGTGTATGATGGCTGTATGATGGTCTGTATGAAAAACACAGGCTGTTAGCTGCACTTAAACATGGGCGCATGAGAAAGTTCTTTGCTTCGTGTTGAAGTACCTCAACCCTTCCTAGGGGAAAGAGCTGCAGAAACCAAGGGGGAAAGAGCTGAGAGCTCCCTGGGCACAGGGCTGTCTGTTAACAATGTTAAGCTGAACCTCAAGATTATTTCCACACAGGCAAGCTTCATTAGCCAGGAAATAACACATCTCTGCTTGCTCAGTTGCTGAACTATTCTCTTCTACCTGCTTCTCTGATCAAAGCATTGCTCTCCTCTCACTTTGAATGGAGCCAATTCTTAAAATCTAATCTCATAAATATACATAGAAGAAGAGAGAGTCTTTTTTTTTCCCAGAGATCCATGGGATTCTGCTTTTCATATTCTTTAATCTGCTTTCCTTTTGCCTGTTCAAATAAACCTCCAAACTGCTTTTGTCCTCTGCTCCTAGCCACACGTCTAGTACTACAAACATTAACTTCTCTCATCTCATTACACACCTTGGTTTTAGTTTTTCTATTTTTTCCAAACATTAAATGCAACACTGATGCATAATTAATCAGCTTTTCATATTTGCTGCAATTTGGTGGTGGGAGATTTAACAAAGCAGGGGAAAAAAAGCAATGGTTCATTGAAGAAAAATAACCTTCAGGATTTTGATATAAATTTTACATGTTATGATCCTATACAGCTGGAATTCTGTCCTTTTAACGCAATGAAATCCTCAAACAAATGGAAGCCATTGCTATCTCGCCAGTAAAAGTGAACTGTTCTTGATCAAGGCACAAGCAGCAGCACCTCTACCCTCAATACCCTCTTCTGCTTGACGTCTTTGCAGTAGAAAATAAACACATCATACATAAAAGTAGAAACCAAGAGCAACACTTCAATCATTTTTTGTAGGTATAATTTGAGCAGTATCATTGAGCTATGTCGTTGCACTTGGCAGATATAATGATAGAACAGCCCAGGATGGTAAGGACTTAAACCTCAGATGACATCTCCATTACAATGATTCATGTTAGTGTAGGATTAGGTCACAATAACAGGACTGCAAATGCCACGGCACTTGTCAGAAACATCTCTTGCTGCCCCCTCACCAAGTGAAAGCATTGACACATTCAGTACTTGTTCTGTGAGACTCCAAATGTTTAAGGACTAGAAAAAGACACACCAAATAAATGGACATCCCAGGGGATCATTAATAGCCTATCAGGCTTCCATTTCTTTCCTCTGAGCTGCCATTCAGCATGGGTCTGAAACAAAGCACAAGCTGTTTCCATCTAGCCCCCTGGGAACAGTCCAGCAGTTCTGATTGCTTACCCAACATACAAGAAGCCATAACACAAGGCACTTAAAATGGCACCCAAACCTTAAGTAAGCTTGTTCATGCTCCAGTTTACCTATGAAAACTCCTGCATGCAATGTACACTGTCAACAGTAAAGAACGCTTAGAGTGGGGGCTACACCTGAAGAGGAGTAGTAGCACTCACCGAAAAAGATCAAGCATCTCTGATTCCATCTTACCCTGGTCCATTCCTTGCACATGCTCTCCTGGATATTCTTCATCTTTCAGAGCAAATTCTGCTCCCTAACAAAGTGCGAGTTCCTCCACAGGCTCAGGCAACCCACAATATGGATGCGTTGTGTCTTAATTTGCATCCACCATGAGATGAATTAGTAAGCGTAAGAAGACAGAGAAGCCTTCAGGGACACCTGTAGCATTAATTTAAATCACTTTAAGGGAATGTAATTGGAAGTGGGAGAGAAGCACAGAGGTGCTGAGCTTTATCCAGTTCCTGATGTGCCTGTAAAGCTCGGAAGCAGAACATGTACTTACCATGGTGGTTGTGCCACCTTTGTCAATCTATGAATTATTTCAATTCTTTAAATCAGACATACATAGTACATACACTGGCAGAGAAGAGATCAAGTTGAACAGAAAAAGTTAATGTCTTTCAGAATAAACTGACGGGAAATGAAACTGACTGGAGACTGTGAAATAGTAGCAGGCATGAATTAAGCAATCAAAATGTAACCCCCAAAGGAAGGAGCAGTAAAATCGTCTCTCGAGGATGAAGCTACACGATCTCTTTGTTCATGACCTGCAGGAGAAGCTGTTATTACATCTCCATAAGGTGAGCTGTTGATGGCAAGGTCAAGCATTAATAATTCACTGAGTTTGTCCACGAGAAGAAAATGAAGATCATTAAATGACAACTTTCTTCTGCTGGCATCCCCTGTGAGGTACCCACGTATCTGCACTGTTGTTGGCCTAAATAAGTCAGTTCTTCTAACCAAATATGTATGTCCATATATGTATATACATATGTGGCTATGCACCTTGTGCACAGTTCTTGTGCATTTTCATGTATGTGCAGACCTTTAACCTCCTGTGTATGGTTTCCCTCTGGAAATCAATATTCTAGTAATGACCAGAGGTGCTTGCAGAGCTCCCCTCCCAAGACAGGAGAGCTCGTTTCTTGTTCAGTTCACTTGAGCAACTTGATACTGTGTATCTGGGCCAGCTTATCTGACAGGTACCCTACCAATCTATTGAGAGTGTATTGATTGACACAGCAAGAGGAAGCAACAAGGTACAAGAAAACATGCAGTAGGAGAAGGAACAATCTCTTCCAGGACTTTTCTCTTTTATTTTAGATGATCATTAAGTCCAAGATAACATGAAGCAAGCAAAACTGGAGTCAAGGGACTGCAGAGGTAACAAGTAGCTGTTGGAACAGCTGCAATGAGGCTGTCTAGGAAGATTATTTATTTTTTAGGACAGATTAACAATTGCAGTGTATTCCATCACTCTTTACATTAACATTCCTCTGATTTTAGCTTCAAATCACTGAAGAAACTGTTCCTCATTTACTAATCTGTAAGGAACAGGAAAAACAGCACACAAGCAAGGCAGAGCACCTTGGCTTTAAAAGCCATTAGGACTGTGTCAGCAAGCCTTTTCAAAGCACACATCACATCCAAATGAAGATGAGACTCCAAAAGAAAACTTTGAAATACACTAGTAGTAATTCAGAGGCACTCAGAAACACACCAGTGGTAATTTAGAGGCACTCAGAAAAACAGTTTGGGGATAGTGTACAATGTGGATCCTGATTTCCTTTATCCAGAAGTGCAAGCTAAACCCTCGGATTCTGCTCTCCCTCAGATTCTGCGCAAATACCTGTACAATTCAGGCACTTGATACAAAATAATCCTGTAGTAACTAATTCTATGCCATTCCAAGCTTACAGTTCACTGGCTTTCACAGCAATTATCTGAAAACAAAACAAAATTTTCCTGTAAATGAAACATTTCACTGGAGACAAATGAACATTCTTCTGTTTCTAGTTTTGGCTGGGGAAGTAGAAACAAACAAACAAACAAACAAACATTACTCTGGTTTGATGTTTGGTTTCACAAGCCTTGAGATTTAAAAACAGTGTTAATCAACAGGTTTGTTTCTGTATAATCCTTCATAGAAACCAAAGGATTGTAGAGGGTAGATAGCAAACAAGCACAGACACCAACATCCTACTGTGTACTGTCATACAAGCGACAGGCAGATTATGCTGCATTGGCCTCTTGTGAGCTCTGTAGCTCCATAATTACATAGGCATCACCTAACAGAAGCCAACCAAATGAGCAGAAGTAAATTGGAAGAAAAGGATATCAGATCTAGTATTTCTTGTTAATGCTGCAACTCAGCATTGACAGGGCACGGATTACTCTCCAGTCAGCATGCATATTCAGTGCCTGATTCAGTGCCCCACCTGTTCATTATTTATGGACTAGCTAGCTGCTTTCAGCATAGAAGATAGGTAGATGGTTAGTACTGCACGTGTACTTGCTGTAAAAAACAAAGGAGCTGATATTTCTGCTTACTTGTATCTGTTATCAATTGGGAATGTGGTTTATAATCACTCTTGGCTGGTAACAGTGACACCACCGTTATTTTTAGAAACCTCTGATGAATAATCATAGAGGAGCAAAAGCTGCTCGGAGAGATGCTCAGGGCAAAGGTACATCACGTTGCCAAAAGCTCTACAGAAGAAGACATGCAGCAGCAGCATCCTGCTGTGGCACAAACAAGAACATGTTTCGCCTCAGAGCAAGTGTCCCCTTTTGCCACAGGCTCCACAAGAGCTCATGAAATGCCATATGTTGTGGAAGGACCTAAAGGCCATCTTTGGCTGTTTCAAGATGATCCATCTCCCATCTTTGTGTCAGTCCTAGCAAGAATACAATGGGAAAGTAAAAATGAAGAAGCATGAAGGCTCAGGAACACGCCAGTCTTTGGCAAGAGCAGGATTTGGCTTCCGCTCTGCTGCCACCTGGAATGAAGAGAAATTGCTTCCACTTCACCTCAGGCTTTTCCATAAACAAGGCACAATTATCTATGAAACAGACTAGAGAAAACAAAAGCGGCACTAATGGGGCTCTAAAAGGGTTTTGTTAAAGTGAAGAGCATGAGCTTAGCTGTTAATGGCAAAGCCACTGGAAAAAAATGTCAGCAGATTCTCAACTGTCATTTGCTCTCCCATCCAGTACCTCCCCAAACCAGAGTCAGCAAAACTCACGCAGGCATTGAGCTTAATTCACTCGGGCAGCTGGGATCAGGCACTTCCACCAGTTCTCCCTCACTTTACCATTCTCCCAGCTCAGCAACAATGTCTGCCGGTGAATGCTGTGCACTTCCGCAGGAGAAAAGCTCTTCTCTACTTGCTCTCCCAGTGCAAAGGGGAGAGCCTGAACAGTGAGAGCTGTCGGTTCCTATCTTTCTTTGCCACTCAGCTTATTTCCTGATTCCTAAAATGAAGCTGCAGCTGTGCTGGATGGATGTGCTTAAATGCAAGCCTCCGGAGATGAGGAAGTGCTGACTGGCGAATTGCCTTCTTTCACCTTGTTGTGATGCCATCCTCTACTCTCTCAACTTCTCCCTCTCTTTCCACAGTAGAGTCAGCAACCTGTTAACTTTTTTTTTTTTGTACAAGCTCTCCCTGGTGAATGCTCCCCAGTATGCTTCTCTACACTGACACCTTTTCCAGCTTCCTTGAGCTACGTGATTTGAAAGTCAAAAACATGACACCTTGTAGGTATGCCAGTTAACTGTTTTAACCATTGGTAGCCCATACCAAAAGAACCCACAGTGTCATTATTTCACATTCTCTAAAGGAGGCACTTAATACTCTTGGTAGAAAGAAGGGTGGAATTTACCCTCTTCCAGGCCCTCTGTGGAAGACCTGTGCTTTCTCAGGGAGTGGTGTTCAGACTGAGCTCAGTGGCTAGCAGAAAAGCATTTAGCTGACAACAAAAATTTAGTCCAATTAGAATGAAATAATGGGATTGATGAGAAATGAAAAAATAAAATAAAATCAAGCACCAAGAAAATCATCAAATCTCTTTCTTTCATCCCTTCATTATGGGATAAGATGAAGCATAAGATAGGAAATTTGACAGACCAGTATCAAAATCCTGCCAGTTAACAGTCACGTCTGAAGTCCTCACTCAGGATTAGACTCAATATTGCTGGGAAGAGTTTTTCTGAGAAAGAATTGTCAGATTAATGAAAATAGAGAAAATCCCATGAAATTCACCCTGCAGGAAGCAATCATGCTGTTGCCGTAGTCCTTCAAGACACCAGCCTTCAGACCAGTGCCTAACTGTTATCAGACTGGGGACCCATGCATTATCCAAAGCACTAGGAATTTTCACCTTAATGTCGATGCTCCCGATGATCTTACTTTTATCTTTCTTTATAGTTTTACAGCCAAGGAACAAAAATATTTACATTTAAACAGAATCTGAGTATTTTTTCAAAGATTTCTGAAAGAAAAAAAAAAAATCGAACTATGAAAAGGAAGTAAAAATCAATAATATTTTCAGAGCTTGGGAGATTAAAGTGAAACAGAAATTTGATCAAATCCACAATCTTAACATGAAAACATATCTGAGCTCGTGTTTATATACCACCTTCTTTCCTGCCACTTTCCTCCATGATTAAAATCATGCATTTAAGCAATCAGTTCTCTCTTCCCTGTGCCAGACAACATAATTCAAAGGCTCTGACTCCTGGCTGTCCAAACAAAATGTTGCACAGCAACAGCCCCTATTGCTATCACAGGATCAAAATGGATCTGGGGCATGGCACCTCAAATCTGAGTTTTTCCTGTTTTCACATTATATGGGTGAGAAAATTGCAGGTCGGAAACAGTTTACCACTTCATTTCAGACAGAACCAGTACCAACATAGTAAAAGCGAGCCCCAGTATTTCTGGGATTTTAGGGAGAAGGGCTCAGGCTGTTACTTGTGTTAACGCCTTAAGTACCTGAAAGGCCAGTCTGGACTTCAGTGAGAAGCAGCCTACTGTCCTTACTAAGTAATCAGTCGCTCATTCTTATTGAACACACACACCAAATCAGCACATACAGTTTGCTGATTCTACAGCTAACTAGTTCAACATCCACAGACCAAGTTCTGCTTACAGCACCAAGCTATCCTAGCCCAAAGAAGCAAGGTCTACCCTACTAACCTAAGTGGCTGCCAGCAAAATGGTTAATGTAACTAATGGATGTGCATGTAAGCAAATAAATGGCTTATCCAGGGTTTTAAGTGGAAGACCGTATGGAGCCAGGCCACCCCTGGTCAGCTCATCAGTTCTGTGAAATGCACCATGAAGTCACGTCCTATTAGCTCTGAGCCAAGGAGCTGTGGGTGCCGGTCTCCCTTATTAAGAGCACCACGAGAGACATTAATTCTGTGAGTCATGCTAGTGAATTTATGGCAGCCCAAGCTTAAAAATGAGAGTTTAATTATTGCATAGAAGAAATAAATAGGTGAGAGAAACAGGTTACAGTAAAATGGAGCTTTGCTATCATGAAGGTGTGCTGGGACATGAGGGCGGCTCCCAGCATTGTGTGCTGGGATCAATTCAGCTTCAGAAGGCACAGCTCCCCAACATCTCCACGCTTGTCCTCGAGGGTTTTGGAGGTAGCAGACCCATGCAGAGACATCCTAGAACATTTCTCCTCCAGCCTACCATCAAAAGCTCCCATTCTGCTTCCAGCTAAATCAGACCCTGCACCACACACACAGAACCTTGCTCTTTTAGGAGTTTAAATTTAGCTCCAACCTATAAGGCCAAATTCACTGTGAAAGGGCAAAGTGTTCTGTTTTCCCTCTCTTCCTACCCTGTTTTCCCACTGTAAGATTATACTAGGATTTTCAAAATAGCTCAAAAAAAGTCATTTTACTCTCAGTGTAAGTCTGAAATTTTGTAAACATTTGAAAATCTGCATAGCTGAAAAAACTTTATTTTAATCTTCACATTAAAAAAAAATTGTGATGATAGAAGCACAAAGCCATAATCATTCCAATTTTCTTCAGTTTTCATTCACTCCATAGTGAAACTGAAGAGTCTGGCAAGGCAAAAATAACACATGTAGAAGCATTTAGAAATATGCTATAAGAAGCTTTACATATTCAAAATTCTTACGTACTCTCAACAGAGGAAAAGAGCCACAACAACTGCCATATAAAGCATCCTAAGTGGCTGTCTGAAGAGGAAGACACCCCAGCCTTTAGCTATGTGCACCCAACCATAGTAAAACAAAATGGAACAGGTTTGCTTCAGGATCTCCATACCTCCATTATGGTTTGGTTGCACTGACTGAATCCGAGTGCTTGGAAAACCACTCTGAAGTCAGTATTTGTGCTGACAGCACTGGCAAAAGTACATGACTGTGCCAAAGAATTGAAGTTCAGAGTTTTCTTCCTGCAACTCTTCTGCAAGCCAAAACTAACTGCATTGTAGCAATATCAAATGGAGAGATCTGACAAAAGCATTATGTAGATGAGTACAAAGCTATTTTCAAGAAAATTACTGGGAAAATAGATTTGATTGCTACTGTTACTGCTGAAACTTCTCAGAATTTCTAATCTCCTTGCAAAGGAATTGAACTGTACTGTCCAACTCTCAGAATCACGTTCAAACTTCTAACAGAACAGACACTCAATATTCATATAGTCTGCCATGAACATACAAGGACAGTCCACTGCCAGAGATTAGTGACTAGGAATCTTAATTAATGTATGTGAAAGAAAACTGATGCATTCAAAAAACAGAGCTGTCATTCCAAGAGCCATACCACTATTAGCAGAGCTTAAAACTCATTTCCTGCCCAGAAAGGATAAAATGGCTTCAGACATATAGGAAGCTGTCATTCTGCAGAGGATAAAAGGTACATACTGTAAATAGAAGCACAGGCCCTTTGACTTAAGAGACCTCAGCATCTGACTGAAGCAGGCCAACCTGGCATGCACACCATGTACTACCAGTTAGGAAATTCTCCGAATCTCATTTCCGAGGTCTTTCTTGTACAAAGTCATTACACGCTAATTAATGACTCTGAGTTGGAGGGATCCGCTTTGGCATCCATTAGGATGAAGGCTCAAATGTCAGACCAGGAATGGCATTAGGCAGACTCTGGCATTTTGCCCAACGCAGGATTAGCATTGACGCATTCAACATCCTTGGAAATCTTCAGCCCTGTAAGAAAATCGCAGGTTTTCTCTCTGCTTGTGTGATGGATAAATCTCTAAACGATCTGATGATCCATTACCAGACACCATATTCCCAACCCAGTTGATCAGAAAGAAAAGACTCCAGCCTGTAGTCCAGTTGCTGCATCCTTCTTCAAACAAAGGATAAAACAGTCACGGCCTGGACGTGCCATTGACCTGGGAAGAGATGAATAGTTTCAAGGAGTACCTCCCACACTTCGGGAGCAGACTATGGACGTAACAGTAGAGGCAAGAAGCAGAAAATGACTTAGAGAGCTAGGGCTGAAGTGCTTTCCTGTCAGCGGGGGCCAGTGCTGAGGAATTAGGAAGCAGTGACTGCAGGAAGGCAGAGAAGCACAGAGGGACCACAACTCTCACTGTAGTGCAGACAGAAGCAGGTGGGCTGCTATAAAGGCACTGGCTATGAACTATTGGTTTTATCTTTATATTTTCTTTCATTTTAAAATATATTTATTTTATATTATATATATATGTATATGTATTCTATTATATATATTATATGTATATATATATGTGTGTGTGTGTGTGTGTGTTTAATTTATTGACTGTTGCTTTTTGCTCCAGGGGAGATTCAGGCTGGACATTTGGAAATACTATTTCTCTGAAAAAGTGGTCAAATGCTGGAATGGGCAGCCCAGGGAGGTGGTGGAGTCACCGACCCTGGAGGTGTTCAAGGAATGTTTAGTCATTGTATTGAGGAACATGGTTTACTGAGAACTGTTGGTGACAGGTAGATGGTTGAACTGGATGATCTTGTAGGTTTTTTGTGACCTTGGTGATCCTATCGTTCAATGATTTTATGTTTATTTTCACTGAAACTGAGCAGGGAGCTTGAAGAGCTGGATGATCTACGACAGCCTGCCAGAAACCAGCTAGACAAGGTCCAAAGCCAGAATTAGCACAGTCACAGCCTCCCTTTTCACACCATCAGGATCCCTCACTCCATAGCTGTCTTGTCTATCTTTGGTCTTCAGCTCCAACTGTCCATCCCTTCTAATTTCATTACTAAGTTACTCACCTTAATAAGGAAGACCATTCAAATTAACCTATGTAAAAAATACCAAAGTTAACAGCTCTTTTCCTGTTCTTTCGTTCATTTTAAAATGTAGTTTCCTACAACTGAAATACATCACTGAGTTATTCAAAATAACTCGTGTCACACCTCCTCCACCTATATTTTCCCCCTGGGTCTTTCTGTTCCATTCCCCCATCTGCAGAAAGGTGGGATGAAGCAGTACATCCAAGAAGAGGAAAGAGAAGACAGGTTATGGATCTTCATACTCCTTAACCAGTTGAACTGCCATTAATTTACCCACAAAGGAAGTTCTGTCCTGTCATCCCTGAGACAGCGGTGAAATAAAACCCAGACTTTGTGAAAGTTGAAATACATGATTTCACATAACTTTTCCCACAATGATCAAAATACTTCACGGATGTAACATATGAAAGCAACCCCGAGGTAGCATAAAAATATGCCAGTTTTCCACATGGAAACAAGGCACAGAATGACTGAGAGCTCTTCTTCTAATAAAGAATGCAAATAGTATTTGCAATGCAAGTTATATCCAGCTGTGAATTCCCCATTTGTCAATGAGCAAAGCAGAAGCAGAACATAAATCTTCTCATTCCAAGTCTTATATTTTAAGATCTAGACTTTTGACAGAGCTGCAAAAATCAGATTATTAGTTTTAAATTCATGGCAACTGAAACCTCTCATAGTTGGGAAGTTTTACTTGCTTTCAGCTTTCTGATTTAATTTCAGTTCAGGGCATCAAGTAATCTTTGAAATAAAACTCTTTATCTTTTCATTTTTTCATCTGTAAAGACATGCATTACCCCACCTGTGCTTCAAAATACAACCCAGAGAGAAATGCATTTTTATTGAGATGTGGGGAGCCACAAAAAAAAAATTCCTATGGCAACAAATTCAACTATCAGCTTCTTCTAAACTAGTTTCTTCTTTGGGGAAGCTAAGCACCTGCTTCTCTGGCTGTAAGAGAATATTTGACAGCCTTGAAAAAAACTACTTTTCCATCAGAATGAAGTACCAATAAATGTATACATATTTTGAAATTCAGGACAGTTAGTCCGACAGACAGCTTCTCTGTCAATTTTTTCCATTTGCATCTGCAAAATCAGCTAAGTGCATTATCAGATTAAACACCAGGCAAGTATCCAGAGGTACAGACCTAGCAAGCAAAGAAAAACATAAAAACAAAACCACAGAATATATTTTCCCCACTGATGATACTCTGCTACCACATTAGGCCCCTTCCTTGCACATTAGAGCTTCGTATCATATAAGAGTTTCATACTCACAAACAGCAACCAAAATGAAGCATTATAAAGCTTCATTCATTTCACTTATTCCTCTGTTCCCCCCACAGTTCACCACCTTTGAAAATAAGCATAGGAGATCAGACCTGGCCAGCAGCAAAGTTAGACAAATGTCCCTCAGATATACATATGCAAATACCAAGCTATGCCAGCTGGTTAAGCAAATAGATGCTGGCTGGCAAAAGAGCTGTGAGGACCCGGCAGAACTATCAACTGTCGTGCCTTGCAGCAAGGCAGCGCAAGTGAGACCTGATGCCAACAGCTCCTCATTCTGGTGGTGCCAAGTCAACACAGGGAGGTAAAGTTCACCTGGCAGGAAGCACTGCAGTTTCTCAAACTGAATTTTTGGAAACTGTTGTAACAACTGTGAGAGAGGGGCAGCAAAGTAAGAACCAGCCCGCTGCCCATTTATTCTTTTTTAGGAAGGCACAGACGGAGCCATGATCAGGAATACGAAAGCATACAGCTGCCTCTATCACCTGACCTCACTTATACACCTAGAAACTCCTGAGAAACAAAAATATCTACCTATGGTCCAAACTGAAGGGCAGCTACAAAGCCAGACCAAACTAATTTTAAACTGCTAACTACTTAAACACTGGCTTGAGGCAAAATGAGACTCAGTCTGAACCTTCACACAAAATTCAAACCAAGGCACTAGAAACGCTGGACAGAGTTTGACTTTATGCAGTACAAGTGATAATTGATAACTCAATGGCTAGAAAAAGAATGGATCTATAGCACAGTCGAGGCATTTTCAGGGCTTGTTTTTGTTCTGTGGATTTCCATTTGCTTTGATTTCTTCCCTTTTTTATGCCTCTACTTCACACCAGTGCCTAGAAGCTGCGGCAGGGAAAGACTGACAGGTTTAGCTGTAGAAATGTTTTCACGTTTCTTTGTGAAGCAAAATAGAAGCAGAGATGCACAGAAAAAAATAATAATAATAAAAAAACCAGCAACAAAAAACTACTATCTACCCAGTAGGATTTTCTGAAATTTGCTTGGTATTAGTTTGATAAGCCATCATCTTGTGATAGCATGTGAATATTAACACGCAGGGCTGGAAAGCAGATGAATAATCAGCAGCAATAGGACGAAGCCAGGAAGAACAGAAGAAGTGGAATCATATTAGAAAGAATCAAAACACAGGAGGCAAACAAACAGTGCAGGCAGAGTCCAGGGGCATGGAAACAGAAGCTTCATGGCTTCACAAACTAGACTCAGTGAATTTAACTGCCATGCGAAAACTGTAAACCAAAAAAGGCCAAGGACTTCGGTGCCTGCCTCTCAGTCCTGGCTTTGTTTCTGCCTGTATCTCTTTGCCTTTTCACATGAAATTCTCCTCCCAGAGGAACTGAGTTTGAAACTTAACAAAAGCAAGAGAAGACCCACTGGGAAGCCATGTTATCAAGTTTGCCCTTTCACACAGGAGCAACATTTCATCTGCGGTAAGCATTAAAAAGATAAGTAAATTATCCCTATTTACTGTAGCAGATTTCCTTTACAATGTCTTGATCTGGTGTTTGGGATTCATGTTACATTTTGCTTATTACTGCAAGGCAGAATGTAAGCAGGCGAATGCAATCTATGTTAGAAGCATTGGAGACTGCTGCACATATTGTGTACAGAGTGAGCAGATATTCGAGCATCTCAGATGCTTGAGGTTCTGCATTAAGAGATCTAGGTTTTATTTATGCATGGAGAATGCAATGAATTAGCAAATCCAACCATCCAATCCATCCAGTTGAAATGAAGCAGTATTTGCACGGGCACCTTCACATCAGCTCAAAGCCATCACAAACATTAAGAAAGCAATTCTAAGGTTTCTGATACATAAGAAAATACCACTGGCATTAAGTTGGCACAGGGCTTTGATTCACAAATCCGTGGTGATCTGGCTATGGTGATAAGGACAGCAGTCTGCTACCCCGCCAACTATTACCTTCCGCATAGCAGATCCCACAAGATGTTAAGTTCAGCCCTCTCCTAATCACTGTAGTTCACAGACCAGCAAGCAAAGCCCCCATCTCAGCACAAACAGTAACAGTGATAGCTGAGAGATGGACACTGTGCAAACTTACTACCAGGTGGCAAACTCCAGTGTGGTTAGGTGTGCACTGTGAAGGCAAAGTGCACGTCATAGCCTTTAGCTGAGGCAAACCCCTGCTTTTCCGTTTCAGTGTTTATAACTGTTGGATTTTTATGTTGGATTCTGAGCCTAATATTTGTGAAATAATACAGATAGGCTTGTGGCTGCCTGGAAAAGCAACATGAAGAGGCTGGCTGTAATTTCAAGAAGTCAGAGACTGGATTGATTAATGCTGCTAATGCTCATGTGAGATGCATCGACATGTCAGGAAGGAAGCCTGGCAAGTTTCTGGAAATGGACCAGCATACAAAGTAAGCACACAGTCCTCCCACCATTTTTATATGTCTTTTACTTCTTCAGCATATATTGTAAATCCCTGTTCTACAGTTCACATTTAACAGACATTTCAAGCAGATAAAATGAAGGATGGTAAAGATTATTTTACAGGCTAGCTATGAGGATAAGATGAAGGACCCATGTGTTGCTCTGCTGACTGCAGCTTAAGGGAAGTTTTCTTGCAGTACTGAAGTGGGAAAAGTCACATAAGCAGAGAAATCTGCAGTCAGAGAAAGGCATTCATTGAACAAACCTTATTGGGAGGAAGCCTTTCACTACTGTTCAGTTTCTCTGCAGCTTACTTTTACACAATACATAATAAAGGAAACATTTGAAATTCAGTTGTATCTTGCTTGGATAACTTATCAATTGCCTCAAGGGAAACAAGGTGTGGGTGGAGAGGGGAAATGGGCAGGTGGTTGCTAATGATAAGAAGAACACAGCTTTCCAGCCTTCTTTCAGTCCAGTTCCTTCTCTACCTTGCAGTCTGCCCTGCATTGCTAAGAATCCTTTCTTTCACGTTGTGTTACCTCCCAGCATGCAGAAGACCTGTAAGGCAACAGAACCCATCAGGCTTCTCACTTGCCTGTGATTAAGAGGCTACACATCTGCACGCCTGGTCCTCTGGGCTGATCTTTTATTTGGTTCTCCACAAGGACTGTGGATGCTACCCAATGTTTGAAGGTAACTTCCTTAAGGTGCTGCAACGGAGGGGATGGGCACAAGGCTGTTCTGTACTGTAAGATTGTCACTTGGCTATTCATCATTCAGAACCTCAAAATTTTAGGCATCTGGGTCAGCATGCTAACAAGCCTGCAATAATTGCATACTCCGAAGAAGGAATCAGAGTGACACAGAAGCTGAAGAGCTTTCCAGGAAAACAGACAGTAGCCACAGCAGAATACGTGTGGGAGTACACAACACAGTCACCAGACAAATCCGTCTTCCTTTTGAAGACGAAAACAGAGATGCACAGTATTACCAGTTTAAGCAGCTCCATGAAATAACTTCTTAATAAGAAACAAAAGCAATTTTCACAAGCATTTCAATATTCTTCAACTCCAAGCTAAGCCCGAAGATCATTCTATCACGTTTCTTGCTGTCTCCTAACCTTCAAGTTATTAATACTGTCTTGCTTCTGGCTCATGACCATGTGCTATACCATACACTGTCATAAATTTAATTTTTATATTTACTTTTGAGCGGGAGACGTTGAGCTGTCCAGCAGCTCTGCAAGACACATGTTCATTTTGGGAATTACTTCAAGTTGTTAAGCAGAAAAAGTTGGTTGCAAAGTACAATCATTTTCATGTAGCTGTCACAGCTGACGACTGCAGACTTGATTTGCTGCAGACATGCCCAAGTGAATGCCATCACATTTTTATAGCTGTGCAGCTAAGGATAATTTCTGCATACCATCCACTACCATTTTCTTTTTATCTCTTTATACATCAGCTTTTGCTGATGATGTTCAAAGAATGTTTGCTAGGTTTTCTTAATTAAATTAGTTACATGCTTTAAAATATATCACTTTAGCATATAGTACAAAGGAGATGAATGTTCTGTATCAGTTTGTCTTTTGCCAACCCAGCAACTCCACTCAGCATCAACCTTATCACAATCTGTTCTCTATTTCATGGTAGAAACTATCAGATCTTTTTCTTTACCATTTTGACAGCAAGGGCTTTGATAAGCCTTTTACCACATAAAGCAGGGTCGGAAAGTAACTGAAAGGTTAGAAGAGACTCCTGGAGTCAATTGATCCAATCTGCTCAAAGAACTAACTACAGAGCATTAAATAAGGTTCAACAGTGTCCTCTCCACATAATTTTTGAAAATTTTTGATAATGGAGACTGTAACCTTTTGGGGCACGTGTCTCAGTGCTTTATTTATTTATTTATTTTAATATCACTTCATCCAGTTAGAATTTCTCCTGTTGCAATTTGTGACCATTGATTCTTATTTTTTCCCTAAGTACCTTGGAAAAAAAAATATCTGTAACACCAGGACAAATAATCTACTGGATTTGCAGATAATACCAACTGCAATTAGCAAATGCAGCAATCATATTCTTCTGACAGCCTTCTCTTTCCTGGATTAAGCAAGCACAGTTCTCTCAGCTTCTCCTCTCGTATCATGTGCTCTGGTTGCCTGACCACTATGGGGACCTGCCATTAGGCTTGGCAGTTAATCTCTCTCACATGTACAGGTCCCAAAGTGGACAGTATTCCAGGCACTCACAAATACTGACCAGAGGGAAATTATCCCTTCCCATGACATGTTGGTAAGCTCTTGCAAAAGCAACCTGCCATTCAGTTTGTACCCATAGCACCCTGTTGTAACACATTCAACTGTTGCCCACCAGTTCCTTTCCTCCAACACTGCTCTCTGGCCTGTCAGACTCACCTGATCTGTTTCTTGGGGTTGTTTTGTAACAGGTGAAGTACTTCACACCTTCCACTGCTGAACTCCATTGAGTTCCCACCTCCCCTGTGTCTCCAGCCTGACTAGGTCCCTTCAAGTAGCAGCACTCTCCTCCAGCAGGTTGTGAGGAGTAATTTGGAGACCATAGGCACACGATTGCCTCCCATTACGAGTAGCAGGAAAACAAAGGTGGAACTACATTATGGTATAGGTGGACAGATACTTCAATTTTTGCACATTCATTCTTACGCACTCACATCTCTCCTTATACATTATGTAGCACAGATCCATTGAAGAATCTTCCACTTTATCCAACCTCTCAACTAAGGTAGGGCTAGTATGCAAAAATCATTCTCAACAGATTTTAATCTCATAGATGCTTAAAATTAGATTTCATGAACTGTCATGTTAGCTCCTCTTCTAGTGCAATCTTCCTAACCATATACCTTCACCCTAAAAACTAACTTAAATCTCTTCTTGCAAACGCAACTCACCACATTATTTCTTGTTATACACAGAGAATACCTCATGAGCACCTTCGCTGCAACTACTTATCGTATGCTAACATTTTAATTCATATTTTATATTATACTTGGCTCTTTTCATCTTTCTAAACAGGTTAAATTTTCTAGAACTTTGTTCTCTCCTCCATTTGTCTATCATTCTCAAAACACAGTGCCAAAATTGGACAACTAGTATTAGATTTTTCCCTTTTCTAATAGCTTGTTTTTATTGAATTTAATTTTATTGGATTTTACACAATTTCTTTAATTTATCAAGATCATTACAAATTTTAATTTTATCCTCCAAAAGAGCGACAGTCCTTCTGGCTTGGTATTTATTATCTGTAACTCTTGCAAGCATATTTGTCTCCCATTATCAAAATAATAAAAATATTGATGAGCACTGGACCCAGGACAAATTTCTGATGACCACACCCGAATGTTCTCTCAGCTTGCTAGAGAACTATTGACAGACTGGCACAAACACTGGAAAAAGTAGATTGAACAATCCTACGTGGATTTTGTTTCCTGAGTTTGTGTATAGGAGTGCCACACAGCACTGAGCCAAGGCTTACTAAATTAAGGCACATCACAGCTGCCACTTCCACTTGTCCATTAGTGCAGTAACAGGAACATGGCTCATCTGAGCTTTGATGCTAATTAAGAGGTAGCAGATAGCAACTTGACTACCATGTTTAGAAGTTGATCAGAAATTATTATTCACAGAGGCACACATGGGTTCAGCTGCTTAGCACAATGTACAGCAACAGTTGTACCAGAATGTCAGCCTGTGCCAATCAGGGAAGAGTCGTACCCCAGCCTCATTTGCCTCCCCACCATGATGGACGGATGCAGCGTAGAGGCTCCCCTGCAACTACCTTGCTCCAATTTGCTGCCAGTGGGCAAAATCTAAACTCCCATCACTTCCCACTTAAAAATGCAGGAATTCAGAACCAGATTATTTAGATTATTTAGCCATCAAAAAGAGATTTTGTTATTTGTGTGGATTTGCTTTTCTTAAATTGTGTTGTGCCCTTAGTGTTTTATGACTTTCCCTCTGCAGCCTGTTGTACAATTCCACTGCTATTCCCACACTTCCAAAATCATGATTTTGCCCTTCTTGCTACAGATGCTCTCCTTTCCTCCCTTTCTATCTCCTGTTGCTTTCCTAGCAATGAATTTTACCCTTGGCCTCTCAGTCAAGTATCTCCTGCCTGCATAGGTTCTGTCTCTTATTCAGTTCTGTGCTGCACCTTCCTGCTCCAGACCCAAGCATCACAGCACTCCCAGCACCCCAGCTATATTCCCACTACTTTTTCAGTGGCCATGAGAAATCAAGATATCTGAACAGGCACCGTCTAAAACTTTGAGGCTTGAAATATAAAATTTGATGAAGAATATCTGTTGCATTTTGAGGTAGAGACTGAGAGCTGTGATTCAGATCTGTCCTTAAATGTATCCCACCTCCCTTTAAAGCTGCCATAGAAATTCCTATACCTTAACTACAAATACAAACCCTCCAGTCTAAAGTTTAATTCTTTTGGGATATAGCACAGCAAAAGCAAACAGATATGGAGTTAAAGTTTTCCAATTCAGTTGCTATTTATTTAGGTGAAAAAGGAAAGATAACGCATAGAGTGAAAATGAATAAGTGATTTCTCATCAGTTCACCTTCCCCAAGAGTCTCTGTGTTCAAACAGGCAGGACTGTTGCTTATCAAGTTCCTGTCAAGTAGCTCCTCAGCCACTGCAAAAGCTGAGGGAAGGGTAAAGCAGCACCTGGCCCAGCTTACCTCAGACCTGACAGGCAAGCTTGGCCCTTTCCACAGAAAAGAAACTGCCTTACATGTGGCCAGCCCACTATTAAGGATGACTCAGTTTGTGTCGTCAAGTACCTAAATTCACAAACTGTTGTACAATGTCATTCCTGTCTTGGGCATATAGTCCAATACAGAAGGAAAAAGAAACTA
This sequence comes from Centrocercus urophasianus, assembly GCF_019232065.1. Lineage (NCBI taxonomy): Eukaryota > Metazoa > Chordata > Aves > Galliformes > Phasianidae > Centrocercus > Centrocercus urophasianus. Next base: position 18,074,140 of record NW_024884586.1, read on the forward strand.
AAAAGGAGGTAAAGAAAACCCATGTTCAAATTGAATCCAATATTCAACACTCGTGCAGCAAGAAGAATCCAGCATCAAACTGAAGTAAGAAATGCAGGTAGATTCCCAGGCTGATGTAAGCTGGCAAGGATGCTGTGGTATCAGTGAGTATCTGTCACGCAGATGTGGTTTCAGGAAGATTCATGGTGCTCCACAAAGAGGGGCAGCTGAGTGAGAATTCCTTGCAGTGCAGACCCCACATTTCACCAAGAAATAAATTTAAAAGCATAATTTTAAATCTCACTTATACATATAGAGTTCTATTCACCCACTTCATAGTCCTGTGAGGAACCAAGTACAACTAAATGAAACACCAGTGATTTCTAAAAACAAGCCATATGCTCAGCCTTTCTGACCTCTGTCAGATTCTGCATGGCTTTTGCTTCAGAACTGTATGCAGATAGTATTTGCATATAAATTATATGTCCTAAAGTTGGATTGCATTGAAATCCTATTTCAATAGGTCTAGGGCTCTCCAGGAGTTGTTTAAATTTAAGTGAACATTCGGATGCGCACTATGGACAGTCTGAAAAAATATCAGTTGTCTTCAGTATATCAATTAATACTTGTAATTGCGCAGTATCAGTTCTGCTGGTGCTATTTCCTATTGGAATTGTGCAAACACTTCAAGTTGAAACTGGTGGGTGATTTGATTTGTAACAAAACACAAGGCCAGCTGAACTCATTCTGACTTCAGATTTCCGTGTAAACATTGCATGTGTCTGGCTATAACTCAAATTGGGATGCAATCTCTTCGATGTCACCTGGTCTCAAGCCCAAGTGCCCTGGGTGGAGCTGATGGGTGAGCTATATGTCAATCCTTCTTATTTCAGGTTTGATTCCTGTGGAAACCAATATAAAGCCTTGAATCTGAACTTTCTTTTCTCTGAAAGTAATGGTCCAGTGCATTTCAAAACAAGACAGAAAATGAAGAAAAATACAAGAGAACAAAATTACAATCGGGTTATCACATAATGGAATATATTTTTAACCTTAAGCATGGTAGACAATAGGGATGGCACAGTTTTGAAAGGAATCTGAAATCTAAAATAATAAGTGACTTCAGCTAAGTAGAACTCAACTGACAACTACTGCCCAAGAACATACTTTAGAAACTGTGTTTGCTGAAACCATAAAGCGATTACCCATTGGAAGAAGAAGTTGTGGAGTTCAACTATTCACAGTCTTGTTCAAGTACTACATGACAGACACCAACAACTGGCAACCTGCTTTCTTCTGGCTACAGCAGCCAGTGAAGCTCTCCTAATCCCTGGCTCATCTGCATGCTCCTGCCAGAGAAAAATTTCACTTTCCAATGTCAGTTCTTGAGATCTCAAGCATCTTACTGCCTCAAAAGTCAGGCAAACCAAAATGGATGGACAGACATGGGAAATACTAAAAATGAACCTGAAAAAGCTTGTCTGTATACAAAAAGATTACATAGCATCTATTAAAAAATGTTAAGATCATGAGAAACAGAAACAAAGAAACCCCCAGCTTGGCCTGAGATGGAATGGGAGGGGGACTTCCCTGTGAGCAGACATTTGCAGTTTTTAAATCTTCTGCTGATTGCAGAACCACTGTGACATTTCCTCCCTCCATAAACTCCTGCTAAAACATTTCCACTCACTCTACTGAAGCGTGCCATGCTTCCCCTTCCCCTTCACCCCTCACCATTCAGCTGCCGCCTCCTATGGGAGCTACTGAGACAACTGGCTACATCTCCTATGCATGTTTGCATATGAAAACCTAGGCACCTAAAGCAATCATACAAAGATGCTGTGTTCAACCACACTGGGATTGTATGTCTCATTTGCAATTGTATTTGCATGGGAATAGATGTGGAGGAGTACTGTGCGTGTTCTCCACTTTTTTTTTTTTTTTTTTTGCCGTTTCCATTGCTCTCCAAAGTCCTGTTTACAGGGAACAGAGACGAGGCAGGAAGCTGTTTGAAGCTTTGAGAAATTGTTGGGAAGGAGTCAGAGAAGAGTAACAGAATTTTTGCTTTCTTTAAATCCCCTTTTCAGCTCCAGAGAGACTCCCTGGAAGATTAATTCACAGACATGACTGTGTTTGTTTGAAAACACTCCCAGTGAGAGATGATTGTTTATTCAGACTGATACAGACAATATAAATTAATCAGTCAAATCACTACTTAGTCCTTAATAGATATTGATATGGAGGAAGAAATAGAAGCAAAAAAAACCAACCCTATCCACAACTTCTAAATCACTGTGTGCATGACATGAGATTGTACAAGTGCCCTATACTGCAGCTAATTTGATATTGCACTAGGTCTGTGCTAATGACTTTCTTCTCTCAAATAAATGTATGAGAGGCAAAGAAAAAAGATATATATTTCCAGCTATTTTTTTATTCCTATGGTGTATTCCTTTAACACTAACATATTACCATTGTAAAATCATGATACTTTTCATCAGTCTTTAATCTCTTATAAATTCCTTAGGAAATGAGAAAATAGCAGCAGCTTCAGCTTGAGGACAATGCAACAGAGCCAGAACAGTATCTCTTTCAAGACAAAAATCCAATCTATCCACACAGGATAGTAGGACCTGCAGGGTCTGAAGTGACAGATACGTAGTGCTACATGGAACTCTCATACAAAGGTACCAATATAACTTAGACTCATTACACTAGCAGTTCTAACTGCAATTCTGATAAGAAACTGTTTAAACATGACCAGAAGGCTGTGCTGCCTGGGTACAGATGCTCCTGACTGACCCAGGTAAATGGGGTACACTCTATAACAAGTCAGAAGTGAGTAGTACTAACAGACCCCATATTATAAGTATGTATTACACTGTTCATCCAGATGGAACACACCTTGCCAAAAAGAGACTTCTAATCTTGAATCACAGTCAGACTAAAAGCTTCCCGCTCAATTAAGTGAGAAACAGAATTTACTTTAAGTAATTCAGACTTTGCATTGGCCAATGTGCACTTTCAAGAGACAAAGAAAAGCTGCTCACAGGACAGATAGTAATATTCTGCTAGATTCATCTTTTCTTCCTGGTCTCAATCATGAATCCATGTTTACTGCTGACCATCTGAATACCTAGCGAGTAGTAGCAGCATTCCATCTTCTGGAATAAGTGTTGGAGCTACAGCCCTGAAGGCACATGCCTACTAGAGCCACGGTCTGAATGGGAGTCAAAGCTGGGACAGAGCAGAAATGAAAGAAGGTGAAGTTATTCGTTATGGCTCTTGACTTGGGTTACTTGGCCACTACTGAAAACCCCTCCAAGTATATGTTGTCTGCCTCTTTCTTGGTTCCTCTGGATTGACCTGTCTTGTGAGTGATGGCTCTTTCCAAGGCAGGGACCTTATCATATCAACCCCCTTCTTCAGAAAAGCCTTGGTTCAAACTTAAAGATAACCAGTGTGTCTAAGTCTCATGAAGATAACTATCAGAAACCCTGTTTTTCTCTGCATGTGCCTTCAGAACAGACTGCACAGGGAAACATAAGGCTTACATTTAAACAAACTTCCTTTTTACACCCCTTTACCACCACCAATTTTGAAAGAAGAGTTTTGGGGGTCCTCCTTTCCCCTTCCTTATAGTACAAATGGGTCACTGAACTTCACGGTTTGAAACATTAACAGAACTATCTGTCCTTCATTAAAAGCCATTAATGACAATGATAATGGCGCTAATTAGGCTGTGCACAAACATGAACATGCTTCAGCAGCTTCAGAGCTACAGGCAATCAAAGGTCCAAATTAAAACCAGCTGCTGTCCAGAGGCAATGAGCACTAACAGCCCCCTTCATCCTCACCCCAAAGTATGAGACACGCAGTCAACATCCACTTGAACATGTAGAGCAGATGCTTTTGATACATATGTGAATCAGGGGGTTTTGTCCTTGCTTCTTTTGTTGTTTCTCATTGGGTTGAGTTTCAAGAATGATTGGGAAACACAACAGCAGGCTGCGAGCACAGATCCTCTGTCATCATCTGCAATTTCTAGTTCTCTTATGAATAGCAGTGAGCGTGTACACAGGGCTTGGAAATGCACAACGTAGTGCTGGAAACAATGCCCAGCAAAGGACATTGACTTACTATTATCTCCAAATCTGACCCCTGGAAATCCCTCTGTTATTTCCTGCCTTGATTTCTTAGTTTCTATATTCTTTCTGATATCTGAAGCAATTGAAGTTTCATGCAGTTTTGGTTTCGCTTTTAACTCGGTTTTGTTGTTATTTTTTAAACACAAAATGCATCATATACCACATGGGAACTCAGCATGTGCAGACTAGTGGCACTTGAGGACAACTATAAATTCTTCAGATAATATTTATCAGCTAGAATCATGCCTATTTGAATGTGAAGAGTATTAGAAAGCTCAGATAAGATTGATCACTTAGTTTGAAAATCTTTGTTCTGACCTCCAGGCAAAGCAAAATGGATTTAAAATAATAAACAAAATCTTTTTTTTTTTTTCTAGATTGCTGGAGTGAAGCAGTCACAGTATCTATGTTTTATCAGCCTGGATTTCTGAAAATGCGTCAGTGTCACTTATTCTAGTGTAATATTGTATACCCTATGCACTTTTGAAAGATAGTGACAAGCATCCTGAATCTGTTTTCACCATACACCATCACCAGACTTCTCCCAGCCCACGGCAATATTTCTTTACAGTCAGATGTAATAAAATAGTGTCCCACTCCAGAAGCGACTCATTACCCAGGCCAGCTGAAGGAGGTTATCAGACAGGTGGTATTACTGCACAGTGACCTGTGAAGGTTGTTAATCCAAGATGGAAGATCCCAAGGAGAGCACAGGAGGAGATGCCTGTAGCAGGGCAGAGCCAGGTCACTCTGCAGCCAGCACCTGCTTTGGAGTGGTTCTTTTCCTCAGTTCCTTTTCTTCCCCACAGAAGACGGGGTGAAGCCATCTGCCAGGCTGTATGCAGCATCTCCCAGCAAAGCAGCAGGGAGTCAAAGGACAAATTCCTCACTGGCAGAGAAAGGTTATTTGTGTGGGCACAGAGATTGGCAGCTCCTTGCTGATATCTTCCAGGTTACAGGAGTAGCAGGACTAATAATGATACTATGAAACTGCACTTTTTTTTTTTTTCTTTTTTTCGTAGTGAAATCATTATTTGCAAAGAGATTTCACACTGCTGTATTTACATCTCAGCTTACCAAATAGCTCCTCTTTCCTTCTGTTTTGTATAGACCACAAACCTGTCAGAACAAAACCTCTTCCCAGCCCCCTCAACTGTATTCAGCACATTTAACTTGGAGGGCCCCTGATTCTGACAAAAAAGTCCCTAGGCACCTCTGTAATTGAAGTAACTTCATTAAGCTACAGAAATTAAAAGGCAACAAAACAACTCCCATTCACGTTGCAGAGATTCAAACATGCTGACGACACAGATCAGAAAGATCAAAGTGATAAAATCCCACTGTCTCAGTGATTGCCTCTTAGTTTGTATGGCATACGTTTTCAAAATGGCACACAGACAGATTTCATAGATTTCATGTTCAACAGGAAAAGCGTGGATAACAAGCGCTGCATTAGTGCAGGGTTTATTTCAAGTGAAAGAGGAAGGGGAAACCCCATGACTCTGGCCAGAGATCCCCTAAGCTTAGGTGGCATTCAGGAATGCTTCACCCAAGGGATACCTCCACTGAGTACAACTGGCAGAGATTGAGCACATTTTTACCTGCACTCTGAGACAACCCCAAGATCTGATGACTGCATTAACACAATATTGAACTTGAGTTAATCACTCCAGATGTAACTTTTGAAATACAGGCTCTGGCTGGCAATAGAGGAAACCTGCCTTTTGGGTCCCTAGCAGGCAAGTTAGTAGGAGCACAACCGCATGATGCAAAATACTGGAGTGGCAGCCCAAATTTCACAGAATCACAGAAACACCAATGTTGGAAAAGACCTACAAGATCATCCAGTCCAACCATCCACCTATCACCAATGGTCCTCACTAAACCGTATCCCTCAAAACAAAATCCAAACGTTCCTTGAACTAAATTTATATTGCTGAGAGATCTAGCAAGGTAAGGAGCACTGACTTCTCAGAGATGAACCATAGACTGAGGCTCGTAGCTGGCTAACAACAGCAATCTAAATCATTCAGTTTAGAGTACTGCATATTCACTTCAGTCTGAGATGGCTGCACAGACACTCCCCAAAGCAGCCAAGTGTCTGTCTTGCTTGTCTTCGAAACTTTCCTGCCTTCTGGCAGGATGGCATAACTATTCTTAGAGAAGTTATTAGAAGCAAGAATAGAATGCCACTGGTAGAAGAAAGGATTGCAAAACCTTGTATCCTATAGTGGATTAGTGTCTTTCTGAAAATCACGCTGGACTGAGCTTTCAGTCCCTTTCCTCATAAATATCTAGGGCAGTGCTGAAAAATGCATGTTCCACCATCACTGAGAAACGGGCAACTTCTTTCCATTCCTCTTCCATTTGCTGGGTAAACAGGCCAATCGCGGAGTCAGCAGCCATGGCAATTTCTGAATCAATATTTATCAAGCCTTTCTCCAACTGCTATTTCATGCCTCATTGGTCAGAGAGCATCCTCTCTGAGTGAGCCAGAAAATCCTGACCTTGCAAAAGGCAGAGGAGCTGCCTGAGGATAGCAAAGCAGAGCAGAGCAGCTCCTCTGGCTAAAACAAAAAATAAAAAATTTCACACGAGTGTCATTATGGCATCACACATCATTCTTCCACGCCTTTCCTTTATCCTATCCTTCTCTCAGTGTCAACCCTTGAAGCGAAATCTTCATTTAAGAGCACTAAACAAACAGCTTGTTCATTAGTGAAAATCAATCTACATGAAAGGGACATTAAAGCCATGGATACCCGCAAGGGAGTGTTGTTAGTTTTTCCCTCCGTGCTTTTAATGACACGGGAGATTGATTCCTTCCTACCCCTCCCCTAAGTATAGTGAATGCATTCTCAATTATTCCATCAAAAACAAAAACAACTGCAACAATTAGGGGGAACAAACTGACAGAAGGAAATGTGTTTGGAGGCACAAATATACTGAACTCTGGTACTAGGTGACTACAGAGAGCAGAGACACCTGAGGGAGAATAAATTTTGTAACATTGCCAGAAAACAGAAAAAAAAAATAAATAAATAAAAATCAACCATCAGCTTGGGGACATTTGACAGAGAGTAAAATATAGCTCTTCAATCAGTTATCACCATATTTTTCTTATAAACATACAACACAGATAAAGCAAGAGGTAATAAAAACTTGTTATAAAAACAAATATTTATTTCTGTCATTACTTGAAGAGATGAAGTAGTGTCATTCACGTGTCCTTTGAAGTCTGTGAGGTGTCTCCAGATCCCATTCAGTTAATTTGATCAATTGTGTGAGTTTAGTCCAGGAAAGATTCATAGTGCCACACAATCTAGTATTACAGCATGCACCTCTGCTGCAACCTCACACATCTGAAGTTTTCCAGAAAAACACATGTACCTGAGCACAGCATGTAGAAGGCTGAAGGTGAGGAATTGTTCCTGTTGGAAATGGCCTGAGAGCACAATCAAAGTGCAAATGTGAAATATCAGACAGGGGTCATTGCTCTTTTCAGTCTTAAGAAGAAGAGGAGAATGCCTCCTATCATACAAGGAATTTGGGTCTACCAGTTTGGTCTGAGTCCCAAGCTGAGCAGAGAATTTGCTTGTATTTTGGTTTTTTATTACTGTAGCATAGATGCCTTCTGTTCTCTGCACGAGTCCATTATTAAAAACAAAAAATAATAGGCAAAATTTCTATGCACATTTTCTCCTGTTCTCTTTTGAGAACTTTTTTTTTGGTTGATTGGTTGGTTCTTGTTTTCTTAAAGGATTTAGCAATACTTTACTCTGTTCTTCTCAACTTTCCTAAACAGGTTCTCCATGGCCTTTCTTTGGTGCCTGACTCTTTCCTGAGCTCCACTCAAAGAGCATTTCACTACATTTGAAATATTACACTCCACTCCACATTTGAAAACTGCTTTCTATTTACTCAGGGATGAGGGGAGGGGAGTTTTACCACGGGACATCAGATGTCAGATCCAAACTACTTGAAGTAACACATCTTGTCATCACCTTGCTCTCTGAGGAGAGGCTGCTGCCCATGCACACCTGATCCAAAGACTCCACTTGCCACTAAGGAGCCTCAACTGACCTCTCAACCTCTTCCACACAAGCTTGCCTCCAGTTAACCTGTTTCATAAAGTTGCCCGTTTGAATTCTGATGCTCAGATTTCTAGGCTTTTAGTTGCTTTTGTATTTATCTGATGCTCACAATGCTTTCCATATTAGCAGCATCAGTGAACTAATGGGTTGTTTGTTATTTCTCAGATCACTAGTCAAGGCCTTGAACAAGTCCTCTGGCAATACCCATCCCTGCCCAGGACTCTGCTCCTCAGCATCACCCCTACCATTTCCTATTTTCCTACCTATACATCCTCCTGCTTACTCACAGACCATGTGATAGCAACTCCATGCATACCACTGTAAACGTATTTGTCATCAGTTTTTCTGTGTAATAAGTGCTTTAGCAAAATCCCAAGTGTGTGACATTTTCTGCATTTCTTTCAGACAATTATCACCATATTTTCCTTATCATACATAACACAGATAAAGTTGTCACAGCAATTGATAAAGTTTATCAACTTTATATAAGAAGTGAAATGAGGGAAACTCAGACTGTCTCCTGCCACACTCACCCGCAGCTCCTGAAGGTGACTTTGTGTTCTCAGGCTCATTCCACACCTCTCCTTGTTTCATATAGCAGCACACCAGGAAGGCAGAATGCACCATGGACCCACACTGCTACTGTCTGGCCAGCTAGAATGCCTGTGCTAAGCAGCCAGCAGTTTCCTACCAAACAAGAATGGAAATAGCCTCGCTCTTCTCACAGCAGAGGCATTAATGTATGTCTACCGCTCTCATGAAACTCACAGAGACTTGATAGTTTTGCTCCCTATTTGGTTTCACTGGTATAAATTGATCTGTGGGTTCTAAAGTTATTAGAAGGGTGTATCTAATGGATAACACAACTCCCCAAACCACATTCTTGAAGAAACTAGGCTAAAAACATATTTTTGCTGGATATGTGTGTACGCTTGCAGCAACAGACATTTGGGACTCAGGCATGCTGGCAGATGCACCTGCTCACATCCAAAAGGCTCAGCAGACCCTGCAGTCAAGCTCTGCACATAGTCAGGGTTAAGATTTGAAGTAAGGCTGAACGCTTTCCACTCTACTGCACTGGATGAGAGATAAATTTTAAAAGGTAAGTATGTTTGAATGAGTTTGGATGACACCAGATGTTTGGGTGAGAGTACCAAAATATCTAGGGTGGGCTTCCCAGCCTAACATTCACTAGCAAGCCCAAAAAGCCACAGGCTGAGCCTCCACAAGAGCAGCAAGACGGACCTTGGTTACGATAACCGGAGGAACAAAGAGGGAAAGACACAAGGCTGATTTTCTCCACCACATGTTTTCGGTGAGGCCTCGGGCAGGTGCCTTAGCCCACATACTCTACGCTACAACTTTCCCATCTGTCAAACAGGAGAAACAGTCCGCTTCAAGAAGGAATCAGGTTGCTCAAATGCATTAGTGCTTATAGACTACTTTGAGAAATTCTATTTATTTATTTTGTAAGGTGATATTTTGAGCCATCAGCTTTCAACAGCACAGTGCACAGACAATAGAGGCATGAAGTGAGCTTTTCAAGTTTGCTGTGGCAGCTCAGAGCTTTAGGACAAGATGCTTCCTCTGGACAAATAGGTCTCGCTGACTTGCCTTTCCCAGATGATTCAGAAGCTCTGACTGATGCACAATACCAGTGTTATTTTTTCTGCAGTTGGATTCCTCCTCCACCCACGCCTACAGAAAGGACTGATTTATTCCTACACATGGTTACTAGCTCAATGCCCCTGCCGATCACAGGCCCCAGATGAGGCCCTTGTGTTTGACCTTCACAGCCATGAGTCAAACAGCGCAGTGTGACCAGCCTGCAGCACATCGTTCATGAGCACAGCAGTGATGAGGTTACCCAGACCACCAGCCAGCCATATGACTACAGCATCCTAAAGAGCTTCCAAATTGAATCAAGGGGTAATAATATTTTGGTGACTCAAGAGAGAAAAACCTTTCGTCTCAGAACAAATTTCCTTTCCTGCGAAATTAAGACCTTCTGATTTCAATTTCACCTCTTCTACTGCTGCTGAAATGAAGCTGCTAAAAGCACAGATGACGTGCAGTGATGCCTTCTTTGGGGTAGACAAAATTTCTGAATCAACAGATAAAGGGACACGGCACAGCTCATTCTCTGAACACCCTGAAATAGTCGAGTATTTTCCTTTGTCCATTTTCTCTTACCTCAAATAATATCTGTCTTGATCAGAGAGATCTTACTGCAGAGATGCATTTCCTTGCTGTGGGCCAAACAGACCCTTCACAGGGACCACGTGACTGTATGTTTTTGTGCTATTATTATTCATGGGTGTTTATGGGTAGCAAGTAAATCATGTGGCCATATACGAATGCATTGAGAGAACAGAAATCTGATGCCCACACCTTAAAAACGGTGAAGTTGTGAACTGGGTCCATACTCCATACCTATGCAATACACTAAGAATAGTTGGGAGGGGCAGCTCCTCTAATTTCCTGGCATACCTCATCAGAGAAAAGCTAGGCTACCAAAAAGAACTTGCTTTTAAGTTTCCTAGAATGTTTTGTACAGGCACATGCATGCACACATGAAACAGTTATTTCTGAAACACCTGAAAGCAGTGTGGTGTGTCACACACAGCTGCCGCTTTCTTCAGTTTGCTATGGACACAGTTTTACTGTAAGAAGCAAACAGGGGCTTTTGTGAGAGGTGGGCACATAGACAGAGATGAGCCACCTCAGAAAAAGCCCTGGGAAGCAGACACCCTCCTGAACAGCCCAGGAATCAGTCATTTTCAGGCTTGGCTCAGTAAGCAGTCCTCTGTGTAGCAGTAAATGACAGAGGTAAAGACTGGAAAATATTCTTTGCAGTCTCACTTTGGCCTGCCATGAAAAGGGAAAAACGAATCAAAAATACATCAGAATAAAAACCCGTTAAAAACTTCCTCAGGCAAGGAACATGGCAGGACTAAAAGCTTTGATGGCATTTAGGCTTCCAGCAACACAAATCTTGTCTAAAATAAAGTAGTCTCTAGACTAGATAGTCAGATAAGACAGTGATAGATCAGCAGTTATAAGTTCATGATCTTTCAGATGAGACATAAAACGGGGGTCTTGACCCTGTGTGATCATTAAAGATCTCATAACACTTTTTGCAAAAAGAGGGCTGTTAATCCCACTGGTCTGGAAACAAACCAATTTAGATAACTACCTCAATCAATCTTACAGATTCATCTAAATACAGTACCCTGCTCTCCAGGCTAAAATACCACATAGCGTTTCTGTGTGCTGTAATACATGACTGAGTCCTCCCTACCTCAGCATTAGGTGAAGCAATCCACGTGTGCACACCGCCTGCTGCCCCTACAACAAGGTTATGAACACTAATGTTTCTAAGGAACATGGAAGCACACAGTGCAACAGGTGAGAGATTCATTATGGACTTCAGCATGGTTCCATTTTCATTAAATCCATGTACCTCAAAGTGGTCAGAAAATAAAGATTCCCAAATACCAGGTGCCAACAGATAAATTACAAATGAAGTAGAGTAAAACACTCACACCTTTGCTATTGAATAAATGCATACAACAGCATCCAGGGAGATGGGGACAAGTTGAGGATAGCTCGAGATAACAAAGCCAAACAGATGGTCAGCAGGTGGTCTTGGCAAGTAAATTTTGAATCATCAGAGCACGATTTTTTTGATAGAAATTAAGGGAAACACACAGGTTCATCCCAGGCACACCAGCTAACGCCCAGGATGCCTCAGAAGCATACATTAATTCCAAAACTTCTTTACAAATAGCATTACTGAGGGCCTCAAAACTCCCTGGAGTTCATAAAATATGGAGATCCACAGGAGTGGATGGGAGAGCAGAAAAAGCAAATAACGGAAGCTTCAACTGGGCCATGTAGTGAATGCTTAGTTTCCCAGTGCAATGGACAGATCATCCCTTAGAAGAATATAGCAGCAATAAAATCCTGAAGGCACACACAGCTTGATCTGCAGAAGACATGGAATACAGATGTAGCAAAATGGCAAGGGATCTTTACTTTCATAAAAGTGTAAGAGGACAATCACATCTGTCACAAGAAATAAGCTTTGAAACAGTCAAAGTCTTAACAGAAGCATGCCTGCACATACAAAAAGGAATGCCTGGGCTAGAGTGTGCCTCTGGGTATTAACAGCAAAGGCTGCCTTTGAATTGAGCTCTCCATCCAGAACTGTCTGCCAAGAGAAGTATGCTATCATTTTGCAGTTAGAGGAAGAGGAAAGCTTGTTATCAAAGAAGTGCTCAATTATGGTTACTTAGAGCACTTACCTCCCATGATCCCTTGGCATTACCAGGCTGAAGCAGTTTCTCATTGTGAAGTTTGTGCCATTGCTGAACAGAGGATAAAAGCACATGACTTCCTTCTTAATGCATGCAACTTTCCAGTAAGTCTTTCCACTCTGCAGCCAGATTACACCCCCATCCCCAAACAGGACTCCCTCACACTCGCTCATTCTTGCTCCTCTCACACAGGTGGCAAAGCCGATGAGTCAGAAAGGCACCAGCAATGTTTAGCTTACAGTATGCAGTAAGGAGAATGGGAATATTTTCCAGTTACTGATTTTGTACAATTTGATGCAGTAATATGTGGTTACCTAAATTGCAAAGATTGAGCTAAACCAATAACTACATTTATCATACTCTAAGAACCTTGATCCTATGCTAATTCATTCTTCATAAACATTTGGTAAGGATGAACCCTTAAGTAAGAATTTGATTTTAGGTACAATGTGACACCATCAAAGGTCAGCGTAGCATGAGAACAAGGTGCAAACATCAGCAAACTGGGAAAACGTTCCACATCAGAGCAACTGTCAGCCCAGTAGTTGGGGGTGCTCTCACAGGGATCTCCTACATCATGTGAGATTACCCTAACCTCAGTCTACTGTTTTTTCAAGAGCGCATCGTATTTTCTCTCTAATTTGGACCAGAAACCGCATGTTCCTGGCAAGGGTTTAAAATGGCTATAAAATTGCTTTTTCTGTTTAAACAGAGGCCAAGAACTCCATGCTAGCTACAGGCTTTCTTGTTTCTTCCATCTGCAGTGAACTATAAGAAGGACCAAAACAAATATTTACAGAAACCAGTAAGCAAAGACCTCCGCTTCAAAGGAGAAGGCAAGTTACAATATTAAGAGTTCTTAACCTCTAGAGTTACTTGGTAGCAGAAAGAGCTGGTGGGCAGGCAATCAGTTTGTTGCCCCCACGAGAATACTGACAATTACACACTAGCTCTAGAGGAGTTCTGCAAAACGCACATGGGTGCACCCACTACTTTTTCCAACAGTACAATGCTGGGTTGTTATGGCACCAGTGTACACTGACAGCAAAACCACTTGAATGGTGAAGAGCCGGAGTAGCTGTCTACAAGTGCTGCTGAATAGAGACATCCAGGTGCTGAATCCCACTTTTAGCTTGCAAATTGTCCTTTAACAAAAATAAGTAATAATCCACCACTGAAATCTGAGCTTCAGAGATGACTATAAAAAGTAAAACTTGCTGATGAGAGCTCATGGTAAAAAAGAATGGTCAGCAAGCCCACACTTTCCTCCAGAAATAACATGTAACAGTACCAAAAAAGAAAAAAAGGCAGAATCACACTAGAAAGTTCACTTAACATTCCCATGCTCCTCCCACTTCTTTTATCAGTGGACAGACAGTGGGAAAGCAGTGGCAGCTTCTGCCCAAATATATTTCATCGATCCAAACTTGATCAATCTTAGAGGAGACAGAACCAAGAGGAACAAAAATGAGCTGCCATCTGTGGTGTGCAGTAAGATTTTGTGAGTGAGCTGACATGCATGTCAGACAAGAGATGCATGATACTTTAACAGAGAAACTTTTGTATCGCTCTATATTTAATTTTTTATAATCTATACGAAAGAAATATTGATGCCAGGAGCAGCGAGCTCATCTCCTGTGAAGAATGCTAACAAATAACTTGACAGTTGCTGCACAGCACATTAGCATGGCTGTCATAGCATCTTCACAGTGTGACACAGATCAACCCTGCCTGAAACTACAATTCACTACCAGCAACACACACCTGGAGGTAATTGAGAGCTCCTCACATGCCTGTTCATTGCAGAGGAGTTTGGACAAGATGACCTCTGAAGGTCCCTTCCAACTCTAAGAATCCTACGGTTGTACGCCCTGGTACTCCAAAAAGATCAAAAACCATGCTGAATGCACACAGTGAGGGAAGCTGCTAGCAAAAGCCCATCTGCACTAAAAGAAGTCTAAACCATTGTTTTCGGAGATATGCTCATTGATTTTGTGCAGTAAAAGTTGACTGTGGAAGCAAAAATAGAAAAGTCACTTAATTCACAAGCTTCAGTTTTCCCTTTAACAGACAAACATAACAGATTAATTACTGAAGTGTCATCACATCTCTGACAGAACAGACCCAAATGGTGCAGTGCCTACACCACTTACACAGTAGTCAATCTAAATCTTAAAGTTATAGCTCTTTTTCTCCTAAGACTTCCATGTAGGCACATCACAAGCATTATTTATTTGTATCTGCCAAGATCTTCAGACAAGAAACCATTGAGCTACCACCTGGAACTCAGCAGCAGCACCTTTGTGCTCCAGTTAAACTGTTGTGCTACTGAGTGCTTCTGCACACAGCCACGGGAGCAAGAAAAGATGAGAGCAGGTACAAGCTGCAGTAAGAATGAGGGCAATTAAAAACAGAAAGATGAAGACCAGAAGGGAAACAAATCCTGATAGAAGATGGCTAGGAAGCTCAAGAGAGGAGTACAGAAAGAGAGGGACACAGGAGAGAGAAAAGAACCACCACCTCAGCTCTGCAAGAAGCCCAGGGAGAACACAACCAAAAACTGAGCCACCATCCATGTTCCCCTGCCTTGCTGGGTCCTCTGGCTGCTAGGACCAGGCCGCTCCTGGCAGAGAGTCCCCAGGCCTGCTAGAACCCCTCTGTGCATCCAGAGCCCTGCAAACCACCCCAAAGCAGGGCCTCGCTGACATGAGGGCGAGCACCGTGCTGGGGAGCTTATGTAACTCTCTTCGTCCTACGGGGTAAGCATGAGGTGACATCCAGCACAGCCCAGAAACACAACCATCACAGCAGCAGCACAAAATCCTCCACAACCCCAATGAGAAGGCACAGGTGCCCTCCTCCTTGCCTGCCAGGCACACAGCAGCCCAGAGCCCACCACACAAAGCACGTAGTTCACTACTAACCTAGCTCACGGCGTCCGCAGTTCCACCAGCTACTCCACACACCAAGAAGTAGAAAAAAAATGGAAGTAGTGCAGTGCTTTCCTCCTGCTTCTGCTGCCGACCCCTCCACAGCTCACTGAGAGCTCAGGTGCCCCTGCTTCCCTGCCCCGCTGCAGCTGCCTCCCCTTTGTGTGGGGGCCGCCCTGGGGGCAGCTGGCACCACTCAGGGCGTTCTGGAAAGTTCCACTCAGCCCCCTCAGCTCTGCACTGGCTGTTCCACCAGGAGCTGCACATGTGTGTGATGGGGTCAGCAGGGCTCCCAGGTGGTCTCCAGAGCCAGGTGGTGGCCAGTATCTGCTGACTGTGCCTCGACAAAAAATTAACTTGATCCAAAGGCAGAGCAGGTGTTGCTTGGTTTAAAATGACCTTCGTTGATTAGCAGCCTGTGCACCACAGCGACCACTCAGAGGCAGGGAGCACAGAGGGGATGTCTCTACAGGGGGTCCTCTGGTCAGAGTTTCTGAAAACTAGGGCAAAGGCCAGTAAATTACCCCTAAGTTATTTATACAAGAAATATCAGAGGGCCTCCTCTGTAAATGGAGGGAATGGATGAACTTTCAAAAACGAGAAGAAAACATATTTTGCCCCAAATTCAGTTGAGCTGGAGGCACAAGCCTGTCGCAGAGATCTTTAAGAGAACACCATAGAACTGCAAGAGAGCAAAAGCTGTGTTTCTGCTGTCTGACCCAGTAAGAGATGTATGTGGGACCTGCAGTGTATTTGTACACCCAAAACTTACAGTTGGCTCCGTATCTTCACAGCTTCAAGAGCAAAAGATTTTCAGAATTTGCCTAATAGTAGGTAGCCAGGCAGAAAATGGATTATTACATTATAAATAAATGGATTATTACATTCAACAGCCAAAAGGAAGTGGTCAATAAATACAGTAGAATGCAACTACAATGCAACATACAATGCTTCATGGTTACATTACTGTCTTAAATATCCCAAACACTGCTTCTTACACTGGGGTTTTGATTTCTTGCCCAGCTCTCTCCTACACAGCTCAGTCCTTCCCACCCGCGGAGCACTGCTGCTGAGCTGCCTGTTTCTCTGGGAGCTGCTCAGCAGAAGCAGGCCATGCCATCAAAGCCAGACCCCAGTCCAGGGAATTCAAACCACTTGCACTGGGGGTCACGCAAATCAACTGTTTCTTCCAGAGGTAATTCTTAGCGATACCTCACGTGAAAGTTCACTGAATTTTCCGCATTTTCTCCCACAGTGTACTCAAAAATGCAGGAAGTTCAAACTAAGTGTAAGGGTTTTTTGTTTTAGTACCAATTTTGCTGCGTGTGTGAAAGTCTGTATTTAAACTAGAGAAAGCAATGCCCTCTAGTGTTCTGCACAGAAATCTGGAAGAAGGCTCCCAAAAGCCTTACAAATTTCAAGCTTAGAGCTGCTGTACTGTCTCAGTCACTGCCAAAGTTTTGAAGTCTTATGGCTAATGCGCGACATGCTTAAAATGTTCTGCAAATAAGCATGACAACAGAACTGTTTGGGATCTCTTCCTTATATTTCTGATGCCTGCTACAGAATCCTGTCAGAAGTATTTTGTGGGCACACACTGATGGCTTGAGGAGCATTTGGGAACGAGAGGACTTTTCAAAACCTGATCCCTTCCTCCTCAGAGTTCACAGAATAGATTTATCACACCTCTTCCCTTTATCTCCAAATATTATCTGTGAACAATTTTTTTTTTTTTTTTACTGCTTTCCCACTGAGACACAAGTGTTTTTTTACTGCTTTCCCTTGCACCATGTACACACATTTGGCAGGTAGTGACTCACCCCACCTCACAGCATGTGGCACTCTGAATGTATTGATGCACTGCAGACAGAGCTATGAAACTAAAGAGGTTTAAATAAAGAGTAGAGCTTTCTCACTGTTACACAAAAACTACAGAACTATCAAAATGTTCATTTATATTCATATAGATTTCAAAACTCAACTTCACATCACACAAAGGACTGGAAGAGGTTTTTAAAAACTGGACTTCAGAAGAGCAGAAGATGAATTCCTTGCTGATGGCAGTTCTTAAGTGGGCATCTAGAAGTCCTTAAATTTTGCTGTGCAATTACTCTCCAAAGACAGCTGCTTGGACTTAAACCATCTAAAATGAAAACTTGCATGCCTTCAATTGAACTTTTAATCACATAAAATATTTTTTAAACTATTTAACAATAAAAGTCACAGTTGACTACTTGGTACTTTATTACATTACGTGCTATTAACCTCAGCAGACCAAAAATTGCAATAGGAAAAACAGCAACAATGAAAAAAAACAATTAAAATCACACATCAGTTACACCCATGTTCTATCTGAAATAAGGGGACAAAAAAGGTGAAACTTATCTTCTAACCTAAGGGGTACTGGTAGAATTAGAAAATTGTCTGATAAGTCTGAGAGAATCTGAAGTCTTCAGGATAGGCATCACTATGCACCTCCCAGAGGATTTTATGCATAATAACAATAGAAAAGAAATAACAAGCTTTGTTCATAGAAGTTCTACAAACAAAAGCCTGCCAGACTGACTGTAGTTCTACAAGAACGACTGGATGCAAGTGAAACATCCACCTCACTGAGATTACACTTAAAGAGTAAATTCCGGGCTTGACCTGGCACACGTGATTAGTCTTGTAGGGCACTACATTTGTAGTCCTCGTGTTTGAGGCTGCAGTACTGAGTTCGCATGTAAAATTGGGATCAAATAAGCTTTTTTTAAGAAAGAAAAAAAAAAAGATGTAAACTTAGGATCTCTGCTTCAGAATTTGAATTACATTCTCCTTTCCTCAGAAGGGAAACAATGAACCTTTTAGTTAAACAATCAGATTGTTTTTCCTCTAATAGGGAGTGATTAATATTCTGCCTACAACAAAATTATTTCAGATCTTGTTATATGTGTAACTAAATAAGGGAGAAAAGAAAGCAGTTTAGAGGCTATCCAAAAGACAACCAAGGTAGAATGACCAGTGTTTACACCACTGCATCAGGATCTGTTGTTTGTTAAAGGTATGACACAATAAAATCTGACTGATAATGTGCACAGAATACAATCCTCAAGAAATATCTTGGAGAATCAAAATCATACAAAACAAACAAACAAAAAAAGCCCTCACAGAAATCAGTTTTTTCCTCCCGTGTTGTCACTCTATTTGCTGGGAGCTGCAGGGGAAAGGAACCACTCAAAATCCAAGACACAAAAAAGCAAGAGGAAGACAGACATCATCATAAGAATTCACAATCCCCTGTTGGAATCAATGAAACGTTGTTTGTTTTTCCAGTTCTTTTTGTTTATTCATCAGTCCAGTGTCTCTCAGACACATTTTCACCTCCTCCAGGATGAAGCAGAACAATCTGAAAGAGTATTCTGGAAAATGCTCTAGCATTCATAAGAAAGAGACCACATACACATATTGCCATATCTTGAGAAGATCTGTGCTGTGCAGCAGGGCTGGGAGCACTCTATCATTGTTTCACTTTGCAGAGATTCCACGAGTGTCAAAGAAAGACACTTTAACAATCTGAAATGTGCATATTCTCATCAGTGAAGCATAATTTTCTTCTGCTCTTCCCCCTAGCTGTCCTCTTCTATAGGTGTTCAGCTATGAGACAAGCACTGGTGCATTCCCCTTATTGTCTTTTTGCATCACCATCTGCAGGTACTTCAGTCGTATAGGAGGGAGTTGCTCATAAAGGTCAAAGCCCAAAGGGCTCTCTGCATTCAGCAGTCTGTAGTAGAGAAGGTGCTTTTTCAAGGTCTGAGGAGAGAAACAGCAGCCATTAGACGTGTCTTAAAAGTACAAATCTAATCTTTTCTCCTACTTCTGACATAACAAAGTAAACATGACAGACAATGCAACTACCACATCCAACATATTTAATTGCAATGCTTTCAACAGAAGAGCTGTAAAAAAAAAAAAAATCAGTTTCTTCAAAGAAAGTCTTTTGATTTGCATGAGTTTTCCTCTTCTGAACTCTTTCCTCAACAATCTCTCTCAACAGTCCCTTGCAAGAAGCCCAAATGGGGTTTTGAGTGGGAACTTATAACAATGGACTGAAATACTAAACAAAATTACATAGCTCTGTTACACAAATGATAAACTTCAGCAAGATCTGGTATGGTAAGGCAGGATGGAAAGGTGAAAAGTAGAAACTTAATATCTGTTTTGTTCTTCTGTGGGGGAAGAATCCAACTAAATGTTAAGGGAGGTCTGTGCTGGCTGCCTGTTCATAGCTGTGCTAGAACCAGCCCTATAGGATCTAACACTACACAGAAAAAACTGCTCAGGCAAGAAGCATGGAAATAGAGTAGAAGAAATTCATAAAATCACAGAATCATTAATCTATGTTCCAGAGGGCTCATTGTGTTGAGTTTAATTGTAACAAGAAGTAGATAACACTACTGGTAGATACTGTATGTTGAAATCCTGCTGCCAGTCTCTTCATTCTCAAGTTAGCAATGTAGATAAACAACAATTTCAAAAGCCAAAATGCAAATCTGTGAAGTACCATGCCTGAAAAACCTCAATGGTACACATTGATCCTTACAAATCTTACCTCATCCACCAAGAGCCAAGTCTTTCGCAGCATGCTTTTCCGAGCAGCATCAGCCTCCTAAGAACACAGCATAAACTTCAATTAATATAGCACAATGCCATCTCTGCCCACAGGCCTTGCAGCACTCTAGAACAATGCTATACTTATTAAGACGATGGTCCAAAGAGCAGCCTGTTCTATCAAAAAAGCTTCAAGGTGGCAAACTCTTGGGTCCTTCCCACTCCTCCTTCCCGTGTTGACATCTCAACAATCAAGTAGAATTGTAGATCAGGGGAGAAAAGAGTTAGCAGGAGGAACCAGTGCTGGAGATCTGAGACCACAGTAGGGCTCCTGCTTGGTTAACTCAGGCAGCGAGTTATTCAAAGAAGGTAAAAGGAAAAAACGCTCCATACCTTTAGACTGTCCCTGGCAGAGGCTAAGACAATTACAAGCCCTCTCTGCGTGGTCAGCAATTTCATTACATGTGCTTCATTCTTTCCTTTTGAACATTCACCCATAGATGCTTAGATTCTGTTTCTGTAGGATTGGCTATGATTAGTGCAAGCTTCTCAGGATATTACAAACAACAGTGGCTGTCTACTGTCTCCTGCGTGGATTCCAAATTTCAGATCTCAGACAACTGCACAGTCCTCTAGCCATACTTATAATCTTTGTTTTCAAGTCCAAGGCAGGTGATCCATCAACAAACCACAATGGATACTGGGGAATACCAGGTGCAAAATCCAAAGCTCCCAGCCCTGAAGCACTGATATTCCTTACCTACCTGAGTTGTGATGTCTTGGGAGAAAATAAAGCTGTTCACATGAGCCACGGCCACCACATAAAGAACAGGGCACCAGGTGCTGCGCAGTGCACCTGTGACCAGCGTTCGGAAGTAATGTCGCAGGAGGTTCAAGTTATCCTCAGGAGGGGAAGTGTATCGCTCGAGAGGCACAGGAAACTGCAAGAAACCCACCCAAAAGGCAACATTACCTTCTGTGGCAGAATCTAAGCAGTGAGGAATTCCCCAGCTGCTAAGGCACATGCTGCCATGTAACACAATACATTTCATTGGCACAATTCCCATTTGGAGCAGGACCATTACTGCCCAGGCTGACTGATGTGACATGCCTTTGACAAAGCATCCTCAAGATCTCTTCAGCCTTACAGATAAGTGTTTTAGCAGACAAGTGATGGTACTTGCTTTTTGGCACAGGTAGGAAAAGGTGTTTCAAAGTGAAAAGACAAAGTGCTTTCAGCAGCACTATATCTTCTGCTAATGTATCAGAGAGACTTACAACAGCCTATGCATTTAGCAAGAACAGGAAAGCAGATATATATGCCAGAGTTAATGCTGCTGTTAAATTAAACTTCCAACGTTTTCTGACTTCACTGTCTGACTTCGAAAAATAGGCTAGAATCACTTTTAATAACAACTTAGTTTTGTTCACTTCTCCATTCTCCCAAAATCCAAACTGCCACCTTCTCTGTTTTCACAAGTTCTGTAGGTCTAATGTTACGTATTTCACTTTGAAGTATTTTCTTTGCCAGACTAAAGAAAATCATTGATTCTACACATTTCAGCAACAGTCCTCAGTGCAAACACAGCATCTATGCTGAACTTTTAGTGTTTGGCTACAAAGGCAATATTACTAAAATTTTTTACTGCTCACTAAGGTAAGTTAAACATATCTTAAGACAAAACAAAAGAAAAAAACCCATCTCCCTCTATATTGATTTTGCTCCTATGAAACTAGAACATACATAGGGAAGGGCTACTGGAAGCACCGTGAGTACAGAGAGCTTATCACAAAAGCAGGCCAGAGAATCCTGGCTTACTTGGCTTAAGAAACAAAGGCTCATCTGGCCATAACAGTATAGAAAAACTGGCTGCGGGGCCACTACAACCAGGACAAAAGCACTGCAATCACATGAGGCAAAAAACGGCTAATTCACAATTTATTTATTTTTTTTTCAAAAGTTGTCTTTGTATTAGCAAACTTTAGGTTAAATCAGGCATCATGTGCTATTTGGAAAGTGACAAAGAACATAAAGCCAGATTAATTCAATCTTTTTTGCTCTGCTCATTCAAAAGAAATGCACTCCTGCACTTCACAGACAAAACTTTCTCACCTAGTGACCCAGTCAAGCACAACTCCAGTATAGCCAACTGTAAACACAGTCTGAGAAGAAAAATGTTGTTTGCTCATGCACTGCATAGGAAGATTCTCACCAGGCTGAGAGAAGAGTTAAGGAAAAGGTAACTCACGCAAGAAAAGCATGGGGTGCAGACTAGCCCTTCATACATAGAAGTCATAAATTAGGAGCTTCTCAGCCACTAGACCAAGCAGGACATGGGACGGCGTCCACTGAAGACTGAACAATCTCATAGCTCCCACCTTTCACATTATATGTATTATCAGCTCCCAAAACTAAGCTCAAAATCTTTCTTGAAAGGATTCTTCAACAAGGGCAATCTACAGGAACTGGACACTATTCTCCAGACTTACAATCAATAACATTGTTTCCCTCTCCAAGTCCCTCCTTCCATTAAAAAAAAAAAAAAAAAAAGCCAACAGGATACACTGCTGTAATGTATCTCAATAAAAACAAACAAACAAACAAAAAACTCACTGCTCTCCATTCCTACTTCATTTTACATTCCATGCACTGGACTTTCTTCAAGGAGAACTTGTAAGTGAAGAAAATGAAGGAAGAATGAGAATTCTACTGGACATTGAGTAGTGCTGGAAGAATGACCAAAACAGGGCTGGAGAAACACAGGCAAGAGCCCAGTATCTCAGAAGTGTGCAGGCAACAACCATAAAGCATGATTACCTGCTGGAGGGGCACTCCCAGTGCCCGCAGGATACTTGTGTGCTCCCCAAAAACAGAGAGACGCAGATGAACACTGAAACGCTTCTGCAGAGGTAGAAGAACAAAGACTCCAAAGAGTGGATCTCCAAAGGAGACACCTTCAAACTGCTCCAGCAGACTTATATAGAGATCATGGAAGGACGCCAAACCAGGGAGTGGAGCATCCAAGTTCAGAGAGTCCAGAGCCTTGGGCTGGCAGTACACAGAAAGAAGCGCAGCCGTGTAACAGTGGATTGGTGCTTCTAGAAAGAGGTCACCGCCTGTGAGGAAGATGCACATAAGTCGTGCAAGTTTGGCAGCAGTAGGGATGGTCTGAAGGGTTTTAGGACGCCAAGTTTCCAGCAACAAGACCCACTGAAGGTTCCAGGTCACAGTGTTGACTAGATCAAGTGGGAGAGAGTTCAGCACAGCCCCACGCGTCTCTGCATTAGTCATTTTGTTGTAGAGGCTGATAAGTGGAAAGAACGGCCAGTCTGAAGGCAGGATGGGCCCTCTGACTTCAGGAAGCAGCATTGATTGGATGAGGTAATTACGTCCTTGGTAGGATGCTTGGGAATGTACAAGGGCAGGCTGCAAGTGAACAAAATGAGAGAGGTAGCAGGAGCGGATGGCAGGCAGATTCTGGTATGAGTCTCTCAGCAGGGCACCACGAGTAGGCTTTGAAGAAGATGCTGCTGCAGAGCCAGGCTGTGACAGTTCGGCACTGGTACCCAGATGCAAAATATCAGAAAAGTCAGCTGCTTCTGGCCCTCCAGTTTTCCCTTCGCTGCAAAGTAAAAGCAAACATCAGTCAAGAAAATCCCAAACACATTAAGCATGGATTATCTTGATATCTACAGGAAATTCATAGAACTACACTTGGAATTACCAACATAAATGCAAAATAAAAATAAAATGAAAAACTTTCACACAAAGCCAGTGGTCTGGTGAGGAGGGTGCAATTCCATGTCTAGGGAGACAACTTACCTACCAGAACAGATGTCAGGGTGCTGAAGTGAAATACTGTATATCATGTAAGGACACCTTGAGTCAATAGGACAACTCCTATAGTGGTAGCTTTGCACAGTCAAAAGAACCACACAGACTGGCAAACAGAAATTAAGGCAGAGGAGCTGTCAAACTGGTGTGCCACAGTCTCAGACCACACACTTATCATGGTCTCAGATTACTTGCCAAACTTTTGCAAAATGGCATATAGCAAGTATCTGCAAGGAGGTGAGGGTGTGGGGAAGCTTTCCTTTCTAAAGGAAAGTTTGCTGGAGATCTATGGTATTTCTTTGTAGCTGACTGTGAGGAACAAAATAAACTGCTACCATCTTGGTCAGATGGAGGATGTGTCACATTTGAGGTGCTCCGTATTATTTCTAATACAATGTGGAGAATACATCATAATCAAATAAGAAAAAAAAATGTGTAAGAACTTGCTAAGCCTTCCTTTTAACCCTTACTGCACAAGTTTTTCAGAATAGGTCAGGATCCCATGTACTTCCTAGCCTCGCTACCATCAGTGCAGTAGATGCTGGACCTTAGTGAAAATGAATTCTACCAGAAATCACTGGACTCTTGCCTCTGAGGGGATCAAAAGAAACTGGTCATATTTCTCAACATGGATACAACCAAGATAAATTTACAACTACATTGCCGGTCTGACTAGGAGGCTCCATGACTTAAGAATACGCCAGCAAACACCTGAAATTTGAATAAGCCCTACTGAAGGTCAAAAAACATGACCAAGTTCCATTGCCAACAACTGCTTTTTCATCATTTTCAAGTCTTTCCATGTATCAGACTAACGAAAACAAAAACAGAAAAAAAAAGCACAGCTTACAGAAGAAACTCTGGATTAAAAGCAAGATCCAGCAGGATCTCATAAGCCAGATGCTCGCTCCCCGGCAACAGACGGCTCAGCAATGCCATGGCAACACAGTGATAGAGCGAGGCATGACGGCTGTAATCCGGACAAGTGCCTGCCTGCACAGGAAAGAAACAGATAAAACCACTGTTTGTCAACAAGGCATCAGCAAGAACCGTGGCGGGGGAGGCAGCTGAGGGAGAGATCTCGCTGAAAAGTGAGAGGCTGAAAGAGGACCGCAAGAACAGCATTCTTGTTCAGCATTCACACAGACATCTTTCAGGAGTGTTGCTAGAAAAGTTGTTCTCACTCTAGCCCAAAGACAGGCAAAAACATAATTTTGCCATCTAAAGTATTTAGGATCTAAATCCCCACATCAGTAACTATAAAGATATTACTTGCTCATGGAGCAGAACAGTCAAGACAGCAGAAGACCAAATCTAGATCAGCTATGTGGAAAGACCAGCTGCCAGAGTTAGAGCAACTAAAGTGAAGTCAACTCCAGGAGTGAAAGAAATGAAAGAGCCAGCAAGGATACCATTTTCCTAGCCAATACTAAAGCGAAGTACTGCAGATGATACTCATGGCGCAGCATCCATGCAGATGCGGGAGTTACTGAGGGGGGTGCAGTCTGCCAGCTTTGATGCAGATAATCCTTCAGGCCTTCAAAGCTCAGCACAGAGCTGTACTATAAAGGAAACAGAAATGGAGACAACTATTACTAATACAGTCTGCACTCGGAGGAAAGTAAAACAGTCCTCTCTGATATCTATCATCTCCTGCTTTCCCCTTAAGAATTCCTGTTGGCTGCTATAAGATTTTCAGAAATGGCCTGAGAAATATCTGTACTTCTGCCACAGTGCTCACACCCGTGTTCAATATCAGAAGAAGGAAGAAATTTCCTCTTACGTTTAGTTTGATCTCATTTTTCTTTGTTATACATCCTTCAACCACCCCTCTTTCATTATCTGACACTTTAGTTCAGCCAACAGTTGTTTAACTGTTCTCAGTGTTCTTTATAACTCCATCCTTTAAGCTGCATCATCATTTGGCACCTGCTCTATAATCCCAGCTTCCCAGCATGAAGTGGATATGGCAATTCAAAGACTCGCCTGTTCTGAAAATGAAAGTATTTCTCTCGAAAGTACTTTGATATTTTTACATTAAAAACACACCAGTTTATTTTAATAACGTGGGACGATACAAATACTGATCTCCTTCCGAAGAATGCTATCATTCACATAGAACTCATAGTGAAAAAGTATATTCTCACCTTGCTGATTAGTCCTTTGTGAATATGGGTGATGCTATTGATGAGAAATAGGAGGGCAGTGAGGAAAGGGAAAGGTGACTTGGAGCCAACTAGGCTCAGAGGAGGTTTGCCTCCAGTACAACTCAAAGATACAATGCTGAAGACAGATTCAGGTGCTGGGGAACAGGACAGAGGGTTGCACAGAGCAGAACATGGCCTGTGTGAACACAGAATGAAAGAGATTAGGTCAAAAGCACTCATATTACTGAAAATTTATCCTGTAGGAATGTTACTATCCAAACCATGCCACACATTGCAGCAAAATGAAAGCCACAATGACAGCAAAATAGAAAGGAGAAAAAACAAAGCAGTATCAACAGCTCATCAAGTAAGGACTGTCACACAGAAACTAATGCCAGTGAGCTGTCACAGATTCTAGTCTTCAGCTATACTGTTCACAATGTGCAGAAATATTGATGCAATGATGCACCTCTGGTGTCAAACATTTGAAAGCTTTGGACCTTTATTAAAAAAAACACACACTTCCCTACATGCATATGTAACCCAGGCTAATAAAGCTGCCCACATACTTTGGACGTTTCAAAAATTATCAGACAGGCAAAGCCAAAAAGCCAGCTCATATCCAAAACTGCCACTGCAAAAATATTGCCTTGTGCATCAGAAATTTTGGTGCTAGAAGCTTCAGAACTCAGCTCTCAGTCATGAAGGAACATGAGCCAGATTGGTGAGCATTCAAATACCATTTGAAATCAAAAATTTCCAGTGTCGCTTACATAAGTCTGGATGTTTCCCTCAATACAAGTCAAACTTCTCAGTTTACTTCTCTCCAGAGAACTGATTGTAGGATGGTAGTGAGGCTCCCTCTACAGCAGAGAGAGGGAACATCCACAGCACTGAACAGTGCCCAGAGCCCGAGATCAAACTTATGTTATCCAAATGTCTGAAAGGACAATTTGGTATCCAGCCTTTCACTTTCTCTCCTGCAGGGCCTTTCAAGGAGCTCTGCAAGAACTTAAATTATTTTATAAAAGTAGTTCATACACAGCATTTGAATGGTGCATGTACTCCCACTGATGTAAGGACTCAAATTGACAATGCTTTGTTCTTGTTTTTAAATCAGGGAAACTAAAAAAATAATCAAAGCCAAGAATGGATAAAATCTATTTGAAATTAAAATAAAACACAGCTACATGGAGGGGTAGAGAGGTAGGCACCGCAGCAGTATCAGTAGGCAGGGAGGAACTGAAGAACCTCTGCAGTAGATGCTTTGTGTTGCGAGGGGAGAAAGGACAAAGCAGGGGTGTAGACAGAGCCTTATTGCACTGTAATTCATCCAGCTTTCAGTATCACACATATGAGGTACATACGTTAAAAGGTAAATAAGTGGGAAGGGAGAAAATCATCTAAAACATAACTGTACTTTTTGATGTATTCTAGGCCAACATTACAAAATTTCTCTGCTGTGAGTGGATTCCCAGCCCCTGGAACCACCGTGTTTCCTGCCCTCCTGACCGCGCAGTATAGAAATGAAGCAATGAAATAATTTCACCTGAGCAAATCCCACATGCTGTGCATGGCTGGCTGGCTGAGCAGGGGCTGCAGCACCTCAGATGTCAAACGTTCCAATTCCTCTAAGCAGTCAACTGGATTGACTGATGGCTGCATAAAACAAGAGGAAACAGAGGAATGCAAAAATACACTGATTTAGTTACGTTCTTTTTTGATGTCGTTAGGACACACCACATCATCTACATAACAGCACTGCTATAGGTTAGAGCTAGCTTAACTGCTGAGAGCATGGAAGCTGAGAGCTGGCACCTCAAGGTGTCCTCATAATCAAGTATTAGAATGTATCAGAGAGAACTCTTATTTGGCTGGAAGTAAGGTATGGGATCTTAGGGAGAAAAGTCCCTAAATGTAAATTTGCTCGATGTGGTTGACATTCCCACTTCTTAACATTCTACCTATATGCTGATCTTCTCATTTAACAACACAAAGGTGATCAGGACTACCTTGAGAAAACAAACTGGCATCATGAGGCTCGCAGGAAAAAAATAAAAATAATAATATTCGGCTGTATAGAGCGCAATTAACCTACCCATCAAGACAAGGCTGTGGATGAACACTGTACAGGGGAGGATCTGTGGGTTTTTTTTGTTTGTTTGTTTTTTTTTAAGAGAACCATCCAGAATATTCCAGATTGAACGAACAGGCTGGCACTTCTTTTTTCACTATACTTTGCCTTTGATAGAGAAATGCTCATTGCTGTAACAAAATGTGATTTTCTCCCAGGTGAAAGCTGTCTCCAGAAATCAGTCAGCAAAATCTAAATGTTACTTAATTCTTTGTAGTCTAGGAAAACCATCCCATGGAGGTCCCTGTATTCACTAGTCTAGTGACCATACAGGTCGATTTTTTTTTTTTTTTCTAATTTTACTTTTTTTCCTCTTATCCATTCAAATACGCTATATGTAATATTTATTTTATCTTTAAATCAGATCATCTTAACCACAGGCTGATGCTGCTGCTGCTGCTGCTGATGATTATTATTATTATTATTTTAAGTGGAAGTTAAAATTCATATGGCACAGTTCAAGGACCTAAGAAATTATTTAGTCAGCTGCTTTTCTGGAATATCTATTGAGAGTAAAAAGGAATACTAATCTCTTTGAATGGTCTTCCTGGGTCTCTAAATATCAGGACCTAATGACAGCAGGTCAAAGGAGCTAACTACCTTTGGAAAATTGAAGATATCTTTGAAAGACACGGGCAGCTTCCACCCTAGCCAAGGCAAACAAATTCATTTGTTTCAGACAAATTTCAGTGGAGTTAGAGAGGTCTGAATAAATACAGGCATTAAATTATCCCCACATCTTGAAGATAACTCTCCCAGGTCAGAACTTGGGCATATCAGCTGGGCAGTAAAGAGGAATCCTGCAATTATCTTCAGAACATGAATCTTTAAAGTAGCAAAACTATAAGACACTGTTTTTCCAACAGCATAACACTGACTTGCCACCCTCAGAATACTCTGCTAAAAAGATGGTTACAAACTGCAACTGTGACCAGGTTACAGAATTTGACTTTCAGTGTCGGTGGGACAGTAAATAAATTCATCTTTTTTGCCTCCTGCCCAAAGTTCACATGGTATGACCCTCTGTGTTCTATCCTCCTACAAGGTTATTGCAATAACTGTCCACATGCAGGATCTCAGACCATCACAAATGCAAAAATGTGCAACTTAATTTAGCCTACGAGGAGGAAGGACTGACAAACTGAATTAGGTCATATTTACTGCATGCTGGGTATCTCTGCAGTAAATCAAATGAGTCACTGCACTACCACACTCCTTGATTGAGATTCTGAGCCCAGAAGAAATTAAGACAGTGACGTTTGGCCTTGCCAATGTGAAAGATCAGCATCCAGCCTAGGTAACGGGTGTGGCAAACATCTAGTCCTCATCTTCGCTCTTCAAAGCCTTCCTTTCTTTTTTCCAGGTTTTCAGTGGTAATACAGAAGCGGATACTGGTGACATGAAAAGACAACCCTATGCTTTTTGTCCTTACCTGTTGACTGCAAGCACTGTAATAAACTCCCAGGTAGATCATATAAGTTGTGGTCAGAGGCTGAAGAATTTGCCAAGTTTCTGTCCAAGATATCACCTGCAGGAATTTTTTCATACTGGTCTCCAGAAAGGGCTGTAAGCCTGACACTTGATTCCACGTTACTGGAGGAGGTGGAATCTGTTCACTGTCTTCACAGCTATTATTGAAACACAGCGGAAGAATGACACTGGATAGTGAGGATGCCTTGAAAACAATTCTCTCTAAAATACCATTTTAATAGCAAGATTTCTAGTTACATGTAGCATGGAAGATGGATGACTAATGACAGCTACTAGGGGAAAAACAACTTCGCACATTCCTACAGACCAGAACAAATCATTTTAGACAGAAAAGTCAAATGAGCAATTATACGTGAAAGCTAAAGTTTCTTCACCTGCATTACTCTCTCCTTAGCTAAGCTTTGGTTTTACTGAATTTACCCCTTTATCCAGTAAAACTAGCAAACCCACAGCCCACTTTTCTTAATCCTCTTCCATCTTGTTCTCCACAGCTTCTTTCCTCCAAACCTCAGAGAAGTCATTTCCTTTTTCCCTGAAGGAAAAGTCAAAGGAGTTCTCTAGTTCATTCTGGCAGGAATGCTTTGCTAAATGCAGATTTTTACCCCTCCCCCTTATCAGGCTAGCAGGCATATAGCTATCTACCAGTCTTCAATCTACCTCTTCTGTCCTCATGTCAAAAGCAACACATCCCACCATGCAGGGACTCACACGTGGGACAGAACGCCATATGAAATGAACGAATAGAGAAGGGTAAAGCCAGGTCTCCCAACTGAAGAGAATACAAGACAACTGCTCAGATGCATGAAATAGGTGACAGGGGGCCCACCTGCTCAGTTTGGCCTGCAGCTCCACCGTGCATCCTGCAGTTTGTGTCACATGTACCAGCAGAGTAACCACTGCTGCAGCTCTCTGGACAGATAACTCAAACATGGGATTCTTCTCATGGCTAGTGCTGAGCAACTCAGGCAGGGACTGCAGTATCCTCACCAGCACAGGATAGAGATCCCTACGGTTTAAAATACAAAATATATGAGGTTGGAAGTAGTCCAACACCTTGTTCAAGCTTAGTCGGCTAAAGCAGGTTTGCCTAGGAACATGTCTAGTTAGGTTTTGAATATCTTCAAGGATACAGAGTCCAGTCTTTCTGAAAAATCTGTTCCAGTGTTACTATCTCCACAGTAGAAGTTTTTCCTATTACTTAAGAGAAATTTCCTTCATCTCGATTTGTAGACACTGCTCCTTGTACTTTTCCTGCTATCACTGGGAGGACCTGGCCCTTTTTTCCCCCCGAACACCTTCTCGTTGCACGTTGCTAAGACGAGATGAGAAACACCAACATCTCCAAAACAGAATAATCAACAGACATGTAAAAAATGAGAAAGAATTCTATCATTTCCAACTCAACTGAATCTACCCTGCTTCCAAACTTTCCAACCAACTCTTGAAAAAACACCAAATATTTTCTTTTTTTCCTCTAGTTTTCAAATGCTCAGAGTATACACAGTTGTAATAATGCAAATTCAAGCAATCTGCTGCTGCTTCTCTTTCCTCAGTATTATCTACAATGCTAAGACACGACACACTGCATTTTACTTTATTAACCAATACACTGTTGTACTCAAAATGCTATTGCAAACAGAACTTCCCTCCCAACAATTACTACTGGCCTCTCCTCCACTCCTCTTCAGGGGAACTCCACAGCTATCTCCATGCTTTCAAGGAAGACTCAATGCTTAAGGAAGGTCAGGTTTATTCCAGAGCAGACCTTGAAGTTCAAGTACAAGAACTTGAATTTTGTACTGAACTGAGAGTTGATGCAGAGTTTGTCTGCATGAGTCTGCCTCAATTTTCATACATGCTGGGGACTGCTGCCCAGACTACCTTTAGCACATCATATTCAGTCCTAGGTCTGCTGCACTCAGCATGTCTTGAGGTCACAAAAGCACAGCTGATTCAAAAGCCTCTGAGGGGAAAAAAGATGTAGTCCTAAAAAGTTTAGGTTTATCCCACAGGACAGAGAAGAAAGAATAAATTAAAAGTGATTAAGCACAAGAAATAAAAGAGAGCCAGAAAAAGAAAAGAACTCAACATTAACACCTTCAGAAACCGAATTTTACTGCAGGAGGCCAGAGGAAGGGAGTTAAGACTCCCTGAAGGGAGTAGCAACTGATTCTAGAGATCCCAAATTCAACCCTCTGGAACGTGATGCCTCCGCTGTGCTCTCCACCCCCACTATTTCCACTTCTCCAGCTTTGGACTGTACCAGTAGAGGTCACAGGCCTGACCATAACCAGCAGCCACTGCCCACAGCCGGAAGGCTTCAGTGTTCAGTCTGATGGCCTCTTCCCTTGGCAGAAGCAGATCCTGCGGATCTTCAGCTGTAAATCGAATTAACCGGCTCTTCATTTCAAACTTGTTAAGCTGTAAAACAAATGAAAACAAGTAAACAAAGACCAAAACACAATCAAGGAATAAGAGACTTCACTCACATGCGTTACAACAGTCGCTAATCTGACACACCAAAAAAGCTGCAGATTTTACTGCACTTTATTCTATTCCCCTAACACTGTTTTCATCTTGTGTAGTCTTACGGAGCTTACTACAAAGAGTCAATAAATCATTAATGGTAATTAAGATGGATGTATCCCTGAAAGAGATGCCTGGGTGTTATCTAATCCATTCCACACTAAGAGTACACTTAAACCACAGAGGTTTGCCTGACCCCCACACACTCTTGTTTTAGGGACTCTTTGCAGCATTAATTGACTTTTAAACAAAAATTACTCTTCCTTAACTAGTCATAAGTCAAACTCCAGTAGTCAAGATTACACTGAGATTTATCTTATCAAGAACACTGTACTCAAAGATCACTGAATGGCTTCTTGCATTCCTCTTAAGAGGTTACATTAGATGACTTTCAGAGGTCTTACAATCTGAATCTTTCTATAATTCTTTGTTTGTTTTACAAAAAGGGTACCTCCTGCCTATTAGGTTTTTAAAAAAATATATAGAATTCTAGTGCTTTGAAAATGTTCTGAGGTTATTTTAGTATTTAATTAAGCCTGACATGACTCATTTGCAGTTCTCTAGAAATAACTTTTATCCTCCCCAACAACTGGATATTTTTGCTTAACCATAGAAAAGAGCTTCTCCTTCCCTCTCCCACACATACAAAAGCTTATGTGAGCTCTGTCTAAACAAATGCACCAACAATGTCTTTCTCACAACACAAGGACACATTACAGATAATTTAAAATTCAAATGCTTTAGAGCCATCTTGTTGGGAAATTACTGCACACCCACAAGAAGCAAAGGAGCTGATGAATCAAACTATGAATTCTGACACCCCTCCTACAGAACAGAGGGCAAAGTTAAATTTACTTCCTGAGGAGGAAGATAGAAGAATTCTGTTTTTAGGTAAAATTCCTACGCTATTTTGTTTTTTAGTATCTTCCACTCCCATGTTCAAGTGCCTGCAACTAGTCATATGAGAATAAAACAGAACCAAGCCCTGGGTGGTAGCAACCTTGTAAACAATGTTTGCATGCCTGGAACACCTGGACTACTCAAAATCCAAAAGAGAATGAAATGTAGAGATTTTCTGTTATGTTCCTACCACCACTTACAACTTTAAATATCCCACTATTATCAGCACGTTTTTCTATGTATTTTATAGCACAACTCAGTATTATCCTGCTGATGTTAGCAATTTCCTGCATAGCCATTTATTAGATGCTATTAAGAATACTGAACCAAAACACCTCAGAGAAGCACACTGCACTGTAATGGGTGCTGCTCTGAGTTGATGCTATGTATTTATAGCACCTGTGTTGCCCTGTATGAATGAATACAATTAGCTCTGAAATGGAAAACCTGTCCAGAAGTAAATAAGAGGGGCTGGAAGTACTAGCTGGAATAACCAGGGCTGTTCAGGTAAATTCATGGCAGGAAAGTTCAACTAGGGCTGTAAAACACGAAGACACAAATGAGATCTCTGGTTTATGAAGTCCTAAGCTGCCTATCATTGGAGCCACAGGAGAGTACAGAGCAATACATGCTGATGTGCACTCTAAGCATCTGCTGCTGGCCAACATCACTGAGCTGTGCTGCGTGATTTTTCATAGCTGCACTACACAGACCTTCCAACCTCAAAAAAAAAAAAAAAAAAAAAGGAAAGAAAAGACTGAAATAGCTTCCCCAGTGCTATACAACAGAAGACACATTGCAATACTGTCAACAATTCCTTCAGAACACATACATGCATCTTCTTCACAAGGATAATTTTGGCTTCTTTATTTCAGCTCACACTCTGTCTTAAAAGAGATTTATGAGGTTTCCCTGCAAATGGCAGAAAATACCTATAGAGGTAACCTCACAGAGACTGTGGTTAAGAGCTACACTGTGCTTGAACCACCAGCAAGTCTAATTGGAGACTCACAGAGTCACAGAAAAGTTGCTGGTCAGAAAGGACCTCTGGAGACTGCAGCTCTCTCTGTTTAGAGCAGGTTGCTCAGAGCTAGGTCCAGCAGAGTTTTGGATTTCTTCACAGACGGGAAGTCTGCAGCCTCCTTGGGCAACCTGTTTTTGCTAGTTTCACCACTTTCACTTCAGAAGCAAATTTCTATTTTTAACTGTCTTTTATTTCAACTTGTGCTCACTGCTTCTCATTAGTATATCCACTGAAAGGGTAAATTTTGCTGTTTTCTTTACTCCCTCGACAAAATACACATCATCACCAGCTTTCTATTGCCAAGCCTAAGCAATTACAGGGAAAGATTGAAAGCTGTATGTCAGATACTTCAATCTCTTACTCATTTAAGTGGCCCTATTGCTTCCATTCACCATAGAGTGAGACTGAAACAGGAACCCTAACCACATGTCTCCCAGTTTCGTATGTACTGGTCAGGTCTGAATCACGTTCTTCAGCTTAGCCACCACCAGTTAATTATCCATCATTAGTGAGGAAGCAAGGCACGGGAAACAATGGTATTTGATAACCGAAAAGCTCTTTGATAATCACTCACCAGCCTGGCTGTTGCATTTCTGCCTCCAGATGCCAATACTCTGATGAACTTCATTGCAGCAGCGCAAGCAACTCCATGGAGACTGGTGAGTAAACATCCTGGTTCAGCCACATGAGGATCCCATCGAGTAGGGAGAAATTCCCTGACAATGGTTTCAATCAACCGAGGACAGTCAAGCAGCTGCAGAGAAATAGCAGGCACCACAAATAGCTGAAAGCATGCAATTCCAGTAGCCAAACATAAAGAACACCCAAGTTTGTCTTATCTCCTTGTCATAACCTCATCTGCTTCTTTCTTCCCTTTTTCAAATCTTTTCCTACCATTCCTCCTGTACAATAACAGATTTACCTGGATGCATGCTTCAGAGGAGTGCCTTGCTATGCGAGTCAGGATGTGCAGGATATCCAGGACAACCGTTGGAACAGGTCGTACCACCTCAAGGATATACCTCAGCCGGTGCTGAATCCGTGTCTTCAGAAGTCCCTGGAAGGAAAAAAATATTTCATTATGCTCTTATTAACTGCTCTCTGAGAAGCAGTTGCAGGAAGGGAAAAGCAGATGCACGTAAATCTTTTGCAAATAGAAAGTATTAAAATTACCACTGGGGAAATGAAGAGAGAAGCTTCTGTAGATTTGCAAGCTAGTATGCTAGCAAACAATCAACAGTTGGCCCAACAGAGCAGGAACATCTGAACTTTCGTTCTGTATCAGACCACCAGTGAGCTTTTTGGATAGTTGTGTTCTCCAGAGTTTGAAACTGCAAATAGCAGGGAATACCTCTCTACAAATAACTATTAAAACGTAATGTGGCTGAAAAGGGTTCTCATGGCTTTTGATTCATTTTGGCTAGCCACCACATCTAACACAGTACTCTTTCTTTAGTCCTGACAGTGCTTGTCACATTGGAGAAGGCTAACAGAAGTGGAGAACAGATACCAGTTTCTATTCTGCAGTAAAAAAAGACAGACGCAGATGGATTATGTGATTCTGTATTGCTCACAGAGCAGAAGATCAGTGGCTATGGTAAGAATCAATCTTAGTGATAGTGTTATGCACTTCTAGTTTAGGGAAAGGGTGCAACACTTGAGTTCACAGGACTGATACTTTTAGAAGTTGCAGCCAGGCAAGTCTGAAGCTCTATGTTTGACTGGATTCAGCTGCTCGTTTAAATATTATTTTTCCAATATGTGGAGCTGGGATGTAACAACCAATTAGCAGGTGTGAAATGGAATTTATTTCACAACAGCTGGAACAATGCAGAATTTTATGCCAAATCTCTTCTGAGTTCAAACCACGTAACTGTTTCCAGAGTGACAAACTGACCTCATCTCTTATCTACATCTCTTTTGTTAAGCCTCTTAAGCAGCACAGCCTATTAGAACAAATCTGAACTCACAAAGTCACTAACTGAAACCAGACATCTAAGTACAGTAATTCATTTGCCCACTGAAGTTTATAACCATTTGCCATTCAAATACACAGACTAAGAGATGCGACCACGGACCTTAACAACAGCAGCTTCAGCAGGGTGGAGTTTGAGATGGTAAAGATTACTGTTGTTAGATCTCATATTTAAGCTAAACTTTGCATCCCTGGCATATGCGACACTCATTCTGAGAGATGCAACATGAAGAGTGATATTAGGGAATTGCTAAGTAGTCATTGCATCAAATGCAAAGAGAATGGCATTGTACCATTCTAATTCAGAAC
The DNA here is from genome assembly GCF_019232065.1 of Centrocercus urophasianus. Taxonomy (NCBI): domain Eukaryota; kingdom Metazoa; phylum Chordata; class Aves; order Galliformes; family Phasianidae; genus Centrocercus; species Centrocercus urophasianus. Next base: position 18,110,541 of record NW_024884586.1, read on the forward strand.
TATGCAGCTGTTATTCTCTTGCTTAACTTTAGTAGTGTCTGGAACTGTTTCACTTCAAGCTCAAGTAAGCGAACATGAAAATCATGTCTGCATTCAATCTTTCAACAAATCATGGTCATCAGCATGCTCGTTGCCAATTTCCCTACAGGAAGTTAGACACAGTTAATGATGAAACCACACTGGTCAAGTCTCAACATTTTTAGAGGTTAATAAATTCACACTACTGATAACGTAAGACAGAAACAGGACATCCAACAGCCAAGGAAACATTCTAATTTTTGTTCATAACACTACTAACACACACAGAAGAGTACACATTTCACAAGTGCACACAGCCCTGTGCACAGTCTATTCCAGAAAGATTTCAGGCCGAGCTGTGTGCTTACCTTTACAACGTCGTAACGGGCTACGTCTGCATCTGGCTTGTTTTCATCCTTTTGTTTTTTATTCTGAGACTTCTCTGTTCCAGTTAATTCTTCTTCTTCTTCTTCCTCTTCTTCTTCCTCATTGTTGGGGACAAACGGGAATGCAGCCATCCCTTGGTACCATGAGAAAGTGCAATCAAGATATTTCTATGAGGAGAGTAAAAGCACACAAAAATCTCTCACAAAGAGATCACATAAGACGAAAAAAAAAAAAAAAAAAAAAAAGAGAGAATTACAGAATACCTTACAGATTTCCACCTAACTCAGGAAAACAGGAACACAATAAAGGATACTCTAAACATTTACAAGTAGATGAAGTGATTTTTCAGAGAAGTGACTTTAATCTATGACCCACAGACACTTGGGAAATCATGAAAAGCAATTACTGTGACACGAATTAAATTCACTTGACAAGGAACAGAAATGCAGCTTAATTGAAAAATGTTTAAAATAAAAATAAATAACCACCAAGGGCTCTAGAAGTTAAACTGGAATTTGACATTTATTAGCTCCATCCCCATTTCTGGGTCTGCATGGTAGGCTTCTAGAGATCTAACCACTCTTTTCTAGCACCATTCTCTTTGCAGCTTAACATAAAAGGAACCTGAAACACAGGCCACAGTCTGCTTTGCCCACAATGGCCTGCTTCTTTTCAACCAGGAAGACTCTTTAACCTTGCTGTTCAAAGTCCAGTATCTCTGAACATCCAAAAGAAGTTTCAGCTTTCTAACAAGAGAAAAAGCATCAAGGAGAAAAACCCATAAGAATGGAAAAATAGGTATACAATAGTGAAAGTATGTGAGAACAACAAATGATGGACAATGATGGAGAGAGGCTAGTACTACTGTGAGGCCTGACAAAGCAGCAAAGCAGGGATAATACTTAGTCACTAATTTGTTCAGAAGCAGGAAAACTACATAGCAAAACAGAACAACAACAGAAGAGGCTGTATTAAAAATAAATCGTACACACACGCTAGAAGTAACATGCTCTAGATTTTAAAGGTGTCAAGAAGGAAGAGAACTAGCACAACTGTATGCACTGAATTTAATCATAGGTAGAACTCATTTAAATAGGAGAAAAGAGGACTGAATCTCTTGAATTCAAGTAGTACAGTCCTTTGTCCCAAAGCACAGAAATAGCATTCTACTGACCATTAAGCTAACCCATCCAGCAAGGCTTTTTTAGAAGTTACTTACCTCTCTTTTCATTCTGATTCTATAAATTATTCAGATGATTTAGAATGAAACCAAAGCCAGGGACGTAATGATTTTCTCACCTCATCATCAGATGACACCAGCAGAGCTCGGAGAGCACCAACAGATGCTGCCATGACATTATCCACAGCATCATCCAGAGAGAAGCGTAGCAAGAAGAGAAATCCAGCATCGAGAAGCAGACGCAGAACACTGCCCTTCAAGGAGGAAGCAAATTCTCCAGCCCTGGCCTGAAATGTATACATACCATACAGAGATAATGTTAAAGCTGTCTCACTTCAACTGTGTACAATTTAACATCTCCATGTTTGTCTCTTCCCAGTTCTACTGCAAAGCAGCTACACTGTGCAGTCAGCACAACCAACTGCTCTACTTGGTATTCTCCAAGGAAACTTTAGAACCATCTACAGGGACAGAAAAATTTTGTATCATTCAGTCCAAAGTAGTGATATAAAAGGACAGAAGAAATGCTTAAGACTGCAAGGATCCTCAAAGACCTACAGTGCCAGCCATGCAGGAAAATCCCCTTAAAAACCATAAAATTAGGCACCTGAGTCACATTTTGACCACCTGCTGTTTACATCAGTTAGGAGTCTTCCATGCTACCTAACTTCAGGACATCACAAACTGATGCAGATTTGCCAAATTCCAGCGCTGCCCCATACAGTAGGTTAGAAATTGGTAAGAGCTCATAACATAAATGAGAGAACATTTTGATTTCTAGGGAACATTGCCTATGGATGAATGGCTCGTGTTTCTGCATTACATACTCCCTCTCTGCATAAGTGAAGGGTCACATACCCCAAGTGCAATTACAGTGTGCAGACTGGAATCCGCCAGGATGTACACCCTGCTTTGCATGCTACAAACACCTCTTCCCACTTAAAATTCTATGACTCAAGGGCCAGGCCAAGAAAAAAAGAAAAGTTCTAAGAGAATAATTGCACATTCCTATGGTATTTCTGTAACTTTGTGGTATATTTCCTATTTGGTTTGGAGGACAAGAAGTTCTTTTCTGCTTAGATCAATAGTGGGACTCCATCTTTGAGTAGTCTACAACTATACCATAATGATGCTGCTGCTGCTTTAGGCAAGTCAGCTGTTTCCCACAGAACAGGTTTTAGGAAAGTTGTTTTGTGCCTCTCTAGAGAATGAGGAGAAGAGAAAATACAACTCCAGTTCTTTAATGCAGAAAAGCTTTCTTTCTTATGTCTGGACACTTATTATGACTTCATCCTGTTCTGCCCCATCTTTCTTCTCAAAATCATGCTGCTACTTCATCTCAGCCTCCACTGCTGTTAAAGGGAAGGTTAGCACTTCCCCCAAGAGTTGGGTGGGCAAGTGCGTGGAGCTAAATATTCATATTGCTTTATGCCCTCCACTGTAAGATTAGGCTGGCTCATTTTCACCACCTACAGAACAAGCACATCACATAGCTGGCTCAGGCAACAAGAACTAAAGGGTCGTTGCAAATGGGAGTTTTTGCCACAGAAGTAACACCGTAAAAATAACTCATGTCCAAAGAAACAGAGGAACATAAATTGCAGCACTGCTGCTGAGCAACACTTGAAAGCTGCAAAGCTTCTTCCTGCAGAGAATCCTGACATTCAATTTGCTATGTACCAACATTGTAACTTTTCTTAGCAGTGAGATCTTTGGTGTAAAAAGAAACACTCTGTCAGTGATTTTGTTCACCTGCATTAAAACAGAAGACAAACAACTAGCATTGGAGAATCTGGACCCTGATGCAGTGGAAATGTCAGCTATGGGGTGGAGTTCTATGGAAGTGACTTACCTTTTGAACAATACGACCCAAGACCTGCAGGGCCAGTGTCCTCTGCTGAATAAGTTGGCTGCGAGACAAATGAAAGAGCTCTTGGAGAGAATAACCAGCCCTCTAAATGGGGGAGGAAAAGAAAAAAACAAACAACAAACAACCGAGTATAGACAAAAACAGACCCCTTAAAATAAGATTTGCTGTAAATAGTGCATAACGAGATAAATTGCAACACAGTTTTGTTTGCTGTTTCACATCAATTGCAGAAGAGATTGCAATAAATGACGTAATGGGAGAAAACTGTACTTAAAAAATGACATGTACTCTTTTTCCATCATCACAGATCCTTAATGGCATTGAAGAAGAAAAGCATTAACAGAGCTGTCTGAAAACAAAGAAAGCAAGCTAGTGCATGGCAACCAAACTTCTCTTCAGGAGCTTGTTTCCAAAGGAAACCACCCATTTACACTTTCTTGAGGTTTTTGTCACCAAAACACCTTGACACAAAAGGAATCTGACAAAATAAACATAGAAAATGGAAATGGGTGTGCTCTTTCCTTTCTGCTTCATTACACCTACCTCTGCCTCTTCTCCATGGTGATGCAGACCTAGATGAGTAGGCAAATCAGCATCTGCAGGAATCAAGTCTCCTTTTAAACTGAATCGAGCTTGCATTCCCTAGCATAAAGAAAATGGTGGAGGGAGAGAAAGATTATTTTTATTGCCTTACTCTATTCACCACATAAAATTTCTGAGGTGTCACCTAACAGTTGATTTGACAAACTCCCCAAATCAGATCCCAGATTCTTTAAAAAAAAAAAAAAAAAAAAAAAAGTTTATTCCACTTTTTTTTTTTCTTTTCTTAGCTTTCAGACCTGTTTCACCACAGGTCACCTGAGAGTTATCAAACTCTCACTTCGTAGCTCTCTTTGACGCTATAGGCTAAAGTGATCATATAGCATCCCACCCTGTGAAGAACACTGGGTCTCCCCCCAGCCTTACAAAATCTCTCAGATTGAGAAACCAGGGGATTATTTAAGAAAACTTTAAAATTGCCACTGGTGAGAAACATGAACCAGACACTTCACAAACAAGAAAAAAAAATCAGTTTCTGCTTTTAAACCTTTTTAGTTTTCTTCTGCCGGGGTGAAGGCAAATCTTTCATCCACTCCAGTTTCTCAAACTCCACATTGTCCATATGAATCCATTCTTTCCTTGGCTTCACAGGCAGATCATCATCTTCGGGAGAGAAAATGACAGCCTTACCTTCCAGAGCAAAGATGAAGAAAATCCTATTTCACAGAATCACAGAATCGTAGGGGTTGGAAGGGACCTCCAGAGATCATGGAGTCCAACCCCCTGCCAAAGCAGGTTCCCTACAGCAGGTCGCACAGGTAGACATCCAGGCAGGTCTTGAACATCTCCAGAGAAGGAGACTCCACAGCCTCCCTGGGCAGCCTGTTCCAGTGCTCCGTCACCTCACTGTACAGAAGTTCTTGCGCAAATTTCCTACTTGAAAACCCACTTGGCTTAAAGTCTACATCAAATAAAGGAGCCATGTAAAATAAGGAGAAAACAATTTTCTAACGAACGGCTGACTGATGCATAAACATCAAAGACAGCTGTTTTCATCCTTCAAGAGAGCTAGAAGAGAAATTATGCAGCACTGTAACAAAATCCACAGACAACACTAATTAGGGTGAAACTGAATGAAAGTTGGGACACAGATAAGGCCAAATGTTCAGAACAAGGACAGAAAATATCAGCTCTACTTTTGCCAATTAAATGAGTATCATTCAAGAAGGGGAGCATTAGGGGAGTCAAGAACAGTAGCAATGCAAAGAAGGCTAAATGAATTACTGGCCTGGCACGAAATATGGTTTTAAAGAAGCCAGGATAGTGTCAGCCTACGTACACTGAAGGGAGCACACCACTGCTACCACTCATGCTTCCATGGCACTTCCACTACTACTCTCTATTCTGTGCCTCCCTTTAAAGAACTGAGGAAATCAATTTGCAAGGAAAAAAAAATAATAATAATAAGAGAAAAATTGACTGAAACTGAGAAACAGCCCAGTGGGAAAATGGGGCAGTTGAACAAGGATCTCAGAGGTGAAGGCACTACAGGAAGAAATGACTGATTTAACTTGTCAAAGAGTTTTGACCAGAACAATTTGAGAAACAATACATTTCTGCTTGACAACACAAGAATTGCCCTAAGATCAGCACATGGAAAAATATGACAAGTGAATGGGCAGGAGAGATTTAAGTGGAAATTATCTAAATGCTAGCACAGCTAATGCCTTGCTAGTACAAAACTGTCCCGGGCTGGTGTGAGAAAGGAGAACTAACAAGTCCTTGCTATCTCAAGAGAAATCACACTGACAGAAGCAGGCGGACTGAGGGCATGGAAAGCACGATCATCACTCCTACTGGAGCAAAACAAGACCAGAATTCATTTGCACTGCAGCTGTTAATCCTAATGCTCTTGTTTTCTCTTGTGAACAACAGAGTGTCCCACTGAGATGCTCTTCTTTCATCAGAGATTTCCCTGCTAATAACTGGCCTGAAACCCAACTTTCTACCTTCCTCCAATTAGCAGATAAGCTTTCAGAAAGGGCACTCATCATTTCTAGGATGAAGCTTCACCCTTATGATCAGTGTGGCAGTGAGTCAGGCAAGGAACCAAGTACACAGTTATCTTCCCCAGCCAGAAAGCTGTTGCACAGAATTTCAGCCAAAGGCTCAACACACATTTTAATTGATGGAAAAAAGCATCTGATATGTAAGAAAGGGGAATGTCTGTAGGTGGTTGATGCAAAACCAGAGGAAATAAAAATCAACAGGAAAAAAAAAAAGAGATCGATTGACATTTGTAACTCAATAAATTGTTTTTTCCTTCTCCATTAATCACTAAACTGGATAATCATTCTATGAATAGGATTACGCATACTATCATCAGCCTGTAGCATTCTGATCTTGTCAACAAGGAAAGACAGACATACATTCCAAGGCATCAGCAGACTGCTCAGTTACTGAGAAAACCATTTACAGAAACAGAAGCTGGCAGTTTGAACGCAAAATCTGTACTGAACTTCTCAGAGCTGCATTATATTAAAGACTACCAACCAACTGCTTCCTTTTCTTGTTTGCTTTCCCTTTTGTCTTGGTGCCAGGGTTTGTTTTTCTATTTGATAAGATTAGAAGTTGCTATATAAAGGCTTTACTGTCTTCTTTATTAGAGACAGTTGCCTTTTATCTCATTAGAGAGGCAAGTTTGACTTTTGAGCAATCCTGTTCTTTTGTGTCATCATCCTCATCCTTAAGAAATTCTGAATGACTGTTTCTGCCAGATTATTCAGATGAGTTAAATTCTGAGCACCAGCAAATGCAAAATCCCACACCGTTTTAGAAAGTCAAATTAATGTTTTATGTCTCCTGTGGGTCAAGATGGGCTAGAAAGGCTTCCCTTGGTTTCCTAACAGCATTCTAAATCACTCTTTCTTTGTTATTTCAAATATTCCAGGAAAACTCCATTTCTTCTTCAGTCTGCAGTCTTGTAGCAGTAAAAGATGTTATCAGCACACATTTTGTACACTGAGCTTTTCGAAGAGCACTACTACAATTTTGTTCAGTCTCTACAGCTAAACAGCCCACTCCTATTGCTCCTATGAGCAAGAGAAAGTCACTTACTCTGATGCTACTTTTGCACTCAACTGTTCTGGGAAAGGCATTAAAGCCTGTTATTTTGATTAATGTGAGTTCATGAAAAACAGAGACCTGGGGAGAAACAGCAAAAGTGTTTTCTTGAGTACAAGGCTAATCATCTTTCCTTCTCCTGCACATGTATACACACACACACACACACACACACACACACACACACACACACACAGATTCATCCCTCCCATCAGGAAAATGGTAAACACTTGTTATCTCTTGCAAACACCAAGCTAAAATCCAAGAGAGATTTGGAGGCCTCTTTAATCAGACTGCATGTTGCAGTGGGAGACAAAGAATGCATCAGAAGAGAGAATCAAGAGATGAAGACAGCCAAAGATTAACACGAGATTGGAAGAAATGCATGCTAATAAAGGAGAGATGCTTCTTTCACACACACTACAAACAAAAGTGTTCTGGAAGATGTGAGTGGGAGCCTAATATTACCACTAAGGAAAGAATCACAGAATCACAGAATTGTAGGGGTTGGAAGGGACTTCCAGAGATCATCGAGTCCAACTCCCAGAAAAAAAACCCAAAGAAGAAAGCAACAATAAGAGAAACATGAGAGGTAAATGCTTCTTTGGGCTGTCATGAAGAACACAAAGACTGTTGTAGCTGCCTGCAAGAAAGCAGCTTTCTTCTCACATAAGCATAGAAACTACAGATCCAACACAGCATCAGTGCAGGCTTCCTTAGCACAACTGAAGTAAGTCAATACTTACAAGTAGTTAATTAAGCAAGAGGTAAAATCCTCCTCTAGTAACTCAGCAAAGACTCCTTGTGTCATTTAGTAAGGAAAATAAGAGATGTGACTAACGTGGAGATTCACAGGCACGCAAACCTCGGTGAATGCAATTCTGATATCAAAGTGAGCATACAGACACACTCAGGTCTCTTGCCAGTTGGATGGCAAAGATAAAGATTCCCATCTACAAACTTCCACATCTTCATTCTCTTATATACACCACCACTCTTCTATCATCAAAATATACAAGGTAAAATTGAGTATTAGAACATCATTGTAAAATGCAACAGCTCTGTACGATTCTTCCTGAAAGAGCAGAACTCTCAATAAGTCAGCATCTCCTTCCATCCACAGCACACAAAAGAAAGAACCATAACCTTTGGAAATGTTTTCATGGGCTCTGCAATACAAGCCACACAGTGGAGCCACCAGGAGCAGTCTCACATTAAGACAAACGTGCCATGTGAGCTATCTAATGGGCTGTCATCTCCATGCTATCCTGTGAACACAACAGCCAGTCTTTTCAGGGAGATCAACCCACCAACTGTCCCAGTGAAAAGAAATTAGTGAGAATCAAGTGCTGCTTGAATATCACGCTCTTCTATTTCTCTGCTTACATGACTAAACGAGAACAGCAATGATGCTTACTTTTAAAACACATTTTCCTTCAAGTGATCTCAGAACAAGTTTCCAAAATAAAGCAAGACCTCTCACTGCGTGGCTCACCACCTCCATTATGTAGTGCATCATCCTTCTAATCTAGAGCTCAGCTAGAAACAAGAATGCTCTTCCTCGAACTCAAAAATCTTTAAATACCATGATCAAATTCTGATTCGGATAATTAACAAATTAACAATTCCACAGAACTCTAATCTGGGTCGATGCAAACACCATAAAAAACCTTACATTTACGTTCAGAACATTAACGATACGTACTACGTGTCTTACCTATGATTTCCATTTTCATATTTTCATCCCTCCTTACAGATTCTTCCAGACCTGACTCCTGCATGGAAAGTGACGTTCCTACACCGCACTGAGGCACAGTCAGAGATTCCACAAACTCCTCTGGTCTGTTCTGTTCCATTTTTATTTCGTTTTTCTGGCCTACATTACCACTGTGTCGTGACTTTAAGAAAGCAACTAAACTGGGATCTGCAAATATTGACAAAGAGACGGACAGATAAGTGTCAGCCTCAAAATACCTAAGACATCTACAGATACATCTACGTCCTGCCATTTGCCTTTTAGTCTTTTGAATCCCATTCCACAAATCCCTTCTTCTCTGCCAACTGTCACTTGTTTTCAAATGAGGCATTTAACTGTTTATGTTCAGCACATAAGCTGAGGTCTACTAATTGAAAAAAAAAAATAGTATATATCCTTCCCTTTTTAAACTCCAAGTGTTTGCCTCACTACAATCTGTTAGTGATTGAGCAGTACAGACAAGGAGCAAAGGTCACAGATCAGTTATAAAATGAAAGTGCAAAAACAAGGTATTTTTCATACACACGCCATTGTTACAATTAGTGAAGTTAAACGGCAATAATTTTTGGCATTTTCTGGCATACTGTGGCAATCTTTCTTATCTGCTTCAGAGAATTATCTTTTAGGTCCTCAATACACATACATGTAGCCAGGTATCAGATGTGCAAAGTAACTGTGTGCATGGACCATCTTATTCCACAGCAAAGGCGAGACGGGACAGTCTTCAACTAAGCTTCCTCTCAAATTTCTTCACACTTGATTCTTATTCACAATGATACAGATATGAGATGGAGGTTTAGCTATCTCCATATGCAATGACTAGTGATCCTAAGCTCCCAACTTTGACCTGTAAATTTGTTGAAGTTTCAAGACACCAATGTGTACAGTAAGCTTTCATACTTCGAGGAGAATTCACTCCAAGAAGCACATACCAAGCTGAGCCAGAAGCCTTTCCTGCTCCTTCAGGATCTCTTCCTGGGACATGGACTGTAGTTTTTCTAAATTCTCTTCATGAATAGCCTGAGCTTCCTGCTCACTCTTTTGACATCCAAGACCCTCTCCCGTTATGATACAAGGCCGCTGAGAGATGAAAACGTCATCAGCTTTATCTGAAAGATCCAGCAAATAAAGCAGTTAGTCACTAAGTCTTGACAGCATTATGAGCTCATTTAGATTTTGTCATTAGCAAGCCTGCACTGAAACCTTAGAAGCCAAATTAAAAAGTGTGCAAAGAAGCTTATCTGGAAACAAAATTAAGTGATCTGGGCTTTCAGGTTTTCATCGCATGTATCAATAAAACACCATTTCTTTCTTGTTTCTTTAGGAGTTGGAGAGGGACAGAAAAGAAAATATTTTGTTTCTTTAAAGCAAAGCAACAAAAGGTAAATTCACGCGTAATTCACAAATAAGGATATTATTTTGAGTTAGCTTCCTTCTCTGACCAAGAAGACCTGAACTGGTATCTGCTGAGCAAGAAAGAGAATGAAAAGTACTGTGTAACCCAGTTTCCAGTGTGATACAGAATCCACCCCCAAAACAGGCAAGCTTTCTTCTAGCAACTTTCTGTATTCACTTTAAAGGTTAAACATAGCAGAAGCTGCAGAAGGGCAGATATTTCTCCTACTCTGAACAAAACCAAGTCTCCTTTATCACCTGATCTAAGGGCTCATTTCATTTAACCATAGCGGTAGGATAACATGTTCCCCTGGTCAAACTGAGCCAGACTCTCTTGCTGGCCCACTGTACAAGGACTTGTCTTTGTAGCTTTATTCTACATGTTGTTTTGTTTGGGTTTTCACATGCTCCACATAGCAACCTGGATAACCCCTGTGACCCTAAACCAGCCCATGAAAACATCAACTCTTGTTCAATCAGCACTAAGGTCTGATGTCATTTCCACAGCAGTTGTCTTGCATACTGAACAAAAAGAAATGAGAAGACAGAAAGGTCTGGTAAGAGATTCACTAAACTTTTTACCATTCAGCAACTCACCTGATTGTTACCAGGCACTACAAGAAATATGGCTATTCTTCTTCTGCGGCTTCTAGCAATCCTCTCTCAAAAACTCTTCTCCGCAATTTGGCAGAGGAGGACACACAATTTGCTGATCCCTCAGTTGTATTAATACATCTATCAGTGTTCTCTGACTTCAAGAGGGTCACAGCCAGAGGACTATTGCTTCTCAAAGGATTTCTCAGACAGTAGTACATGTGCACAATTGTAACAGGGTACATAGCAAACACAGTAATGGACCTGAATGGTGGATCTGTGCACACACAGCACGATTCAGGGTTTTCTTACCAATTCTGAGAGGGGTCAGCATAAACAGAAACCTTACTAAGATGGTGAAAACCTTCAGACGACATCTGGCATCCGTTCCAACGTGAAAAAGAGGATGTCAGGGAAAAAGACAGACATATGTTGGTCCTAAGCAGATAAGACTGCCCAAGACACCTGCACACCTAGAGATGCCAGTACCACTTGAATTGGTTTCATCTTTCCTTGTCACAGTGCTGTCAGATAAATAACTGCTGGAGGTGGCACTGACTCATCAGTGCTGCCTCACAGCATTCCTTATGGAGCAATGTGACAGTCTCACAGCACAGCAGTGAGTGATGGAAGACTGAGCTTTCAATTTCTAGGTAGGTAAGAATGAGAACCTGCATCAGAGGTCATGCACAAGATGAATCCTTCTCCAAAAATTGCAGAAACTACTGACAAAACAAGAAATACTTTACATGCGACAAACAAAGGAAAAGGAGGGCAAAAGCCTTGAAAAAGAAATCTATTTGACCCTGTGTAAAAACAACAACAAAAAAAAGAGTGATAAAGCTACTCTATCTCTACAATTTTAATTTGGATCTCTGGCCATTTCAAATCCTTGCCATGTTAGAGATCTTCCAAGTGAACACAGTTTCTGAACTATGGACAATAGTGCTTCTCTGATTTAAAGACTAGGTGCAGTAATGTAACAGTTACTAAAGCTATGGAAATATAGTAGGCTACATAAGCAGAACCCTCTCCACTTACTATCCCCATTGCTGGAGTTAGCCTCTGGTGCCTCTTCTGCTGATCCCTCAGGATTCAGAACGTCCAGAGAAGCTGATGCTATTTGAGTGCACTCAGCAGAGGGAGCTGTTGCTGGCTTTTCAGCAGCTCTTCTTGCTGCCATCTTTTGTGCAAAGATGCTTTTTCTTCCAGATCCCACCTTCACCTGCAAACAAGGAAGCTGTGTGTCACCACTCTCCTTCAGACTCCCCCACACACCTGGCATTAACAAGTGTATAGATCTGATCCTAAAGACATTTTCAAAAAACACTTTGGGATGTGACACGGGAGAAGCTACTGGCAGCCACCTGCCCTTGTCTGTATGTGTGCTATTCTATTTTAATATTTTAATGCTAGAACAGAGACAAAACATATGAATGTTTTTGCTACCTAGAGAGAAAAGATGATTAATCGTAAGTGAATTCAGGCCAGGAAAGTATACCTAAAATATCACCAAACATAACAGTTCCAGATCTCCTGCTGCTTAGAAACCCCACATAGATGAATACTTTGCATTTCTGAGGATAAATGGAGCAGTACTGTACTGTGCTCACCACATGCTTGGAAAAGGCTTCTTATAAGGTGATTAGAGAGCACCAGGGTGAAAAGATTTACACAGTAAGAAATGGGCAAGTGGTGCTACAGTAATCCTGACTAAATTATTGTGCTGCTCGCCTAAGCAATAGAAGACCAAGACTCTGAACAGCTTGATACACAGGAAATCCAAAGCACACTGAGCAAAAAGTCTCTTGCATATCCCCAGCCCAGAGAAGAAGCTTAAAAGGCAGTCTTAACGTTTGATGGCTACTTCGTACGCTCCTACATCAGGTAAACAGAATTGGTAGCTTTAAAAAGTACTACTTTTTCCTCTCAAAAGAGTCGTCCTTCAAACTAAACTCTTTTTTTAAAGCAACTGCAGCTATCAATGACATTCAATTTCCAGCATTTGATTCCCACTCAGCTAGCAGTTATTGCTATTACAGCAACTATTCTGACAACAGCAGCCATAGGTTTCAGTTTTACAGCCTTAGAACAAACGTTTTCTCAAAATGCAAGATACTGTAAAAGATAATCCACGCAACTGCATTCAAGTGTCATTCCAGGAGGAATCAGAGGCAACTTGAGTAAGAACAGACCAGTAAAGACAGACCAGAACAAATCTGGTGGGCTGAAACTGAGATTCACTGAGATTGTTCCTCAAAGAAAAGCAAAAAACAACAGGGCAGATTTGAACCTACTTCAAATTTACTGCTTAAGTTATGTGAAGGAGATTGCCTTTTTTTCTAACCTGAAAGGATTCCAGTATTATTTAACTGTAGGGTTGTATGGGAACTGCTGAATCACAGCCTGAACCTCTGATTGAACACCTGAGGTGAGCAATGAGTCAGCCAGGGTGCAGAGGTGAAGGCAATTCACCTGTGCTGCTGGAAGGGGTGGAGCCTGGCTACACCTCCCCTAGACCCATTTAAGAGCTGATTGCCAGTGGGAAATGATCTCTTCTGGAGAACCACTCTGCTGGAGTTTCATAAGCAAGCCCAGGATATGGGTTAAGTGTCCTATCTATTCTCTTTGTGTTATTATAATCTGCTTTGCTTAACTCTCTTGTTTATTTCATAATTATAACATCTTAATATTCATTGATTATACAAGGGTATAGACTACCTATTTGATGGCAGTTCTGTAAGAGAACTTTCTCCTATACTAAGAAGGCAATGCCATGAAGATGCTGAGCCAGCTTCTCATCTCCAGCATGCTAAGTCATGCATTCTGAGTCCTGTCACTCACCGTGCGTTGCCTTTTGTTGTGGGAAAGTTTGAATAGTTAATGAAGACAGCATAGAACATCAGGTCCTGCTCTTACCTCACTTTTTATCTCAGAACGGTGAAATATCCTTGGAAATGGGTCTCCAGTGGGCACTGGCATGGTCACTGCTTCTGCACTTGTGTCTCGTTCCTGCATCAAAAAAATCCAACTCAAAACCACCACAATAGCCAGACACGTTTGTACCATTTTGCTGAGAGTAGACTAAGCTCTCAGCTCAGCAGTTTGCAAGATTATTCTATGTAGCCATCAGATTCAGAACACCTTGTGCTTACTTAGAGCCAAAGTGAAGCTGTTTTCCAAAAGGCTGTGCTGCCAGCTCCACTGACCATCAGAAAACTCAGATAAAAGGAAATTAGGGCCAGCACACAGCAACAAGAACACCACACTAGAGAATCAGAATTTCACTCAAATTCATACTAGAGCACCCAGCTGCATGCAAGCAGCATGACCTGTGGGCAGTCTGAACTGGAGAGCAGGTTCAAACCCATGTTTAACTGACAGCAAAAATATACTCAGAATTTTCCCCAAGAATGCTACAGGACACTGGTTTATTGTGCTACTACTGCTTCATCATGTTGCAGAGATAAAAGCAGAAACAGTACTCTACATCCCTGCCACCACTCAATTCACAGCATTCAAAATACACATCACATAAAAGTTAGACGTACAATGATTTTGCTGAAGACTGCTGTAATGTGTTGATCATGATTCTCTAGTCTTTCCTCTGGATCTTCATCATCAAAGTGGACACAGGCACTTTTGATTTTGGACTTTTTTGGAGGACCAGGAGTTAAAGCAGGGAGAATATCAGGAAAATCTGTGAAGGGGAAAGAAAAAATATAAAAAGGAAAAAAGATCCAAGTTACTCATATATAACTACTGCACAATAGGCACCAGACCAAACAGTCTTCAACAGCACATATTATTGCTCTGATAAGAAATAAACAAGATAAAGAAGCAGTAAGACAATTATACAAGTTTCATCTCTGACTTGTGCTGAGCATTGGAGAGCAATATGCCTAAGAGCTTTATTATTTATGTTTTGGCATCAAGGCCATTTCAAAGGGCTGCGTAAGTGAGAAAGTATATTCAGGCCTGACTTCAAATATTAAAGGAAGAGGCAAAAAACTATACAAGAAACAAATTGTATCCTTGCAATTTGTGCTCACAGAAAAGCACACTTCCACTGACAGCTCCAAGTGAATGATTAGCATGATCAGGAGCAAGTCAAGGCCTCCTTTTCACTGTTCATAAACAGGGATCATATTTTCTTACCTGGAAACAAGCACTGTAAGATTTAAATTGTTGCTTTTAAGAAACAATATTGAGTTTTTGAAACTATTAAGTGCATGATAAGTGTTACAGTTACTGCTGGTGAAGAAAAAGAAAAACACAGGAAGGAGGCTTATCAAGATAGCCCGCTGGCTGGAACTGTTAGCAGAGTTGAATCTCAGAGACACTAAGAGCAGGATCTGGCTAGGTGGTAAAATAAACACTCAGGAATTGAACGAGTGCAAATTACAGGAAATACCTCCTGCAGTGGGATTGTTGGAGTACTGCAGACAGCTGATACATGGGCTGAAGGCAGTGTGTTGGAAAGGTGGTTCTACCAGAGGTACCAATATTGGACATGTGCATTTTCAAATGAGGCTAAGAATAAATAATATTGCAGGGAAGACACACGCAGGGGAAAAAGCAAGTTGAGAGAGGTGATGGGGGCAAGCAAAGAGGAACACTGAAAGAGACAGAAAAAAATATATGAAAGAACCCCACAAGGGAAATTACCGTCCAGCATGACCACATCCTTGCTGTCCTGTAGCTGGGGTCTCTCAGCATCTGAGTTCCTTTCCTCTCCCTTCCTCTTGTCTGCTTTCTTCACAATCTTCACTGCAGGTGAAGCTCTGGCTGCCAGGAACTGGTTTTGAAAGTGTATCAGGTCTGCTTCGGACTCCCCAGGCTTTGGTCTTGAGAACATCTTGTCGTCTTGTTTTTGTGGGCTGATCCCACTTACCATTCACATGGAACCTACTGAACACAAGGAAAACTGGTCACAGAACTGGCTTTCCTAGGGAGAGGATAGAAGCAATAAGGGAAAACAACTCACTTTTGTCCTGCTCTGCTCTTTCTGTATATACCGCAGCTGCCCCTCACGACCACCCCAGGACACAACTAATTGTACCAGCATCCCAAACAAACAGTTTACTGGTTCTTCACTGCTAAACAATGTGCTAATAGGCAAGACAACACCTGGTCTACCATCCAGTTGGGAGCAGAGTAGCACCCAGCCAGCAAGAAGCAAGCCAACAAGTGTATCGCTGTCAGAACACCAACCACAGGCCTTGGATTTGCAAAGCCACAGAAGTACTTACACTAAGGCAGTAGATTTAACTTTCTCCAGAATCAGCACCAAACAAGAATGTCAGAGATGCAGTGTCATGTAAATCTCTTCCCTCCACCACACTGTTGTTTTCTCAATATCCCAGTGTAAACATCTCAGTCAGGATGCAAGGGTCCGTTCATGTAGATGTGGACAGAATACTCAGGACTATAGCTCCTCTTCTCTTTCTAACCTCCCAACTGAAAAAAAAAAAAAAAGAAGGAAAAAAAAAAAAAAAAAAAAGCTTTTCTTCCCTATTTAGTACTTCAGCTTTAGTTCACTCTGTTTCACTGTCTTTATCCTGGTAGAAGGTATGCTGGTATGCTATTTCCAAGCATTTCCATTCACTGCTCAGACCAGTTCTGGGTTGAAAGCCGGGGGTAGTATCTATAAACACCTGTATCTTGGTGCATATCAGAGTGTATGAGGAAGACAACTCTTCCACCTCTTGTCTACCGGCCATGAAAATACTTGCAAATTTACTCTCCATCTCTCATTCCCAGAGCCCAGGACCATCAATCCATCTCTCGTACACAGCAAGTAAAGTGTTTGCAAATACATTTCATGCTAATTGAATCACTGATCACCACTAATGCTGCAGACTTGACACCCTCCCACACGTGGTATTTTGAAGTATTTTGTACATATTTGATCTCTTCTACGTTTAAAAGACCATAGGGACTCAGTGATGATTTACTGTTAAATTGGAAAGGGAAATGGATGTGGATTTTTAAAACTATGATCATCCACCACATGGACAGGCTGTACACACGACAAAATGCAAAGCTTCAAAGTGAATCTCTGTTTTAATCTCAGACCAAAACAAAGTCCAACTCCCATGAAGACACAGCCTGCCCTGAGACCAATGTTTTGTTTGTCTTGTGCTAATATCATCTTTCATTGTGAAGAATGTGGGAAGATATCTTCTGGGAAGGATGCTGATAGACACAAGAATTACCTCCCTCATGCAGTATTTATGACCAATGCTTGGAACGTTTATACCAATTTTAGTGATCCCATTCTTAATCAGCCTCAGTTAGATATGGGGCTGCTCACCCCATCAATGCTAAATTAAGAGAGATCTGGGCAGTTTCATAGTTTTGTATTCTTTTGTTTCAGAGCTTTTTGGTGATTTTTTTTTTTTTTTTTTAATCAAGGCTTTCAAGCAAAACCAATGACAATACGAGACCTGTTGAAAATCTTTTTTTCTGTCCCAATTTTTGTGCAAAAAATGAATTTAAAGCATACAGATTTAAGAGCTTTGTGCACCAACTTGAAGTGAATTTTCCAAGGCTTTGAGTTTCCAGGGACTCCATTCACTTCAGCACTCATTACTGCAGAAAGAGACCTCTTCATATGATGCCAGCACCACGAGTTAGTTACTCAAAATCAGACATCTCACCATACTGGCCTTAATGGAAGCTGTCAGCTCAAGAGTCCCAGAACAACAACCTCCATTTACACCAAGCATACATATGGCACAGATACCAGCAAGGGAACTCCCCCATGCCCTCTGAACCATAAAATTCTCTCCAGCCTACAGAGAAAATGCCTTACTTCTCTGTCAACACCATCAAGGACAGCTGTGGAACACCCTCACCAGTGAGGGGCAACTTCAGAGCAGGATGGGATTGGAGCATGCTGATATCTTGCCTCAAAACATAGCAAAAACACCTGGGATGTCACCACAGTTCTGACTAATGCTGAAAAGGCAAAAACATTCCTTTGAATCCTAGTTCCCCTCAAAACACACAGCAAAAATTGCAGCTCCTGCAGATGGCTCCCTTTTTTGTACTCCAAGTATAAGCATCTGCACTTGCTGTTTATTTATGCAGCTGCCTGCCATAACAGGGGCTGCTATGGTCATACTTCTGTTGAGAAGTTCTTCTTTGATACACCTAAGCAGCAGCACATGCATCAAAAGGCAAGTGTTTCATACCCTGTCATCCTGGGCTTCAAAGACAAAAGGAGGACAATGACAGCAGGATTAGCAGACGCAAAACGCCTAGTTACAAGTAAAGTGTGCTCCTAACCTTTCTGTGATAGGATTCTTCCACACTGGGACACACGTACACAGTTGTCTGAGTCTCCACATATTACATTACTCAGAAATAAATTGGAGCTTGGAACTGCTTTCATTTGTCTTGAGAATTGTTAGTCACAAGAAGACAATTTTGCGGTCGCTGCCTTAGAGGTTAGAAAGTCATCCAAAACAAAGTTGTTATAAGATGGTAATACAGAGGTGGCAACTATTTTGGTGTGGCAAATAGATAGAAGACTTAAATGTGCTATTTCCATGTTCTAACTGGGTCTAGAAATTTAATAAAATCAAGGCCTCTGACTTGATTCTTCTACAGTCCAACAAGAGAGAAATTGTTCAAATTGTACTTGAATGCTAAAAAAAGGTAAGGAAAATAGTTTTCTTTCTAATAGTACCTGTTTCCATACCCACCAAAGGCCATTAAAAACATTAGGAACACTTACCTGGCCATCATAAAGCGCAATTCTTATCCATCAGCACTCCAAGAAAACATGTAAGAAAAATAACTACCAGTACTGATCAGCAGCACTGATGCCACCTCTATGCAGTTTGGTTACCTCCAATCTTGAAGCCTGCTATTTAAAAGCTAAGTGAACAAAAGCTATTTGTCTAAAGGAACCATCACCTAGCTGACACACAGCCCAGGGGGATGCTGTCCTAGAGAGGTCTGCAAGGGGTCAGAAATGCAGTGAAAAGACCACGAGCACCTACATGCACCAGACACGCAATCATTTGCTGCTATATTCTCTGTCTGTACTAAGAATCTCAAAATATACTTTTCTGATATGCTTTGGACTGCCCACAGATACAGTCATTAAAACGCCTGCCAGTCCTGCAGATAGTTTTACAAATACAGCTGGAAACCAGTTGAGGTTGAACTAAAAAATGGTGTAAAAACACAGAGGGCAACAAAGCAACAGCTTGCTTCAACTGCCAAGACACACTTGGATTAACCAATTTCAGCTAAAGCTTCACCCTGAGGATGAAAGCCAATTAGGGCAGTAAGGGGCTCTCCCATAAATTAATGCATCACCAGTGCATCACAAAAGACTGCACTTACTTTACAAAAACACAAAGACGTATAATACCTCTGGTTCTCCTGGAGCAGCATTTAAGCACCTGAGGCACATGTTATCCATCCCTGCCACTACCCTCAGCAGATGTAAGGCAACACAAGAATCAAGCATAGCTTTGTTCAGAGCTAAGTGCTACTACACTTCAGCAAAAGAACTTTGACATTTGCCACCAGGCTACAGAAAAATGCACTTACTTGATATAGGCCACTATCATATTGATTTTTATTTTCTTTAGATCATCTGAATTTACAATGCATTTTTCCTTCTGCAGCAGTAGAGATCTACAGCCCATGAGAATAATTTAAATCACAACAGCTATGAACCTGAAAGGGTTAAAGAAGGAAAAGCAGCAACTGTAAGTGAAAACAAAGATTCATCTAAGAATTCTGCCAATTTCTAAATGTTGTCATCTTCTTGTCACGGAATCATTTGAGTAGGAAGAGACCCTTGAAGGCCATCTAGTCCAACTCCCCTGCAATGAGCAGGGACACCTACAGCTCCATCAGGTGCTCAAAGCTTGGTCCACTGTGACCACGAATGTCTTCAGGAATGGGGCACAGGGATTGCATCTCTGGGCAATCTGTGCCAGTGCCTCACCACCCTTGCTGTAACAATTTTCTTCCTAATGTCCAATCTAAATTGGACATTCTCTTCCAGTTTTTACCCCCATTTTCAAGCCTAACTTGCATTCAACATCCAAGTCTGCATTCTTTTACAAAAGAAATCAGGTTTGGGTCAAAGAGGAAATCCTGCTACCATACCGGTGCCCCCAGTCAATGTATTTCTGGTTTACACCTCAGACCTCACTGGCTGACATACAGAACTAAAGCGAGAAGCAGTCACACCTCAGCCTCACCGAGGCAGCCCAGTTGTCAAGAGAAAGGCACAATTTCTCTGCTCTAGGTTATCAGCCAGTGACAGCATCACACGGCACGGCTCAAAGCAGGCCTGTAACACTTGCTATTACCAAGCTGAGGAGGCGAAGTGCCCCCACGCCTCTAGAGCTGAGCCAGGCCCTACCAGTGCACCTGAAGAGGGCCGTTAGAGCGGAACCCCGCAGCAGCCAGCGTTCGGAGCAGTCGGGACATAGGTCCGGCGGGGCCGCGGAGCGGCTGAGGCGAAGACAGGCCCGAGAAGCGGTCCCGAGGCCCACGGAGCCGCTACAGCCCAGTGCGCGGGCCGGCCCCGGGCACCACTCACCTGCACCCGGCCCGCGCCGCTCCCCGCCAACACTTCCGCTCTGCGCCGCAGCGCTACTTCCGCGGCCACTTCCGCCCGCGCTTCCCTCCGCAGGCTGGGGCGGGGCGCCGCCATTTTCCCTGCCCTCAGCGGCGGCGCTGGCGTCTTGTGCCCTCGTCGCCCGCGCAAGAGCTCCGATACGCGGCTCGCGGGCCATGCCGCATCTCTGCTGCCCGGGGAGGAGATGTGGCTGCGTGTGCTCCGGCGTGGCGCATGGTGGATAAGGGGTCTCATCGCTGAAGTATTTCCCCTAAATCCCTCTTGGTTTGTGCGGTCCAAAGGCACGTCCCGCCTCAGGTGTAATTACAGGACTCTCGCTCCTGGAAACGTGTGCCCACACATACAGAAAGCCATCTCTGTAAATGTGTCATCTGCGCCTTCTCGTTATTAAGAGGTGTTTGTGTGCTCGAGAGTGGTGGTGTTTCAGGAGAGGGGATACACAAAGCTATATAAATGGAGCAATAATTTATTATTCATGTCTGAATATTCATTTACTATTCATACATGTCAGCTTCTATTAAAAACCGCTGGAGAGCAGTTGTACCTACCAGAAGCATTGGTGCTTGGCCACCTTTCAGCTTTTTAACCTGTGTGTAGACTGGAGATCCTGAGTCAGTTGGGCCAGCTGCATGGGGAGGACTTGCCATGAGTGCCATGGTACTGTAAGAGGTGACACGTCCTCATCAGTCTTTTTATCCCTTCAGAAGACGGTGTTAGATGCTACAGCAAAACTGTTGGCAGACACGATTTTGACACTTAAATCTCCATAGAAATTAGGATAAATCATAATCCTATCAAAAGACAACCAGCTTTGCAGCAGTGGCAGCAAACCAGTGATGAACTCATACAAAGTGGAAATTTTCTGTGAAAACGCTGGGCAAAAATATCTCTGTCAGCTGTGAGTCTTCTGATGAGCAATACTGTTCCTGAGATGGTGAATTTGAAGGCTGCCCTGCTTTAGATCATTAAGAACTTCTTAAGGTAGGAACCACCAAAAGCACTTGATGATGCCCAGTTAGACCAACTAAATTGCCAAGAATGAGCCCAATTCTGTCCTTCTGAGCAGACATTTTTCTGCCTGATTCTGGCACGAGTGTTTGAGCAGTTACTACTGGTGCTTATAGGTGGCCCTGGCAGGAGGAATAAATAGATCCACTCTAAATTACATTTGGAGATTATCAGAAGAGAGCCTCAAGAGGGTTTAGAGTGCTTCCCTGGTACTGCCCTGCCGGGCTGCAGTTCATCAGATGGTAGAGCTCTGCTTTGCACTCCCTAAGGAACTGAAATCGAAGTCGTATCTGTTCTATTCTGGAATAGCAGTGACTGAGAAACATGAGGTCCAATTCTCCATTTCACTGAAATCAATTGTTTCCCTCCTGCCACCATCTTGCACTTAGTTTTGTCATTCCAGATTCTGGTTTGGGATGTAAGATGCCCTTTGAAATAACTGATCAAGTTTTTTGTAGTTAAAACTCAAGAGCAGCAGTTCCTATAAACCTTTTCCATGGAACCATCTGATGTTGCTGATAGCAATGGGATTCTGTGGATTCACAGGACTGGTGTCTGGAAGTGACAAGTTTAATATTCCCTTTGGTGCATTGTTGGCTTTTGTGCACTATCACTTGTGGCTCAGTAAAGACTGTGTAGTGCTGCTTTAAAATCTTTGTCTGAAGCAAAAGGTGGAACTTAAATTTTAGTTTATTGCACTGTTTATCTTTAGACAAGACAAGAGGGCATTGATTTTACTGAAGAGTTTGGCACATGCGCTGGTGAGAATAGACCTTTCCAACTCTGAGTCTTTGCTGGTACTAAACTTAGGAATGATTTGCCTTGGGCCTTAGAAAGATATTTGGGTTCTATTACTTGGTAATAAGACAGGAAAGCTTTGGCACTGGTTGCACTGGAATGTTTTCCAGTTAAGTGTTGAGACTGTGTAGACTGTTGGACAGCCGCTTATGAGGTTGAGCTGTTCTGGTTCCAGGGAATTTAATAACTATTTGTAAGGTCACTTTGACCTTGCTAACATTGTTAGTTTGGAAATGATGTAAATAAGTTACTATATGTCCAGTGAGAAAATATATATCCTGATATTGTTACAGGATATTTGACCGTATGTATCTTGAACAGAATCAATTCAACAAAGCAGATGGCCTGAGACATCACAGGCCCTGTCTGAGTTACTGTTCTTAGGGCTGATCTGCTCATCATCTTTTCCTCTTGAACTCAAGAAATGTGTATATGAGATATGTAAACAGTTGCTAGGAGAATTTTGCTTTGCCTGGGTAATTCTCAGATTCTAATAAAAAACTTAACTTTGTTTCTTGCTTTCTGCTGAAGTAAGCCTGTACTTTTCTGCAATGCTTGTCACGTGAATGGGCAGAACTGGATTTAGAAAAACTAGTTGTATCTAATCTGAAACTAAACTGAGGGTTTACCAGGTGTAACTGGTCAGTATGCACAGGTGGTAATTCTATCCTGAGCGTAGAGTGGTGTTCAAACTGAGTAGCTGTAAGCATTTCCCTCCTCTCCAGTTTTGCTCACATTGGCTGCACAAGTTCTGCAGCCACACACAGTGATTCTTACAGGTATACAAAGTAAGCAAATAATCTTTTTTGTCAGAAAGATATAAAAAAATGTGCTCCAAATATATTTAATCTTAATTACTGCAAGACAGGAATACTTCCTGTCAAGACTGACTGTGCTTTATGTATCTTTTCTTCCTTCCATTAATTATTTACCTTTTGTTTTAATAATACAGTTAAGAGTGCTATATATAGCTCATGCTCTATCAATAAATCATGTTTCTGCATCTTCATATTTATCCTATAAATTATAAGTATCTACACGCTTGCATGAATCTGCTAATCTATTCTGGCAGGGAAATTCCCACCAGAGCATCTGTAAGAGTCACTGGAGGTAAACTCAAACATTCTTCACTTGAGGAGAGCTGTTTTGTGAGATTTAATTTAAAAGTTCATCAGTTTTGTCAGAAGCCCTAATATTCCTCCTCACTCCTTTCTTTGTGCTTGCCACAAGCAAAAAGCTGTATGTGACTCTCTGGTAGATGTTTTTGGTCTTCCAAAGCACAGAAGCATGAGAGTCTACAACCAAATGCTTTCTCATTGAACTGTAAAATGGAAGGGATCATAACAACAAAGACAATATGGCAGTGGCCTTAGTGAGATTAGAGAGAGTAAACATGTAATTGCAACAGTATGTGTTGCAGAGAAGGTGCATATTACAATGAGTTGCCTAAGAAGCAGACGGCCAAGGAGACGGGTTATCCTAAAAATTAGTTAAGACAGAGAATAAAGTCAGGAACAGAGTTGCTGAAAAGCAGAGTGGTGGGAAGTGCACAGGTTTGCCTGGGACTGGAGGACTGATGATAAGTTAGAATAGATCCAAGATTCAAGACCTTGCAAATTCTTCTTTGTAAGAAGGAGTTGAGACTGATGGGAGAAACATTCAGCAGCAGGTTGCTATTTGTGCTGTAGGTTCAATTCTGCAAGGGTCTGAGCCTTGAGCTTGGAAGGGACAGTAATGTATTGTTCCTCAGATTAGTGGTTATAGCGCACATCAACACTTTTCTCCACAGGAATCCAGTTGGAAGAGTCAGAGCCCAAACCAGCAAAGCAGGGAAGCACACACAGCAAAGCACAGCAGGAGTTTCAAGTGGCAATAAAAAAACAGGATGTGTGTTCCTGAAGAAATGTGCATGTGTGAGAACTGGATTGTGAGTAATCAATGGCAGCTCTCTAGCTGATGGGAGAGCACAGTAGAAAAGGAGAGACGGTGATCCGCCCATAGAACTTCGGGTGGCTTTTTCTGCAGTTCTCTGGCCTACCTGCTGAGTGGAAGCACAAAAGCATTGTCTGTGACAAAAGCACCTCACTGATTGTAAGCTGCTTGGATTCCTAGGGCTATGTAAAGCAAAGATATTTTAAAGCAAACCTCCGTGTGCTCACCGATAAAAAGCATGGATCCTTGCTCTATGTGAATTGATTTAACCATGTGAGGGGAAGAGGTTACATATTTTAAAAGCCCAAAACAGCAGAGTATTTACTCATCTCTAGCAGTGCATCTGCTAGGGCTAGGCATTATGTTGACTATTAACAGTTAGCATGGGATTTCCTCTTGGTTGTTTGCTTTATCAATTGTTTCTATAGAAATGGCATTTTTATCAGACTAAATGAATATATCCTGAAATAACACACATCTTCAGCAAATAAAGATATTTCTTGCTTGATATATATAACGTATGCCTATCATACTGGACTTCTTCACCTCATACAAATGTCAAAATAAAATCCAACTAAAAGTGAGCTGACATACAGCAGAGACCCCAGAGGACAGACCACTGTGGAAGTCAAAAGGGGCAGTTGTGCAAGTGTGCTTCCATGGTCAGGTCATTCAAACATTGCATCTGAAGAGTATTACAGGTGAAAATCACTGTTTGCGCAGTGGCAAATACACTGTCATTGACATTCACTGATTCACAGAGGCTTAAATGAAAACAGTCTCTGAGCTGACCCTGTCTGGCAATGCCATCTACCTCTTATATCATGGAGAGGGAAGCAGCATCTCTGTACTTCAGCTTCCTTGGGCTGAGGATAGTGTCACTCATGGCTGTTGCTGGACCTGTCTGCCAAAATCTGAGCAAAGTAGTGGATGCAATCAAGTCCACTGTTGTAGATTTTAAAGGAAGCCTGTCAAAATGCCTAAGCCTCATATTTCACGCAATTTAAGACAGTTTAAAGCACTGGATGTGCTCAGATGATTATCCTCAGTGGCAAACCTCAGTTCAGGATTTTTTCCTTTCTTGACTTCTGATTATTTCCTTATGTAAGGTTGGGGTAAACGTTCTACTTCTGCATCTAAGCAGGGTGGCAGTTATACGTGCATCTTTATACAAATCCCACCTGCACCAAACAGAATGTGCGCCAAAAGGAGTGCCCAAAGTAGCTCACTTCTCCCAGAATCCCAGTCTCACACCCTTGGAACAGAAGGCATGGCCTTTGCTATGTGCTTGGTTTGGGGAGCTCAATATTCACTGAAGGTGCGTGTTCAGCAGCTAGCTCATACTGCCAGGAGAACCGAGCCTGAAGTACTTAACTCTAAATAGCTATGCTAATGCTGCTAGATCTGCCAAGAGTTTTTAATAGTGATGATCGTGATGTCCTGATGATTTAAGTGATCTGGCAGAACTAGCTGCAGTCACACAGAGTTGGGGTTTTGCCTTCATCTTTGAAAATATCAAGGACCATTGCAGATTGCTGTACCATGTCTATGCAAGGATTCACCCCTGCAGTCTCCCTAGGCCAAAGCTGTTTTTCCATCTCCTTGGGAATGACGTGAGATGTTGTGGGTTGCCAGAGGAGCACGCTGGTGGTATGCACTTCTGCTTCTCCAGGAGCAGCACACACTGCATTCACCTAGCTTCCTGGGTAGGGAGAGACCAGCAGCCTAACAAAAGGCATTTGTCTAAAGGTAATACCCAATGAGGTGGAAGTGGTGTTAGGAAGAGGAGTATTCAAAGGAAACTTCTAGAGCCCTGATGATCTAACGCGTAAATGTGGTAGTGGTACAAAGTTGCTTCTGAACTCTTCTGTCGCCTTGTAGACCAAAGAAATGCTTTCGCTGGCCTTCCATACAGTAGATATTATCACCCTCTTTAATTCATTTTTTTTCCTGGAGGCTCAATAGTTGCAAAGTTTGGTGTCTGCCTAACACCAGGACGGGACTCCTCCCTCGCTGGTAGTACTTGGTGAGGGGAGCAAAGTCATCAGAAAGCTTCAGCTACCCACATTTCTCTACCAGTTTGTTGTGAAAACATTTTTCTACAGTGCTCTCTTATGCTCATTATTTGCCTGACAACAAATTCTCTTCATTGTTTTGCTGTTGTTGTTTTAATTTTATTTGCAAAGGCATTTATAGCTATTGTGATCTTTCGTGACAGTTGCCTACGTCAGGAGCAGAGGAGTCGATGGTTCCCAGAGGAGGGCTGTCAGGCAGAGCTCCTCCGGTTAGCAGCAAGCAGTGCCGCTAGCAGCACCAACACTTAAAAGCCCTTTTCTTCAGTGACACAGTTACAGCAGAAGCTGCAGAGATCACACCAGTGGCTGCACAATATCACAGTGTTGGAGCGCCGATTGCTCAGATATGTATGGGCACCTTTTCATTTTGGTTTGTCACTGAGGGCCATGCATTTAAAGATCTGCTTGGCACTGGACAAGAGCTCTGGGGGCTGGCAGGCTGCCTTCTAGAGACGTACAGCAGCAGCAACTGCCCAGCTTTTTTCCCATGGGAAAATACTGGGAACCCGCCAAATTATCATCTTGGCTCTGGAGTGTCACTGCCCAGATGGCTGTTCTGCACCAGAAGGCATGAGACGTGGAGGTCAGTGCATAGGTTTGGGCTCCTGGGTTTAACTTTGGAAACGAGACGGCCAAGATAGTTAGGTGTTCCTGCTAAGGACCAGAAGTACGCATTTGCTCTTTCTCCAGCTGTGCACGCTGTATTTTACTTAAAGCCGCTGCTGATTGCTCCTCTGGTCAGCCACCGTGTCTAAAGAGCTCTCTTTCCTTTTTAAGATAACAAAGTGTTGTGATAACAAGCAAACTCCCTTTCCTTTTGTTTCTTCAGTTGCTACCCCCTTTGATTCATGAAGCCCCTCAGTGCTGAGGAGAGATTCTAGGGGCTCAAATTCCTCTTAATTGTGTGTAGCAGACCATCAAAATTGAAATGCCTTTGCAATACTTATAAAAAGACTTTTGTCCTCATTTGCTCCAAAGCACTTTGTGAGTAGCATTAAAAAATCCCTCTGAACAGCAGGGTACATCAACTCAGACTTGGCATAACATGGGCAAAGTCCTCTCTCAGACTCAGGCCGTGGTGGGCATGGCCTTTCTCTGCTGCCTGCCTCTCAGAGCATCTCTCTGCTTTTATCCAGCTCTGTTCAGTATTCACAGAGTAGGAAATGTCTGCACCTGCAGAAAACAAAAAAAAACTGTGCATAGAGAAGGGCAGAGGCAGCTCTAGGTTCTTCATGCTGCCTATAGCCCTTTGTGTCCTACCTGGGGCTGAGAGAACAGCATGTACTCTGTCAGTGGTGGCTGGAGACGTCCTCCCTCACAAGCAGCCCCTAAAGGGAAGAGGTTGGATTCTGCTGCAGTTCAGTTAGCAGAGGAATGCTCTTGCTGAGTGCTTCTTGAGAACAACTTGAGGGAGTACAGTAAGAAGAGGTGCAGTTCTCAGTGGCAGTGATTGGGACAGAATGGGGTAAGATTCCTCAGGACTGAGAAACTGCAAAGCTGGGAAAGGAGGTGGCTAGGTCATTTTGATTGTTCAGGCATTGGGAACAGCACGTCACAAAGAGCAAGATAGGGGAAAGAGAAATAGATGGCTAGTGCCAAATTTGAAAGGCACAAGCCAGAGAAATAGATGCAAAGGAAGAACATTTCATTCTGATGAAAAAGAGCAAATGTCAGTGCAAATTCTGGCATATCTACACAAGACAGCAATAGCATTACTAAGCCTAGAGCTGAAGAGCCGGCATCACTGCCACCAGGAAAGGGAAGGTAAGAAGCAGGGCAGGGACACTGGAGGGAACTGGGGGGAGGGAACATAGAAAAAAGAAAAGAAAAAAAGCCTGGAATAAAGAGATTGACTGAGAAATGAAGAGAAGGTGATGAGCAGTGCCAGGAAGTGACCATGGCAGGAGGTGACAAGGAATGAGGAGCACTTTGGCCTCTGGAAAGGGCCCCTGTCTTGGGCTTCACATCTCTCTGAGTGGTACCCATGCTGTCCAGCCATATTGGCTCCCCGTAGCCACCACAGTTTTGTACATTAGCTATTTGAAGCCCAGGCCTCTCTGGACAATGATCTGTCATTTACAGCAGGGCTACCTGTGTACTAGGCATGATACTGCTGCCTCCTGTGTCATTTCATGCTGGTATCTGGAAAGTATCTTGCACAACACAGGGCTGATGGTTCATCCCACCATGCTTCCTGGAGCTGTGAGCATTATGCTGAGAGGCATGGGTATTGTCAGAGTCAGAATGCCACTAAAAATGAGGCTTCCCTTGTCAACACCACCATGTTAGAGAATGCAAAAGCTTCACAACCCAGGAGACAATATTGCCCTTGTCCTCTTTTTCTCCAAGAAGGCAGTAAACTACAAGTGCCAGAGGATGTAATCCAAGTGCTAATAAATTATTGATGTCTCTCTTCAGCTTTTTACTTACTAAAAGAATATCAAAGCTCATTTTATGAATGGTCCAGACAGATTCTCTTTTGGTATGCCCACAATTTAATTCACAAATATTACACTAAGCACTAATATTGAAGCAATGCAGTGTTCTCCCTTTACAGGCTTTGCAAAGGCTAATAGATGTTTTAAATTATATCGGCTCATAAACAGGTACAGTGAGGGAAATGCCACTTGTGATTCCAGTAAATGTTTAAATTCATAATTTCAGAAAGGAAAGAGCTTGTTATCAACTAGAGATGCACCTCTTTTTTTTTTTTTTTTCTTTTTTTCTTTTTTTTTTTTTTTTCCCCTACATTAAGGGCTGATTAAAATCCTGTTGAAACAAGTGGGCTTGCTCCTTAGGGATAGGCTGTCTCGTTCTTTGGCAGCTCACACAAGTGGTAGGACAGCATGACTTATTTTATATTTAGCAATAGCTCCTCTCTTCCAATATGCCTATTTGCATAAGTCAACTTAGAAACCATCTGTATTGGAAATACTCTTCCCATTCCTGTTCACTTTGGGGCAGCATGTGGCAGTTTGTTCACAGTATATATTAATTTATGCTGTTTCTTGGAGCAGCAGAGAAGTGATTTGAAGATGTCACTGCAATTTCCCTAGTAGGAATCTCCCCCAGACAGGAGGCTTAATGTTTCTCTTTCATTAAAGTGCTCTGTGACTTTTGATGGCCCTGAGCACTCATGATCCCCATAGCTGTCTCATCTTTAAGACAAGCAGCAAGCTCCTATGTATACCTCATATCAGACCTTTGCAAATTTAGCCCAAATAGTGTGTCTCATTAAAGAGCGGAACAAAATTCTGCCTGTTAAATTTGTGCTGGGTCCTAGCCAAGCTCAGAGGAAAGACGAGTGGCGTTCCGGCAGAGGCACACTCAGAGTGGCATCCACACCAACATGGACTGCAGTTCCTGACTGCACCAGTTCCTTGGTGCTCTGAATAGGAGAGGCAGCACCACAAACATGCATTGTCTCTGTTCTCTGCTTGCCGTTTAGAAAGAGTGAGTGACCAGGCACAAAGCCCAAAAAAAGGAGCTGATTTTTACAATATGGTATACATATTTTGCAAGCCAGTCTGCAAACTGCTCATCATATTTTTTTGCAATATATATATATAAATATTCATAATTAATCCATGTTAAAATAGAGGAAAAAGCTTCTAAAGAACAAAAATAGCCTCTTCAGGCAGCTTACACCAGTGACACTGATCCTCTGCATTTCTGAAATTATAAAAATGAGCTTTGCACAGCTTTTCCAGTACTTTCTGGAATTCCTTTTTTTTCTTTTTTCGCCTGTTTCTTCAGGTTGTGAAAGTTGATAACGGAGATTGATGCACTGAATCTGGAGCCACAGAGGTGGAAATAACAGCACCGAGTGATAGATGACATTTCTAAATCTTCAATCTCAGGGCTAGCAACCTTCATTATCCCTTCTCTGGGTCTGCCTTATCTTCAGGCTTTTTCCCATGATTTTCAGGTGCCACCAGGATGCTGACAGTATGTCAGGTAGAAAGATGTACAAACCTTTGCCTTTTGGATCAAAACCCTGTGCTCAGCTGGGGGTACATCACTTCAGAAAATGTCTTCTTCTCTTAAAGGTGGAAGGGCTGGAAAGCCAGTCCCTGAGACTGCTTGCAGACCTGAGCACCAGACAGGATTGGTTTAGGTTAAATAAATCACAGGTTATTCAACATCAAAAGCAGAGTGTCTGCGGAAATGAAAATAAATTAAAAACCATCCTGAAGCTGTTCAGGCTGCCGCAAAGCCCAGTGGGTATTAGATGTATTTATTAAACAGAGGTGACTGTTTGGCATGGGTTGACAGACAGACCTGAGCTCTGCCAGGTCTTTGTTTTCTGTCCTTGTGTGACTCAGCTTTTAAATCTGATGCTCTTACTCCTGGTCTGTTTGGCTGGGCTGCTGACACCTCCCTCCACAGTGTCTCCCTGCTCTCTGTAACAGCTGAGTCCCTGACTTCAGAGAACTGCTCGCCCCTGTCACCTTATGAAATAGGGATGCCCTTCTTTGCTGCCTCACAGCACGGTGAACCCCATTTTTGCTTCTTCCCATCATTGCTGCTGGTGCCTTTGACAGTACTGTGTAACAGTCCCTACCAGGAGAATTTGGCTCTCATGTAACACTGGGTACAGATACCTCCAGGGACAGTTCTCTGGCTTGGCACATTTCCCCTCTAACCGCAGTGCTCCATCAGCACTGCCACCATTTTTACAGTGTGTGTGATGTCACTGAAAGCAACCACACAAACGCACAAGCTGACCAAGCAGACCGGGATTTTCATCTCTCTTCCCCTATAGGTCTTGCCGGGTAAGGCAGGGGCACTCCTTACGCATTCTCTGATGCTCCTTCCCGCACCCCAGATGTGATCCACTCCCTGCCGTCTGCTGGCCAACTTAGCCCTGAGAGATTGTTCCCCGTTGTGCCACTCATGGAAATGAAGCAAGGTATTTTAAACGTGCGTTTTCTTGCGGTTTAGAAAACCTGCACTGTACTGCCTAGCACCGTGTGCTTCCTGCAGTTCCTCTCCAGGGCTGACGGAAGCAAAAGCCAGACTACTTTGCACATTCATGCTGGATGCAGCAGAACAAATGCAACTCCTGGCAGAAGGAGGTGAGCTCAGGGGAGGAAAAGTCCCACGTGGCTGCAGTTATGGTGGCAGTGCACGTGCTGCAATGTGTTCAAAAGGTACAGAAGACAAAGGGAGGCTGCCAAGGTGTCTCTCATTGGTGTCCTTCACCTCCAAAGCCAGCAGGGTTGCTCCCTCTGGAATCAGCCAAGAGTCATCCCATGCAATCAGTGTCCTGAAATCCAGATTTAGCATACACAACAATTCTAGAAAATCCCAGCTTTGGGGCTTTTCTCTCTGTATGTTCACACACATGGGCCGAGCAACCCACTGCTCCACAGGCCCCCCCAGCCAACCTCACATGCAGCCTTTATGCTGGAGCAGAGTTGTGTGGAGCAGCATGCCTGATGAGCTGCAAGCATATTGTGGCAGGAGTTGAGGTGTGAATATTAAAGCTAAGGTTGATGCTTCAAGTCTGCTCACTTGCCTGCTTGCAAGATTTTACGAAGCATTTAAAATACATACTGCTGTAGGGCACAGAGAGAGAAACAGATCAAATGAGATGAGCCTCACAAGGCAAAGAGTGTAATGAAACATGAAGCAAACATGCAGAGATAAGATGGTGCAGTACACCAGTCCTGGATGCAGGACAGCAGATAATGCCTGGATGTGCTGGGCGCAGGCGGGAGGAGGGAATGCTGACAGTGCAGGGGTTTGCGGGAGGCTGCTTGGGGGGGAACCTGTGCTGGATGGATGAACCCGCAAGGAAGGCTGAGGCAGAGGGGAGGGAGGAAGGGACAGGAGAAGCGGGGTTCCTCCATTTCCTCTGTCGCAGGCATCGCGGCAGAAATTCTCCGAGGGTACACGTGCGCGAGAGGGCTGGGGCAGCCCCAGGGCTCGCTCCCGTTGCAGGTCTCAGCGGACGGGAGAGGAGCGGGTCTTCTCGAGAAGTTTGGCCGTCCGGTGCCAGGGGCAGCCTTCCTCCTCCTCCTCCCCCTCGTCCTGCCGCCTCGTCCAGCCGCGGGGTGCCGCCGCCAGCCCGGGAGGGGTGCGGGCTTCGGGAGAGGCGGTCGGAGGCTACGGTCGGGCGGCGGAGACGTGAAGCCGCGCCGAGCATCCCAGGGGCGGGGGCAGCTCGCTCCAGGAGGGGGGCGGGAAGGAGCCCCCGGTGCGGGAAGGACTCACCCCGCGGCTCTCAGCCTTCCACAGAGGCTCTCCGGGAGCCGCCGGGCGCTCGCTGCCCACCTGGGGGGGCCGTGAGCGGCTGGGGCACCCCCCCTCCGCCTCGCCTTTCTCTCCTCCCCTCCGCCGCCTCCCTCCCTCTCTCCCTGCCTGCCTGCCTGGGATGGTGAAAGGAGCCGGGCAGACCCGGCGGGGCGGCCCTGGGCGCGGGGGGCGGCTCGGGGGCCCGGAGCCCCCGCCGCCGGTGATGGCCAAGGATGTCCTCGGAGGGGGAAGCCGAGGCGGCTGCTGAGAGCGGGCCGGGCAGCAGCCCCACGCCGGGGCCGGCCGCCGCCGAGCGGGAGGAGGTGAGCGGCGGCAGGGGCAGCCGCCCCGGCCCAGGGGGGGTTCGGGAGGCAAAAGGGGAGATGGGCGTGGGGAAGGGGCTGGGGAGCCCCTCGCTGGGCAGCGGGAGCGGGTGGCCGAGGAGGGGATCCGCAGAGCGGGGGAAGCCGGCGAGGCAGCCGCGGCCCCCGCAGCCCGGCCGGGACCTGCAGCCGCGCCGCGGGGGCGGCCGCCAGCAGCCGCCGGTAGGGAGCCGCGAGCGGGGCAGTGCGGAGCGGAGCGGGGCTCTGCGCGGTGCGGAGCGGACCTCAGCGCGGTGCCCGCCGCGCCCTGCAGTGCCGGGGGTGCCGGCGGGAGCGGGCGGAGTCCCCAGCGGCCAGGTGTTGGGGGCGCCGGGCTCGGCTCAACCCGGCCGGGCGGGGAGCCCCTCTGCGGTCCTTCCCCGGTGCCGCTTGCCGCCCCGCTGAGCATCTCCGTGACGGGAGGATGCGGCATGGAGCAACGGGGTCTGTCGGGTGGAAGTTTGTCTCCAAGAACGCCTTGGGCTTTGTCCTAGGGGTGCCTACCGTTTCACGAGGGTTTCTGAGATGGTTAAGGGAACTGCGGCTCTCAGGCACTGACGTGAGTTGCGGGAGGGGCAGGATGAGTGCACAAATGGGTTTGTAGCCTGGAGCTGGGTGGCGTTCAGGTGTTTGGGCCAAAAGACTGAGGTCATCCCTCCCATTTTCCCGTAGGGTCTAGGTTCTACCGATGCTTAATTTGCAGTAGAAAACGCTGTCGCACATATGGCTAAACGTATTTCTTTGCATCATCTGTGAAGCCCTTACTGCGGCCTTGAAGATCATAGGCAGGGGATGACGGATGTGTCTGAGCACTGACACAACAAATACTGAGCCACAAGGCACCAGCCAGACAGCTGCAGGGCTGTGCGGCAGCCGATGACAATATGCTCACAGCCCTGTATATTCAGGACAGCCAGCTATCTTGTGTTCACAGTGCCTGAGATTTCCCTCTGCACCTCATGCAGTCTTTGCTCCCAACTGTTCTGACAGGTCTGCCACTTAGACTTCCTAATCCGTGTACAAATCATGGAAGTGGTTGAACTTTCTTCATGACATAGAGATAACAACAAATGTGGACACTTACAGGGATGCAAGGAGCAGCCTTCAAGCAGTCAGAGAAGTGAAAACAAACCTTGAACATTTCTGTGGGCAATTGGTCAACTTAAAGCTTTTGCTAATGGGTCCCATGGCTTGTCAACAGCCTCATGATCCTGTAGTTGAAATAAAGTTGGCTCAGCAAAGCCTGCGTGAAACTGCAAGATGCTTAGGTTAAACTACAGTTTTTGAAGTACCTAGAGTAGAAAATTGACTTTTCAGCTTAGGCTGAAAAAAACTGTCTTCTGTGGGTGAAAATGAGGGTTTTCACCTGTCCAATTGCTTTATAAACACCTGCGACACAGCTCACTGCTAAGAGCTGTTACTGGGTCCAGGATACAGCTGCTGTTCTGACAGCAGAGCTCCCCAGTGTAATTACAGCCCCGCAGAAGATCAATAGATGGTTAATGCTGAAAGGGATTTTTTTGATTTATTTGGCCTACAACCACGAGCTACAGAAGATTTTCCAATATATTAAGTCCAACATAAAAATATCTAAGTCATTTCTAGACATGAGAGCACTTGATCTTTCTGCTAAGCACATTATATCTCACTTCAGTCATCCTCCTCTCTGTTTTTCTTCTGTTCCAGCACAAACATTTGCACATGAATCTATATTTGAAATGCCTGTAACAGTGATGTCTTAACCCTGCAGTCCTACTTCCTTGGTCTTTTCCTCTTGCTTCTTCCATCCCAATGTAAATAGTCCTTTTTGCTTGGATCTGCAGTTGTACTGAAACGTCCTGTATTAAGCAGGCGTTTAATGGGCTTCTCTATGACTCTTGTCATTTATGGATTTCCCTTGGATCAAATACATAGACTTAAATCTTAACAATGGTTTTAAATTGGCTTTATTTGGGGGTAAATCAGTGTGAGATAAAATCCTCAGTGACTAACTGAGAATGTGTCTGAAGTCCAAGCTTTTGTTCTTGAAAACAGCACAAATGAGGATGCTGCTGTGGAGCAGAAAGAAGAGAGCCTGGTTGGTCCCCTGCTGCAGCATGGATCCAGTTCTTCCAAGGGCTGCTTGGGTTTACAGCTGTTGTTGCTGAATGTCAGAGCAAGCTCTCAGATTACCTGCCACTACTCAGATGTTTTGTGGTTTGTTGGGGTTTTTTTGGGGTGGTTTGTTGGTTTGGATTTTTTTTTTTTTGTTGATATTTCTTTTTCTTCCTATTGAGATACCAATTTTTTGAGCTGAATGACCTGAAATTGTCGTGGTTTCAGCGGTGGTGTTGGATTTTTCAATCCCATTAATTCTTGTGCATTCACTCTTGAAGGAAAGGAATAGAAGGGCCTTATTTTTCTAAACATTTCAGCAGTTATTGTTGTTGACTGTTTTTCTGATAGATTCTCCTTTACTTTCCTCCCCTCTGCTCTGTACTGCCCTGGTTAAGCTGTGGGCTGGCTGTCTTTCTTGTCTTACTTGTTATTGTGACAGCCTACACCTACACCGAAGACTTGATGGTGGCTTTTCTGCATTTTTTTCCAATTAAGAAATGGTCTTAAATGTTTACATTTTTAAAACTTAGCTGGATTTTTTTTTTTTTTTTTTTGAGGAAAATAAACCTAGTGAGTACAAATGTCATTTATTTGCTACCAAAGCCAAGTAATCACTCAAGAAAGCTGAAGGCAGCAGCCACTTGACATTTTGAATTATGTATTTGTCTTGTTTGTATTGGCAGAGTCAAACAGCAGTTGTCCATGACTGGTTTTATCTTGTCTTCCATATTTAAGAACTCTAATTGGGCATGACATAGTGCAATCGGTTGGCCTGTTTAAATAAAAGAGAGAAAACCTCCTGGGTAGATGCTTCTGAAACCAGTGGTCATCAGCCCACTGATACTCTTGGAAATGCTGTGCAAGAGAGAGACCACGTAAACTGTCTCAGCTGCCTCTTGCTGCCAATGCTAAGTGGAGCAGAAACGTGTTTCCAAAATGCTGTTTGTGGCCACAGCAGCACCAAGGAGTGCAACAAATTCAGAAAACACATGTACGGCTTGGCTTGTTTGCAGGCTACAGCTTTGTAGACCATCAGGTCAAAAGGTAGCTGCGTCCTTTCTGCTTAAGTGTGCCACTGGATAGTCACTTGCTACTTGGGGCTTAGTCTGTATTTAGCCCTCCAGCTTTTTATCCCTATTCCCCTATGTAAATATTAAACAGATTTATTTTATTCAGGCTTATTCTATGGCACTGAAAACATCAGCCAAAAATCCTTTCATAACTTAGATCAGATAGCTTTCTATTGTCCCCATCTTTGTGGACAGTTTCTCTCTTCTCTCACCAGCAGATCCTCATGCTCTGACAAAGCTTTTCCTCCACAGATCCACAGGAACCTCTTGGCTCCTTACAGTCTCTGTGTCTGCCTCCTCCTCCTGCAAGGGTTTGCTGTTTCACTGTGGCTTCTGGGCCAACCAGAAACAAAGTCAGGTACAGGGGGTGGAGAGGAAGGAGGGCACAGGGGTTGTGATGGAGATTAGTGTTGGTCCCTGCCACCACTTCCAAGCAGAAGGTCAGGGGGGACCTTTGAGTACCAGTTCTCAGAGAAAGGCTATTTGCTTGCTAAATCTCTCTCCCAAAAGCAGCACTGACCCTGCCTTCTGGCTAAAGGGAGAACATGAAACACACATACAAACATATATATACACATATATGAAATGTGAAGTGCTTTTCCTTCCCCTAAGTTCTTCTGAATTTCTTGCGTAAGACCTGCTCGAGCAACATCCTGAATAATAGCTTCTGGTTCTTCTATCCAGAGCAAATATGATTGACCTAAGAGATGTTATTCACACGGAGTACGATATTGCCCCTCTCGAGTGAGAGTCAAACAGGTAAAGTCGTTTTCTATCCCTCCTGCAGGGAGGGGGGGTTTCAGCAGGCAGAAACCAAAGAGGTCTCCTTATTTCTTGATGAAAACAGTGTCTCTCCTAAAGACAAGGAAACAATTCCAACAATAGTTGCATCAGAGGAACAGCAAAGCTCTTTTTTCATGACCCTGCAGTTCCAGGAAATATTTGCATTGCAGATCCTGTCAAAAGAAAGTCTGTGCTGAGACATCACATCTTCTGCTTTTGTTCTTTCCTTTGCCCCACTTTATCTTCTGTTCACGTGCTTGTTCTTGGTGTTCAGAAGTTGTCTCTCTTTTCTGTACTTTGCACGAAAAGCTGCTGAGAGTTTAAAGAAATAGATAGGAAACATCAGACAGATGTGTTTGAGCTCTGAACGGCATCTTGGGCTCTGGCTGTGATGGTTTCTGAGGGCACTGGCCTCTCTGACAGAGTGCTCCCTTGGAGCTCCATCACTAGAGAGTCATAAGGACAGTTGGCAAGCAGCTGTTAAGTGCATCAATGGGAAAAGGAGAGAACAGGTGGTAGGTCCCATGCAGGTGTCATTTCTAATGCTGTGCCCTCGAGAAGACAGATGGTCAGTTGATTCCAGTAGAAAGCAAGGGGTCTGCACACTGCTTTGAAACTCCAAATATGCTTCTTGTTCTCTCTTTCTCACTTCAGACATCGTAGAAGATAATAGTCATCCAGAAGGGAAGGGTGGGTACCAAGTCTCCCTTTCACTCAAGTGAAAGCCATTGCAGGGATGAATCAAGAGGAATCTTCTTCCTGTGAACACAGCATGGGATTTCTTCTCATCTCTTCTTACACTGTGGAGTTGAAATAAAGTAGCTTAAATTATTGCTGGTGATCAGAAGATTAAAAACAGCAAAATGTCCCAAAGTGGTCCATAGTCATTGGGGGCTTTTTCTAGGTGTGTCCTGACATATGGTAGTGAGTAAACACCTAACCCTGCGCTGTTGAGCTGCCAGCTCTGCAAGCCATTGAGTTGTTCCAGTGACACCGTTGTGGCACTAGAGATAAGGCTGTGTTTGATTTTTCACTTATAGCAGTTCTAGTTTTCAGAAAAGCACAGCTAAGTAGTCAATTAGTTTTTAAATTCTAATCATGGAAAATATAGTTCACTGAAGAGTTCACTGAAGAATATAATCATTCATCTGGCTCCTCTGAGTCTCAGAACTACAAAGTTAAAATTAGCACATCATGAAACATCATTGAGGTCACAGTTCTCATAGCAGGGGGCTAACTAACCAAAAGCCAAATGCTCAAGTCACCTTTGCAGCGGTGTAAGATGAGACAATCCCCACAATGCTGCTGGTAGCAGAACTGCCCATGCTGGGCTCTATGTGAACTGCATCTCATCCCAAGACACCAAATTAAGGAAAAGAAGTTCCTGCATAGGCGTTTATGCTTTCTGCTCTTCCCCCATGCATCCTAGCCTTGGAAGAGCTACCATATGCCACAGGCAACACCCACTGCAACCTTAACTCTGCCCCAGCAGAAGGGGCATCCTCAGCCCCCAAGATGTAGTGGGAGATTTTGCAGAAGCAGGCAGGACAGATGGTGAGTGGGAAGGCTGGAGAAGCATGGCTGCGTGGCGTCAGGCTGGTAGCCTTCCCTCAGCAGAGCTAAGCTTGGGAAGTGGTGTCTGGCATACCTGGCAGCCCTTCTCATGTGCTGTGTCAATGCCTGGGAGAGGATGGAGAGGATTATACCTCACAAGGTGATGAAGTTTGCAGCTTCTTTGGCTCTACATTGGGTGCATAATGTACAGGGAGTGCCA
The DNA here is from genome assembly GCF_019232065.1 of Centrocercus urophasianus. Taxonomy (NCBI): domain Eukaryota; kingdom Metazoa; phylum Chordata; class Aves; order Galliformes; family Phasianidae; genus Centrocercus; species Centrocercus urophasianus. Next base: position 18,149,159 of record NW_024884586.1, read on the forward strand.
GCTGACATGTAGCACTCTTTCTGTACTGACTGATATATTGTACATCCCAGTTCAGTTTTCACCTATTTGGTTGTCATATGTTATTGCAGAGTGTGCACCTGAGAGGGAAAAGAGAAGTATGAGAGAGAAAGGAGTGATACTCATCACAGATCCCCTTTTCTCACTGCTGGGATGCTACGTCATCTTAACAGGAGAACCATTATTAAAAAGTCTCACATTGCTGAGGTTCCAGCTGTGTTCAAAAAAGTACAGAGATAGAGAAAGGCACTCTGTGAATCTGACAGACCAGTGTTGGATGCTATTGCAAGGAATTCTTAGCCACAGCCTGAGTCCAATGCCATGATGCTGGGAAGTCTACTGTAGCATGGTTAGCTGGCTCCAAATAGAAAGCCACACACAGGAGACAGGAAGGGTGGAAATTGAGAGGCCAAATCACAGATACATTTTGTTCTGTTTTACCAGTGGTTACCACTTAGATAAAAGCACACCATTGCAAAAATGATGATGATGATGATGATGATAATAATAATAATAATAATAATAATAATAATAATGCATAAAATAAACTTTGTAGTTCTGGATCAGGCTTGGTTCACAGTTCACTTTGAAAGACTTCTCTTGAGTTCATTGGAACTTGGATCAGTTCCAGATCACATTTCTTCTGAGCACTTACAAGATTTTTCTATCCTCCATTCAAAGCTCAGGGTGTTCCTTTAGAGTAAGCAAAGATTAAATTGCATTATTAATAATGAATAACTTTTCTAATTTGCAAAGTCTGTCTAAACAGAGGCATTAGACAACTAGACTGCCAACAGTCAGTGAGAAGCTGACAAGATGGTGTACATGGATTCCTGTCAGATCCATCCAGGAGATGTCAGCCACATGGAACCCCCCCATTTCCACTATCCCTGTTTCCAGGCTGAAGCACCAGGAGATGGTCTCTTGTTTTCTCTTGGCTGGTGGGCCTTTCCTTGCCATCACTTGCCCCCCTTGCTCTCATAGATGTGGGGCACGACAGAGTAAGTTCATGGAGTCCTGCCGCTGTCTCTTAGTGTGGCCTCTCAAAGGTCATTCCTTCATTTTCTCTCTCTAAGACAGTAGCTGCAGGATTACCTCAGATGTGGTTCTGCTTGCCCATGAATAGCTTCTCCAAGCCAAGCAGGAGGAAGTAGAGTCACCAGTAGAGGTAGCATCCCAGCAGTCTCACTTGTAAGCATCACAGCAGGCCTTGCTTGGCTTGGAGCCATCCAGCACTCGGCATGAAGCAGGTTACTGGGCTGGCACTGACAGTAGCAGCATGTCACGAGGAACCAACTTGGACTACAGCATGCCAGCTATTGCAGGTCAGTGCATGACGAAACACACTTTGGATGGAGCAAAGACACAGTCAGGGAAGCCTGTCAACAAGAGTCTTATGCCATCGTCTCTACATCTATCACTTGGGTTGCACGGTGCACAGCTGCTGTAACCTCCCTCCTCACTATGTGGGACTGGTGTCTTTCCAGCCCTGGTCTGAGCAGATGATTTGGCAGAAGTCAGGACTTTCTGCCTTCTGAACTTTCCCTCCACGCTGAATGAGTGTCTGTCTCTTGACATGATGACTGATGAAGTGTAAGTTCAGCTCTGACCTAAGGGTACATTTCCTTCCCCATCCTAAAGCTCTGTACCCATCTGTGAACCTCGTACCAGTAATATTTACCATGTGTCTACTGGGAACTGTCGCTATCCAAGGGAGATGTACAGGGAATTTAGCTTTGTGTCACTACTGTCAAAAGCCAGCAGTAGCAACATCAGCACTCTGGAGAAAAAAGGGATTCTTTTGTAGTGCAGTATTTTGTAAGCTGGTAAAAAACTGTTGTTTTTTAGCCCTGATTTCTGTTTTGCAAATGGTGACCGCTCTGTTGCTAGGATTCCTTTGTGCCAAAAACATACCTGCACAGCTTCCCTTGCAACAGCATGTGTGTGCTTCACCAATGGAGGTGACTGGGCACAACTGCTTCACATCCCTCAACTTCCTTACATTTTAGCAAGCATATTTCCCATCCTGTCATAATGTGTGCCTACATACTGTCTGCCTACAAACATCTTTCTTTTCTGGGATTTCCTTTATTTCTGCTTGAAGAACTGTTAAGTATTAGAGTACTGGAAGCTCCTTCTGTCCTGACCTCTGCTTTCTTCTTCTGATGGTATCTTAAGTCCTTGAATACACAAGGATGAAAGGTGTGAAGTAAAAGGCTGCCTTTGTGCTGTACCTCAAGGGGGTCCTATCAGCTGGCATCCAGGTGGATCAGCAAGACATGCCATTTCATAGTTTGTCTTGTCTGATTATAGTCTCTGCCGAGAACGGAATTGAATGCTTCCATTCTGTGCACCTTACCAGCCTGAGACCTTCCCCTTATAGCTCCGGTGAAGGAGGGATGAGATTAAATCTCCACAGGGCTTTACACAACCAGAAACCCAGCAATGCTGGCTCACCACAGGAGTGCAGCTGCCAGAGCAAATGCCTTTCTATTGGTGATGCTACTGACTTGTGTGCCATGCACACAGGTTATTCCTTTTAAACCAAGTCAAAGAGCATCTCTGCTTAGAAGTAGTGTGACAGCCTCTGCCTGCATGAGGTTTTCATTCTTGCAGGAGCTTAATGGCAAAGGAGCAAATGACGTGTTCAAAACATGCAGCTACAACTGTACCATATCCTCAAGGACCGAAAGTAAATTCTCTTTGATGCTTAATGTTTTTCTCCAGTGCTTTCTTTCCCTTATATTTCCTATCCCCTCCATGCTGGCAGCCATGCTGAGAGCACTTTCTATTGGCTCAGCATGAGCTGGGGGTAATGGGCTTCTTGCAGTTTAAGATGGATGGAGGAAGGATTTTATTTCAGGCTCCCCAGGAGAGGATTTATGAGATGGTTGTTGTAATATCTCCTTTTTCCCTCACCAGGCCTTATTACTGATGCCCCGTGCGGTGCCCAGATTGGGTCACATAATGGAGGAGCTCTTCAACCCATCATACACCAGCATCTGGGTTAGCATAGCCCTGCAGGCTCCTTCCTCTTTGTACTAATGAACATCTCACATAGGAGTTCATTTGGCCCTGTGAGGCAGGAAGAATTGTACTCTTAATCTTCTCCTGTGGTTGTCTTTTCTGTAGTCACCTCAGACTCTTTGGGCCAGCTTTTCACCACGATCACCTCAGGACTTGCAAGGTGATATCTGCACCCACATCTATGTTGTCTTCTATTGGAATGCAGATGGAGATCTCCTTGCCCTCATTGCATCATCCTGTCTTAGTGCACAAATGGTGAAGCTGTTCTCTCAGAACACCCGAGGCTGGTCCTGGTGTCAGAGATCTCCTCAGTTATCCTCAATAGCACAAGTGAGGATTCACCTCAGCAAAGTTTTGGTGCGCCTCTCTGTGTTATGTTCTGCCATGTCCATGAGGAACATTTTCTACTGCTCTCCCCTGATTAACATGGAAGAAGACATAGATAAAAAACCTGCTTACATCCAGTCTGGTCACAACACCAATGTGTGATTTGTAGTTATTGATTGTTCTTTACCTTTCATTTATCACACTGGGATATGTTCATCAGAAGTATAAATCCACAAAAGCAAATTCAATTGTGGCTGGCATTAATTTTTCCCCAATTTTTGGTTCTTTCTTCTCTGCTTCTATTTCTCTTCTTCTAGCCCTGTGCCAGTGTTTCTTCCATGTAATTTCCCATGGACAGGAAGACTGTTTGCAAATTAAAACAGGAAGAAAAAAAAAAGACAAGACTGACTCGTTGCTCACGTGAGCAATCCCAAGCTGTGAGGTCACTTTGCTGTTGAAGACAGTGATAAGGTCACCCTGCAGTGCTGCAGCCAGCTGTGGGAGGTGAGCAGAAGCACGCTGTGATGCCAGGCTTTGCCGCGCATCTCTGCTTGCTGAGGCATGACCACAGCATCACCACTGCAGCACAGTGTCACCACTGCGGGACTCTCTGCCCCCTCTTAGCACATCTTTATTCCATTGTAGAGCAGACAGGGCTGTAGATCTGATTTTTTTTTAGAGAAGTTCCCAGCAGAAAGGGAGTATCTGGTGAGGAGGAGCTTCTTTCAGACTGTAGATGGGCTGAGAGGATTGCTGGCTCAGTGGGTCCCTCAGTGCTGACAGGGTCACTCCTTTCCTATATCAATCCTTGCTCAGTTCTTTTCCTGGGCTGGCAGATCCCCATCCTCACCTGCTGCCTCCGTTTCCCTGCCTCGGTGACATCTGCATTGGTGACATCTGCATTCAGAGCATCTCTAGGCTATCCTCGCCTCTCTTCCACCTCTTCACCCCCCCTTCCTGTATTTCCCACTCATTTCTCTATTTCCATTCGGGCCACGTCCTCACTACCCTCTGTTTTCTCTTATTCTTTCATTTCAGACATGATAGCATTTTGCTTCAGCAAAATTGAAGCTCTTGAGGTCAGCCACCAAGGGCAAACATGTTCACACATGGGGTTTCAAAGGACAGGAAACGCTTTTGGCATGATTTCCCTGAAGGAGAATTTGAATGCTTTTGAAATCGGGGAACTCAGATATCTGACTGCAAACCAGACACAGGCGGTCGAACTTGGACCCCAAACTGTCCACAAAACAAGCATTAGAATAAATTCATGCTGTTGCAGCACATTTTCTGCTTATCCAGCTCTTGCTGGAGTTTTCAAGGAGACTGAAGCACTGAATCTGACAGAAGAGGAAAAAGCCATTTTGTCATTAGAAGCTACAGAGAAGTAGTAAACATCCGGCAAAATTATATATAAATTTTTTAAAGGCTAACTGCAAAACAGTTTCATCAGCTTCCTTTGAACTTCACAGGTTATTTCTCTCCTTCTATAAGGGTCAGTTCGGCAGCTTTTGGTTCAAATTTGGTACAGCAGTCCTAATTAGGAGAGTGCAAAACCAGAGGTTTGTAATTGTCAACACAACCACTTGTGTGCTGTGAGTGGCAAAGAAAAGGAAGTAACACTTTGAACCCACACAGCCATGCACCCACTTTTGAAGTAAAATGCAACTACTGATTAATAGTGTATGACAACAAGCTAGGTAATGATGTGCTCTGCTGAAGCTTTGGCAGGGTTTGACTGAGCATCGAGAGCTGCACATGGAATTGCCCCTGGCAGTAGCACTGGAAGTGTGAGAAGCACCTCAATGCACACACAGCACCCACGGCCTTGTGCTGATGACTGATGTTTGGGTTTATGAAGACAATTGCCCTGTATAAGTTAATGGGATATTAGCCATTAGATTGGCAGAGTTATAGAGAAATAATTGCTAGATTTGTCACTATCCACTGTATTTAAGCATAAAATCACTGCTGATAAGATATACAATTGACACAAAGATGACAAGGCTGGTCTGTAACAATGAGCACAGTCCTGCAGAGAGATCTGCTTCATTTGATAATTTAATTATTCAATTCAAAGCCAAATCTGAAGTTACACATTTCAGGGTGGAGAGTGCATACTGTCCTTTTACCTGTCCTTGAAATAGCATCTCAAAAAATACCTAGGAGCAAAGTGGGTGAATGCTTGAATATACACTCCCAAGCCAAAATCTCCTAATACAACTCTTGGAGATTTTTAAAAAAGGTAAAGTGTGTGGAAATTGGGGTGATTTTATGGTTGAGTATAATGCTGGTGAAATGAGTGCTGAAATCCTGCACTTGGAGGATGCACATTAAGAAGGATCTAAAGGTGATAGAGAAAAAGAAGAGCTCCAAAGAGAGCTGGGGAAAAAAAGAAAAAAGCCGTGCAGTGAAGGACTTTGAGACCTTGACCCATTTATTTTGGAAAAAGAAAGCCAAGAGGTGTCATAATTAGAATGGAGAGGCACCTTCAGAGAAAGAAGGCAGCAGTATGAAGAGTCTTTCATTACATTCAGAATGGGAATCCCCGCTGCCATCAATGGGGGCTAAAGTGAGAGAAAATTACAATGGCAGTGAAACTCAATCATCAAACAAATTGCAGAAGGGGTTGTAAGTTCTTAATTTGCTTTTGTCTGTAAAGGAAGTTTTTATGCAAGATGAGCTTTTACCAACTACCAGTCATTGGGCTATACATAGGACTGTAGCATAACACTGCATTGCCTGTGAAGTACACGAGTGAGAGAGAGAAGATGTAGTGTCCCCTGGTCTTAAGATGTAAATGCAGTTTGACTCATAACAAGTTGATAGGAGAAATTCCTACTACTACCTGGGAGTACTAAAGAACTATTGTATCGTAACTATCCCTGCCATCACCTCGTGCAGCCATGCGGTCAGCTGGTGAATCCAGCTATCAGAGATGCTGATGTCCAAATGTCAGCAAAGCAGCCCCCACTGGCAAAACTGAGGCACTAGACGTTCAAGGTAGGCACCTGAAAACCTGAGCTGATGGAAGCTGTCTAGGCTTCTAGCATCCCTTCCATCTCCTCTAACCAGTGGATGCTCACAAAGGGGAGCAAGGATGCCTGCCTCCACCCACACCCCAGCACTCATTGGTTCTTATGTACCCATCAAGAGGAAGAAACCCAGGGACATAAGTCATGCAGAAGCATGTTATTACAGTTCAAATGTGCCTTCAAAGGCGATACTGTGGCATGGTGGGGCAGTTTTTAATGTCTTGCCTTCTTGGTCACCCTCAATGCAGTTGCTTGTAAGCTTACTTAGGATGGTTGTCAGTTACAGTCTAGCTAAGCATATTTTCATGCTGGTGGCTAACAAGTTGTCCAGGGATGAAACCCTGCCCACCCACTCCTCCAGCCCCTGGCCATGCTCTGCTCCAGCTGCTAAGTGCAAAACCACACTTTCTCCTCCTGCTTTCTCCCCACCCCTTTACATTAGGCAAGATTAACTGCCCAAATCTACATGCTATTACAATGCAAAGTAATTTTTAATGATTTTAATGACTGCTGCTGTACCCAGAAGCCGATCTGGATGCTGCAGAGCTGGGACAAGTGTGGGTTTGGTGTGCCGGTTCCACACTGGTCCCTTCATACAGGCGTTTGATCTTGGGTATCTGCCATCTGAGGGTGGCTTTGAAGGCAATTGCCGTTTCAGCCACTGCCAGTGTGCTTTCTCATTTGCAAACTAAGTTCTGCACAAAAGTTCCTTGAAGGAGAAATAACCAAAATGTTGCCAGCCTGGAAACTCCTGTCTGCTGCAGGTGTCGGTTGAATTTCCAGTTCTCTGTGAGCAGCTAGGGCTTTCGAGACTATTTTCCAGCAACTACAGCAACTAATTAAATAGCATCTATCATTTGGTGTCTTGGAAGATTTCATACCACCAGACAACAAACAGAGCTCAGGAGAACATGGAGCTCCCTCTCCATTTTGAGTAGGGCACAGACCCAATGCTCTGCCTGAGATTTTTTTTGGAAAGGACCAGTCAAAAAGCCCCAGTACAAAGGCAGGATGGGACCAAGAGCAGCTCAGGGGAGGGTTGCCCCAACTTTTCATGTTTTGGGCTCAAATCTGTGAGTTCTAGTTTGCAAATAAGGTTTCTGAGTTTTTGCATGTTATGGGACAGTCACTGCTTGCCTCTGGCTGTAGAGCTTGCTGTCCTCAATTTCTTCAGTTACATTTGTCTTCTAATATATTCCAGGGGGTTAGGGTTTTGCCCCACATCAAACTGACACAGCAGCCGCAGCATTCCTCAGAGAACACAGCTTTCATTCGCCGTCTGGCCAAAGTTATCATGGAAATTGTTAGTTTCCTTAAGCATTTATTGTAGTTGTCCCAAAATACAGGCTTACCCTGTTCTGATCTGAAAGACTGTGCTTGGAAAGGAGAAAATTCCGCATACTACCACAAACACCATGTTTGCAAGAAGTTGGTATGTTAATTAATAAAGTCTGGGAGCCACTGGCTTAGCATACTAATGAATTTGTCATGCAAAGATAGATGGAAAGATACATTTCGTTATTAGACTTTTGAATGTGTAATGCCTTTATTGTAATTATTTGTTGCATTTCCTGTCTTTCTTATGAACACACTGTTATTATTTCTAACACTATAGTAGAGTTAGACAATTGTTTCAGCAAAGGGAAGGAGAAATAATGAGATATAAGCCAGAGGAACATAGTCAAGACTCGAAATGAGAGGGACAGCCAGTGGGGTAGACCCTAGAGGAGATATCCTTTTGTAACTGAGGACCTGCAGAGAATGAGATCTAGTCAGCAGCAAAGAAGAGCCTTTTTCCCAAAGAGTTCTGAACACGAAGGTTGGGCTGAACTGACTGATAGGTGTGTGTAAATCTGAGAGGTCTGGCTGTAGGCACTATGGCTGCATGTTCTCACTAATGCCAGGAGAGAAGTTGCATTTCTTACAAGCTACAGTGAAAACAGTGAAGGTAACCCATCTCAGGAAGATCCAGCCCTCTCTGCACAGGGGGCTGATGGCCCTTTTTGAGGTGTCTCCACAGAGCAAGCCTTGGAGCAGCCGCCAGCCCAGCTCTGATCGAGACTGGTGAGACCAGAGTCACCCTCTTCCCCAAAGTGGGGGTGGCATTTTGTGCGGCTAAGCACATAAAGAAGCATCTGCCAGCTCTCAGACTCCAGTAGGGCCACTGATAACCCTAACCAGCAGGGCTGGTTGAATCAGTCCTTGGGTAGGAGCCAAGCTGTGGGTTGCAAGTTGGACCACAGAGCTTCAGAGATCAGAGAAGTTATTAGTCAAAGGGAAGCAAGGTAAAGGAAAGGAGAGGATTGCAGTGCCTTTGGCAAATAGCGCCTTAACTGAAACAGGACAGCCTTCACATGGCTGCATGCAGGGCCAGGCTGTTGGGGTTCCTGATGTATTTAAGCACATACTTTACATTACAACTGACTACTAGACATCCTTAGATGGGTCCATAGGGAGAAGCCTACATTGGTCAGGAATGGCACTGGGACAAGAGTTTCTGGAGATCAAATTTTTTTGTGACTGGATGTAGACTCAAGAATTCACCCTGCAAAACTCCCATAAGTAGTGACTGCCTAAAGCCACTTCCTCGCTTTCCTTGAGACTTCCTGCAAAAAAGTTAGGGAAAACAGCCTTATTCCTTCTTATACTGAAGTCTTTTGTCTTCTCTGCTTGCAGCAAAGGCATATAACCGGCTTTGTTCCTCTGCATCCATTTTGTTAGTCACAAGAATACAGTCCAAAATAATTATTCTTCATTTTGACACACAAATATACATAAAAGGCTTGGGATAAGAATAGAAATCTCTATAGGCTCCTTCTAGATGCATCAGGAAGAATAAGGAGCCAAATTCTGCCCTTCCTTGCTGCAGATGAATGCTGTTGCTCCCTAAAATGAATAAAATTGTTCTGCACTTGCACAATGTCAGATTAGAAGCTAAGAAATCAAAACCGAACCCTGTGAAGTCTAGTTTGGCAATGCTCACAGCAAGCCATAAAAACCTCTATAGTTACTCAGAAGTGGCTCTCTGTTCCAGAAAAAAAAAAAAAAAAAAAAAAAAAAAAAAGCAGTATTAAATCTGATCTGATAGCCCTGCAAGGTTAGGTGCCAGTGCCTCCATCTCATTGAGAAAACAGTAAATTCTTTCTAGTGGTGCTGTGCTACTATTTCCTGAGTCATAAGATGCTGGTCCTTAAAATCCTGGGTGATTCAAGCTTGCTTACAGAATCCTAACTGCTCTGGGTTTAGGAAAAGCTATACTAGGGGAGAACCTTATCCCAGTAAAAAAAGAGAAGACATTTCCCAAACCTAGCATCTGCTGGCATCTGTGAAGTAGTTTGATGCATTAGAGGTGGTCCCCTGGGAGAAGGAGTAGTTGCATGCTTCTATTTTTGCATGAAATCAGGCTCAGCAGAGGGCATGATGATGCACAAATATCAGCATGTCATGCTGTCTTTTTCTCAGACTTAAGGAGAGGCAAAGGACGGCAGTGACGAGAAGGATGAGTTTAGCTCTACATATTACCTACTGGGTGAGCAGGGGGTCTCATGTCACATGCTTTCTACAGACCAGCTGCTGCCAGCCAAGGGTATAACCCGTGCTGCTACTGCTCTTTGCAGAGAGAGAACTCTGCTTCCGCTAGCTGCTTGGCTGGATTTCATGCCTTTTATTATAGCCCAACATAGCACGACAACGCAGCTGATTCACTGCAGCATCACAGGGGTAAAACCACAACCACTTCATCTTGGTGAGCATAGCAGGAATACAAGAATGCAAACTCCCTCTCCACTCCCAGCCTGACTTTTGTGACTTCAAAGAGAAGGATATGCAATATTTTAAACGTTTACTCACAGACCCTCAGCCGCAGTGGTTGAACCTTTCGGTTATTTTAGGTAGGAACTTGTCTTCTAACCAGCCTGAAGCTATGTGCACCTGTAATCCTGACAATTTTTTCAAATAAATGTGCTCGAATCTGGTAATTTTCCTGATGGCTCACCTCCAAGAGAATGGTGTCAATCACCCAGTAGGTTTCAGGGCTGGGGCTGAGTCAGCTCTGACTCAGTCAGTAGCTCCAGCTTTGCCAGGCACTGGAGCTCTGCATTGGTGCAATCCATTGGGCTGTGGCCCCACAAAGGACACTGTTCCCCAAGTCTGCAGCAGCATAGTATGAGGGGGAAACCCACAGCCCTGCTCCAAAACCTTCTTGGCCCTGTAGTAAGGTGTGTAGATGGGGATGGGTGCTGGCTCCTTGCAGGGTGCAGAATCTGAGGACCCGTCTCACCCTCATCAGGATGCCCATCTGACCTGAATGTGGGCATTGCCATATGAAGGACTTCCTTCCTGGGAGCTGGAGGAAGCAAGGAAGTGGTTTTGTCCACAGACCTCTGTCCTGTCACAAATTCTCTGGCAAAATAGTTAATATTCCCATTTCTATGAACTAGGGTGGTGTCCCCATCCTCAGGCAGTCAAGAGCAAACCCAGTCTGGAAAGCAAAAGGCACCATATGTACTATGTAAAGCAGTGCGACTGACAGGTTCCTCTCTTTGTCTTTCTCCCTTTATCCTTGGTGGTGTGATTTGAAGCAACGCCCTGTGAAGCAATCCCTGAGTGCCTGCATGTGCAGAGAGTCACACTGGAAATGCCTCCTCCTCTCCATCCTCATGTATGGTTGCCTGGGAGCAGTGGCCTGGTGTCAGCTGGCCCGAGTCACCAAGCTCAGCTTCGACAGCTCCTTCAAGGGCAAGTCCATGATCTACCATGACAGTCCCTGCTCAGATGGCTATGTCTACATCCCACTGGCCTTCCTTTCCATGCTGTATGTGGTGTACTTGGTGGAGTGCTGGCACTGCCACGTCAAGAGAGAGCTGCAGTACAAGGCTGATGTGGACAGTGTCTATGAATGTATCAGCCGCATGCAGCAAGCCACTCCATGCATCTGGTGGAAGGCCATCAGCTACCACTTTGTACGGCGAACCCGGCAGGTAACACGGTACCGCAATGGTGATGCCTATACCACCACCCAAGTCTACCATGAGAGGGTCAACACTCATGTGGCCGAAGCTGAGTTTGACTACTCTCACTGTGGATACAAGGACATCTCCAAAGAGCTCCTGGGCCTGGAGAGCTACACAGCCACCAAGCTGAGGTTCACCAAATGCTTCAGCTTTGCCAACATCGAGTCTGAGAACTCTTACCTGACACAAAGGGCTCACTTCTTCACAGAAATAGAGGGGCTGGATGACTACATGGAGGTAAGGGAAGGCATGCAGCTCAAAAATGTGGACTTCAAAGAGCTCATGATGGCCTACGGGGACCCAGATCACCTCCCATGGTATGTGTCTCACTATGCTTTCTGGGTGGCAGCCATCCTGATGATCTCGTGGCCTCTCAGGGTACTCATAGAGTATCGGACTGCATACGTCCACTACCATGTGGAGAAGCTTCTGGGCCTGGAATACACAGCACCCGCCATGACGGAGGAGCCCCTCTACCGTTACCGCATGCCCCGGGATGCCACGCAGGACAGCACAGAGCTGGAGTGGCACATCTGCACCAACCGGCAGCTGATCCCCAGCTACTCGGAGGCCATGCTAATGGACCTGGCCGACTCCCCAGCGTACAACAGCTACACAGTGTGTCGGTACAGTGAGGTGGCCCACGGCTGTGAGCGCTGCAACCGTGCCTCCAGCACCTCCTCCATCTTCTCACGCCATGCTTTCCACAGCTGCAGTGGCAACTCCCGTCTGTCCCTCAACACCAGCCGCTTCTCCCTCTGCCGCGTCCATGGCTCCCACAGGACAGGCCTCTGGCGGAGCCGCAGCAGCAGCATTGCTGACCGGGGCTGCCATGATGAGCAATGCTGCTCCTACTCCAGCCAGCTGGCTGTCAATGAGAACCCCCCTACCTACCACGACGCCCGCTTCTTCCCTGTCTTGATCGTGCATAGGCCGGAAGGGCACGATGGACAGCCCTTCTATGTCAGACGCTCCTCCTGTTTAGAAACATCTCTGTGATGGGCTCTCATGCTTTCTCAGCTCTTCAGCTCTGGAACAGCTTCACTGCTGTGCTTGCAGAGACACCACCAGCCTGCAAGTGTCAGTCAGCAGGACGAGCTTTCAGTTCTTCTTCTTGGCATTGCATGAGGATATGGTCACCCTGCCAAGTGGCCCACCTCATTTCTAAAGCTTCTCTCCCTCCTCCTATTCATCTCCATGTTTATTTTTCCCCTTCTTTTCACTCTTTTACTCCTCACTGTTTCTTTGTTTCTTGAGTCTCTGCTTCTCCTCCTATCCCACTCTTTCTTTTACATTTCAGTCAGTATTTGAAAGCTGTTTCCATGAGAGGATTTAAAAAGCCTGTGTTTTGCAATGCATTTGCCCTGCAAGGTAGGAAACTCAAGCGACAGCAAGGCCAAGCAAGATACTGAAAGGCCTGCAGCCAGTCAGTGTCAAGTCAGAAAGAGAATTCAATTCTGCAGGCTCTAAGTCACCTGCTGCAAACCCCAAACAAGGCTTTTTAAAAAATTATTTCTGCCAGTCTTTTTGCCCCTTCTTTCATTTATTGTCTCTGTTTTTATACTTCCTCTTCTCTCCCTATTCTCATCTTCCTTCTTTGTTTTTGTTTCTCTGCTTTCCAATTTCTCATTGCACCTTTCTGGGGTTTTGTCAGTGAGGGTATGTTTCAGCCCATAATTGTCTTTTGTTGCCCCAAAACAAGGTATTTGCAGCACAGATTTCAGTGTCCACTGACACAGGAAATGTCCCTGAGAAGTGCTGAGGACATTCACCGCAGAGTAGTGATACACAAACAAAGCAAAAAGCATGCCTTTTGCTAACCATGCCCTGCCTGGTCTGCAGCAGATACTGCTGCATTTCCAGATGTAGTTAACCTCCTTCAGCTCCACCAGTGTTAGCAATCGTCAAGAGCCGTAATGTAGATCAGTGCCCTGCTAGTGCCACTATTTTTAAGACTGTAGATCTGGTTTGTGGTTATTTCATTCCTACCACTTGCTTGGAGCTGCAGGGACTGGCAAGGAGGAGAGACGTCAGGGAGGAAAAGGTGTTAATCCACTACAGCCCACTCACTGATGGTCTGAAGGCTTTTCCTGCAAGGCTCCCTGCGAGTGGGTGCAGAGCCTTCAGTAAGGTGTGAGATCAGCCTGGCATTGTCACCAACAGGAGGGGTGGCTGGTGCTTCCAAGAGCCAGGGACCAGCCCGGGGGCTTCTGGCCATGCTCAGGATCCCCAGGGCCTCAACAGGTGCTGAGCAAGCTCTGCAACATTTCATCACGTGGGTAGCTGAGGTGGGCACCAACTTGCAGGAGAACCCAACACAATCTCAATACAGTAACTACCCAAACCAAGGTGTTGTGCCTCCCTATGGTAGGTAGGTCAGAAGCTGATCCCTCAAAGGGACTAGCAACAAATGTTTCCTCCCGAGTCAGTTCTGTGTGTATCTGTGTAATAAGAGATTTGTAAAGTCTGATTAGTATGTGTAGATTATATGTAACTGCATATGGTGATTTCTTATGGCATTGACTGTTGCACTATGTTAAATACATTTTGTTTTGGTTTGATGACTGTTTTGATGCACTGTTTATTTCAACTCTGGAAGCAGAGACATTGCTTTCACATGGGCAGTACCTGGCTAACACACTGCGGAGGATGGCACCATCAGGAGGGTTGTTTAAATTTGTATGAGCCAATCTTTTTTAAAGTAAACACTGTATGTATGATTTATGTGACATTTTCATTCTGACAGCTTGGCATTTACTGTGAAAGATATGTAACACATAGGATGTGTTAGTTTGTCACCTCTAAAAAAGAATAACCATTCTAGACACGAGGAAGAAACCAGGTTTGGGCTTAGGATAATGATTATTGTTGGACTAGGGCCAAAATCCTGAAGTCGATAGAAGTCAAAACAAAATCAAAACTTAGACCCACCCCACAATGACCCAGTCCTGTTCCCTATTGATATCATGGCACTCCTGGCGGAGCTGAGAGCCTGGGATAAGGATAGGATCAGACCCGACCTCCAGGCTCAGATTTGTCTCTGGTTTACTGGAGTAAAGGCAAGCCTTGCATAGGTTTCCCTCCTCTTGTCTTCACACACACAGAAAGTTTAAACCAGCACATATGGAAGATCTGAAAGCTGGAGGAGGCTGAAGCCTCAAGAAATAGAGAGGCTGGAATATTTCAACACTGCTTCTGACTGAAGGAGGTGTTAGGGAAGAAGATGAGAAAGAAAGGAAGAGATGGTAGAATAACATAAATTAGAAGGGAACAGAGTTCAGATGCAGCTCAGATGAATGAGCAACAGAAATCAGTTACAGCAGGCTCAGGCACAGAGGCAGGTTGTGCAGCTGCTACATCTACCTGCAACTTTAAATACCATTCCCATGCCTTGCCATGGCCTGCTTAGTCTGATGTGTATTTCAGGACTGAGTGTTATATTTGGGTCCTCAGAAGTGGCCACATCAAACAGTGTTATTATCCGACATGAACAAGCTCTAGCAATCCCATTATTATGATGGACTGGGCAGAGAAAGGAGACAGTTTATGCCAAGTTTAACCTTTGCAATGTGCTCAAAAGCTGCTGCAATATCCAGAGCTCTTGGACTGTGTCCTTGTGAGAGGTTGAGAAGCCCAGAGGAATTTATTTCCTTACTGCTCATGGTCTAGCCCAGCTTTGGGGCACTTATTTGAGAACTATTCTCTAAGGTGTAAACAGCCCCATGTAGAGCTCCCTGCTGTTACACACCACGGCTGCTGGTAGAAGTGACTGGAAAGCTGGGAGCAGCTCCGGGCTGGCCTTGAACCAGCTGGCTTCAGCGAAGGGCCTGTGCAGGGAGCACCTGATTGGCCATCTCAGGGCTCCTGCTCACAGAGCATGGCTGCTCCTGATGCCCTCAGGAATCACACTGTTGTCACCCACTGCTGCAGCTCCAGATATGGTAGAACTGTTGCCACAGCAGAAGTAAGGAGAAGAGGAGGGCACGGAAGCCACCCGTGTGCCTCAGTGCTGTGTCCTTTGCCTTAATGCAGCACCACCATCACCGGTGTCATGACCTGCAGTACAAAGCCACACTGATTAATGCAGCAACACCAATGGCCAGGAGAGAGTATTTGTCTTCAATTCCTAAAAGCATTTTGGAATCACCAGTTTCTCAGATTCTGCACAGCAGTGCTGCACTCCTCTGTAAGTTTTCCCACAGCAGTTTGCACTCCAACTGGCAACGCGTGCCGGATCTTGGTCCAATTTCCATGCAGTTCTTCCTGTTGAAATAAAGCCCTTCTCAGACATTCTGAAGCCAGATCCCCCGCTACTGACAATTCCAATTGTTCCTCTGCTTCCAGCAAAGCGTGACTGCCTCCTACCAGCCCAGGGCGCACAGGAAGGCCTTCCCACTGCCATCTTACGACTCTGTCCCTCTGTCCCTTCCCCACCAGCCCCAGGAAGGCTCCTCATTGTGCCCAGTGCCCCAGTGCAGATTGCAGGGGCACAGAGAGTTGCAGGGCCACCAGTTAAGTGCTGTAGTTGCTGCTGCGGAGCTGAATGCTGCACCGTAATGACTGTGCTTCTTATGGCATCTTTCAACTGAGATTCTCACCATAATCCCTGTGAAAAGACAGTGCCAGATTTTGTTTCGTCAGTGACTTTCCCCACACTTTGCGGGTCACTTTGTGAGAGCCGAGATCTCCTCAGCCCTCCTCTTGCCCTCGCAGCAGCAGAAAGGAGGCTGAGGGTGCACATCCCTGCAGGAAGGACGGACGGAGCAGGGGTGCTGAGGTCTGCGGTCCGCACCAGAGACTTGGCTGAGGGGGGCTGAACCCCCATCATCCCCTCTGCCCGGCGAGGGCGGCTCCCGAGCCACGCTGCCCTCCGCTCCCACACGGAGGCCCCGAGGGAAGTGGCGTCCTCTCCCCGATGCCCCGTGCGCGCCAGCCCTTCGGTGGTGCTGCGGGAACGACCTCTCTCGGCCCCCCCAGGCCCCATGGCGCTGCCCGCCTCGGGCCGGGCTAGGAGAGGCCGGTGGCGGCGTCGGGGCGGTGATTTTCCGCTCCAGGGGCCGCTCATGTATATTTATTTATGCCGTGATGTCAGAGGGGGACCACGGCTCGCGATGACCGCCCGAAAGCGCCATTTCCTGGCGGAGAAGGCGGTGGCGGAGGGCCGGGCCCGGCCCCGGGGGAGGAGCCGCGCGGCCGCGCGCCGACAGGGGGAGAGTGCCCGGCACTGAGCGCCCAGCGGCGGAACCGTGCCGCGCCGCGCAGCACCGGGAGCGCCGCTGACCCGGCCGAAGCCGCCGCGGAACTTGGAGCGTTCCCGCAGCGTCGAAGGGCGGCCCGGCGGAGCCGAGGAGCCGGGGGAGGATGGTCGTGCTGGAGCGATGGAGCTGAGGCGGAGCATGGCGCTGCCGCGGCTCTTCTTGCTGGGACTGTGGGCTGCGGCGCTCCGGGACGGCGCCGTGGCGGCAGGTGAGGCGCTGACAGCCCGGCGGGGACACGGGGCCGACGCCGCCACAGGTGGCCGGGTCTTAACGTGCCCGCGAGGCCGGGCTGCGGTGAGCGGGAGCCGCGGTTGGCGGCGGGCTCGGAAAGCCTCGGGGGCCGGCGGAGGCATCGCCCCGGAGCTTGCCTCGCTCGGGTCTCTTCGGAGGAAAGCCGGGCGCGAGGCGTTCCCGGGCGGCTTTTGCTGGTGTTCTTTCTGAACTGCTTTCCCGAAGTTTCACCTCCGGGACCGCTCAGTGCCCGGCGGGCGGGAGCGGCGGCGCCGCGGCGGGACGGGACGGGCAGCGGCCAGCCGGAGCGGCGGGCACGGCGGGGCACGGGAAGCTGCCCGCAGCGCGCGCGGACAGCGGCCGTCTCCCCCTCGCTCCAGAAATAACTTCAGCAGACCGTGCTTCTGTTCCCAGCCATCAAAAGATTCAGCTGTCTCAAGAGTTTGTTTTTTAAAAAACTACCACAGGCAGATCCGCTGCCTTTGTGTTTGACAGCCGGTGTGTTCTTTTGCTGTCAGTTCCGTCTGTTGGCGAGGAATGTGACATAATTTCATTTCAAGCAGCCCTGCAGGCTGCAGCGGGAGCCGCTGGTGCGGATCGGCTCGGAGGAGCCCCGCGGGGTGAGGTTGTTCCCTGTGCTGCCCGAGTGCTGTCAGATGGGAAGGTGTGAGCGGAGAGTAGAAGGAGGAAAGGGAGGTGTTCACATTAACTTTGATCGCCTCTGTGCTCCCTCCCGATAACTGCAGGAAGGGTGCTGCAGATTAGGCTGCATTTTGTCAGAAACGTGTGAATTTACCAGAAGACTCTGACCTGTATTTCCTCATTTTAGTCGGTACTGACTGGGGGTTCGTTATACTTAGACGATGTGGAGAATTACATCTTGGGCTGAATGCTCACACTGTATGTTAAATTCCTCCAGCGTTACTTAGTGTGGGAACCGAAACCATAAAGGGTCTCTAATGACACTTCATTGTTTAATTTGTGGCTAACTTTTCAGCAGAGCCAGCCTGGGGAGTCCGGGTAGCTTGCTTCTCCTTTGAGGCACCTGAGGTGAGAGAGTGCTGGTCAGTGTCCATGTGCTCAGCTGCCTGCCCATGCTGGTTTGCTGTAGCACAGAGAGCTTTTGTGCAGCTTTCAGCTTTCCTGTTTTGCTCCAGCGCTGAGCAGTGGCAGGGAGGCTGTTTTCTGGCACGCACAGAGATATGCAATTTGTGTTACAGATGAGTTAAGTAATGTGAGATTAGATCATCCTCACCCAAGGTGATTAAATCCTTAGCCCTGCAAACCAGTTGCAGAGCCTAACCTAAAGCTAGCTTACTAGTTTTGCTGTGCTTTTTGTCAATTTTCTGAATTAACAGCAGCAGGTATGCAAAAACACAGTGTGCTGGCAGCAGCTGTTAGCAGCTGGTGGGACTCCATGGGGGAACATCCTGCTGCCAGCATTCAGGGCTGCTTGGGGTGCTGGGCTGCACACTTTCCCTGCTGCTGCAGGAGTTGTGGGGCTGGGGGGGAGTGGCATGCAATGCACCTCTGTGTTTGGTCACCTTTGGGTGTGATGGAGTTGTAGAGCAGCAGGGCTGCTGGCTCAACAGTGCTCTGTAGGGCAGTGAGGCATCCTGCAAGCAGCTGGCAGCCAGTGCCTGTAATGTGTGGTGCTTGCACCAGAGAGGGGGAGTGGTGGGGTGGTGTTGTTGGTGTTTGTTTTTGTTGTCTTTTCCTGAAGGATGCGGAAGCCGCTCTCAGGACATAATATTGAGCTGGGCTAGACCTGTTCTGATCTGTCGGTCCTGTGCCACTGCATAGGAAATGGCCACTCTCCCTAACAAAACCAGCTTCACATTTATTTTCCACATTCCACCTTTCCCACGGTTTCCTTTGATCCTCTGGTTCCTTTTTTATTTGCCATCTTTCTTAAACGTGCTCCTCCAGCTGGCTTCCGTGCTCTCTCATGGTAACACATTCCATAGATGCACTCTGCTTGAGGGAAGCACTCCCCACCCACCCACCCACACACATTGCTCTGGGCCAGATGCCGATTGCTTCTGCGGCAGCGTGGCAGTGAGCAGCTTCACTGGCGCTGGTCCTGCTGCTTTAGGGTAGCAGCTCTATGACCCGAGCACAGCACAGTCCTTTGGCCGGGGCCAGACACTGGGGAGGCTGCTGGGGCACACGTTTGCGTTGGGTGGCAAATCCCTGCTCAGCAATGAGGTGTGCTGCAAAACAGGCTTTGCTTTCACAGGTCTTGTAAATGGCAGGGAGGCTTCCTGTAACACGGAGGAGCTGTGTACACTGAATAACATGGCATAATTGAGTCTTTCTTGCGTCCCAGCTCTTTTCAGATGTGTACAATGGAGCAAGCAAGATGCTTTCTTAGCAGCACAGGAGCTCTGTAACTGAAATGAAAGCAGGGGAGAAAGAGGGAGGTGTGGTACTGCAGTGAGAATGTGCTTAATATAGCTGGACCGCAGGCATGGCCAAACTGTGGCCCTTTGGGCTGGTTCTGCCTGGTAGCATTACCTAGTGCTGAGCAAGCAGAGCTGGGAGCAGCCCCATGTACAGACTGAGCACCATCTCTCTCCGCTATAGCAATCTTGGTGCCTTTGGCTGTTGCCAAGCAGAGGCAAGACTGCTGCTCTATTTGCAGAGCATTCTGGTAGGGTATGTAATTCCAGAGCGCCAACCTGGAGTAATTTGCTGTACTCCAACCCCCCTTTTTTCTGGGGGTGGGGAGGAGTAGTATTTTTCTTTTAGGTATGAAGTTTACAGGATCTCCAATCAAATTAAAGGTGTCCCAGGGTCAACCCGTCAAACTAAATTGCAGCCTGGAGGGAATGGAAGATCCCGAGATGTTGTGGATGAAAGATGGAGCAGTGGTGCAAAGCGTAGACCAGGTGTACATTCCAGTAGATGAAGATCACTGGATCGGCTTCCTCAGGTACACCAGATGTGGAGAAGGAAGACTATCATGGAAGCTATTGCAGTGTTCTGCTGTCAGCTATAGCTTTGTGACTGCAGTGACCTCGGTGGGCAGGGTCCTTTGGCCTGCAGTTCAGCATATGGCTAAGGCATAACTGAGAGCAGAACTGAAGCCACTGAAGGCTGAAGCGATACACTGGAACCCTACTGGTTTCCTGACTGCTGTGCTAACAGGTGCTTTGCTAACACTTGTACTGCTTGAGACATGACTTCAAGGTGAAAGGCTGTTCTTGCCTTGTTCGTTCATCTTGCTCTGCTGCGCAGCTGGAAGACTAATGCCTGACTTACAGGTTCTCTCTCTCTTGTACTCTGTTTTCTTTCTCTCTCTCGAGCTGTCAGTCTGCCTGAGGGGTGAGCCTTGTTCATTGAAAGGGAGATTCCCAGGACTCCATCTGCTTTCTCTCTTTGAGGAAGTGTATTTGGCATCTGAACCTTCCCTGAGTTATTTTGCAGAGATTTTTCTAATATGTTTACTCCACACGATACCAGGCCTGCCCTGCTCAGAGGCTCAAGAACTCCCTTCTGCAGCGCAGCTTTCTGCGAGCTTAATGCAGCAGGAGGTGAGTGTTGGTGAGTTCTTGAAGTGAGTTAAACAGGATCCAAGCCTCTGGCTCTTTTTCTTTACGTAAGGAGAGTTTGTACAAGCAAGCATGCCATCACTCTGAGGGCTCAAAACTGTTAACTGACTAAGAATAAATCTTCTGAGCTGAGGCTTCTCCTCTTAGGTCTCTTGGTGTGGCATTGCATGGAGTCTCCAGTTCCAGCCACTAAAAATTTTGTGACTTGCCTGTAATAAATGTTCTCATAGGAAAAAAAAAAAATGCCTCTATGCCTTGTGAAACTGTTGCATAACGTTATGTTATGGAAACAGTTTGTCTTGAATCTATACCATTTACTTCTTCCCGTTCTGCTTTGCCTCTGTCAATCTGATCTCTTCTCACATCTTGCTTTTTTCCACTGAGAATTTTCTGCAGCCCCAGGGCTAAGTTAGGGTGCTAAATCCAGATGTCTCCATGTTTCTCTCCTTTTTCTTTTCTGCTACTGAACTGGTCATTTCTCTCCACTGCGTGACTCTGCAATCGCTGTGTTTCAGAACATGTGTCTGAATGGGCAGGACTGCTGCTTCCAAGGGAAGGTACAGCTCTGAAAATCAGGCTGTAATGGGACCATTGTGTGTATTTCACCAAATACTCTCCCTTTTCAGTCTTCCGTCCTGATACATCTTTCCCTGTCTCCAAGAAGGACTAGTGTTAGGAAAGTGGGTCTCAGATGTGCTGAAGATCCCTGCATGGCAGTAGGCACATGGCTGCTCATCGTGACGGGGCAGTAGACATTGCTATAATGACGGGCACTCAGAGTCACACTGGTACCTTTGGTAGCTGTAGCAGCTTTGGGACCAAATTCTGCCTTACTCACTACGCTGTCTTCATATCAGAAGCAGCTGAGATGCTGCAGATATCCAGTGGTGGATGGAGGAGCAAAATTTCTCCTATGAACAGCTCAGTTGCCACAACTGCTTTCCCCTGTTTAGGTGCATGCTTTCAGAAGGAGAGTTGTTGCTAAGCAAGTAACAGTGTAGAAAGGTTTGTAGGGTGAGGTCAGGGTGTGGAGTAAGCCGTGTAACCTCTTCAAAAGCACAAGCTGAGAGCTGCAAGTTGTTTTGCAGTGTGAAATGCTTTAGAATAACACTGAGCACAGTGAAGTGACCTATTTATTCCCACAGGAAGCTGTCCAGGCACCTAACTGAGGAAGAACAGTTGGGCTCATTGGAGGCGTGTGATTTGGAGTTTTCCGCTAGTTCAGGCACTGTGGGCTGAGCTGTTGCTCTCAAGGAGTAGATAGTCACGACTCAGGATCAAGGAGAGGACCGACCTCTTGCAGTTCTCTAAGGACACAAATTACAGGTTTTCTGCAAGGATATTTCAGAGAGAGGTTGTCTGCTCTGCTGAGGATCCTTCCATCCACTCTAGGGAGGAGCCTCCTTTCTCCACTGGTTTCCATGTGCTTTGTGCTGGCTATTGCCCTCCTCCCCAGAGCTGGCTGCATTTCTGTGGCTGCTGTCTGTGCATCTGGTTTGCCAAATTCTAGAGGGTCCTTTGGGGCAAAACATGCTTTATCCACATAAAATATCGATATGGCTTTTGACTTTTTTCAGCCTGAAATCCGTCGAGAGGACAGATTCTGGGAAGTACTGGTGCCAGGTTGAGAACGGGGGGAAGAAGGAAGAATCACAGCAAGTGTGGCTCATAGTGGAAGGTAAGGAGGAGTAGTAGTGCTGGTTTCCTTTCAGACTGACCCATCAATATACTTCAGGTGGAAGTGATGAGAATGGTTTGCTCGAGTGACAAGCTTCTTTGCTCTGAACCACTGCTGATAACTGCAGTGAGGTCGCTCCAGAGCAGGACTAAGAAATGAAAGGGTAGTAGCTTTGAGGAAAGGAGCTGTCAGTTTATTTGCCTTCTGGTTTTATTTTGGCACATTTCCCTCCAGTCCCTCAGTCCACCGTTGCTTTGGTCTTCAAATAGTTTATAGAATAGGCTGAAAGGGATCCATGGGGATCATCTGCTCCAGCCTTCTTCTCAAAGCAGGGCTTCAGATGGTTCTGTGTATTGGTCAAACAGATCCTTGAGGGCACAGTACAGCTTTAACCCAGTGCTGAGAGCTTCGGGTGAAGCACTGTACATCAGCGCTTCATAGACACACCTTGATGTGGCACCGTTTGCCTCGCCTTATCTGACAAAATACAACTTGTGGGTAGTTGTCTAAAAGTTACCTGAAGCAGAGTGGTTTGGCGGCTTCTTATTGCCTGTATTTCATTTCTCTTAAGCCTTGTTAAGTCCTTGGAAGCTGGTAGTAATAGGATGGTGCAATATTTGATGAGGCAGTTGACGGGAACAGTGTATTTGCATAGAGAACTGGATTCTTGGGTGTAATTAGTAACATTTTGGGCCAGAGTTTGATCAGTGCTTTTAAAGAGGGGGCATAGGTTGGGTGCCACCGAAGATGGTGTCGTTTGGATGGCATTTTACAGCAGAGGTCTTGCTCATTCAGAGCTGTGGAAACATTCGTAGTGGTTCTCGTGGGAAGAGGAGTGTTGTCCTGCAGTTGTCTTCATGAGTTCCAGGGGTTTGTTCACCTAAAACTTCAGGCACAGCTCCACCTGAGAAACATTACTTGTAGCTTAAAATTTGCTTTTGTATGGGGTTTCTATTTCTCTTCCAATTGTCATGGCCCATTCCAGAGGTGGTTGCATTTGCATGGTGGGTGCATTAGGAGTGATTGGGTAGCTCAGTATGCTGAGCAATCTGAAAAACAAAGGAGCCCTTCTGGATAATATAGGCAGAAAAGAACAAAGTCACAAAAACCAGCTGCAGCTAGAGAAGGGGGAGTGCTGTGAATGAAGGCCAAAGCTTACAGCAGAACGAGCTAAAAATGCATCTAGTCATTTTTATGAGAAAAGCAAGTATGACAGAAACTAGTTAAACTTGAACTGAGTGTGTAGTCATGTGAACTGGAAGGTAGTGGAAAAAGATAAAAAATTAACAGAAAATTAAAAGAAGTGATGAAGGGTGGATTTAAAAATAACAAACTGAAACTAGCTGCTGTTAGCGTAAGAAAATGCTTGGGAATGCAAATGCCTGTCAGTCCCACCTTCACTGTTATCTCTGAGTGTATTTCTTCCTTGGGCATGCCAGCTTTATCTAGAAGTGATTTGCTGTTTTAATAGTGACTGTTCTCCTCTTTGACTGAGGGGGAATCTTTTCTGGTCACATACACAGCCCTCTGTAGGTGTTGACACCCTTCACTATGCTGTACAGTGCAATAGTAGACTTGGGGATCTAACTTACAGTGAGATATGTAATATCTGTGGGTGGAGATTCACTTAGTCTTTATCAGACAGAAGTTGGTGTTTGAACTGTGTCTGTAATACAATGCAAATGTTTGATTGTATGAAACACTCCTCAGAATTTACAAAAACAAAATGACTGAGAATGTTTCTGGTGTAGCAACTAGATTCTGGCTTTACTAAGAAGGTGATAGTGTTTGATGCTTGAAGAGGTAATCCAGAGGCATGCTCTAGAGTGACCATCTGAAAATAAGGATTATCCTTCTTATAGAACTTTCCCTCTGAAATTACACCCCTGACCACGGGGCTGTCCCTGAGGCTGCTGACCCCCAATATGCCTATGGAGTCAGCACCCCAGCCTGACACACACAGATAGGTTCACCTTAATACTGTCTAAAATCTGAGCTGTAGAAGATTATCCCTGTAGGGTGGATGCTGGAATAAAGAATGCACAGGCTCATTTTCTCATTTTTGCCAATGCTTTCCTGGCTGTTGGCTGCTAGCTGCCTCCATGGTGCATCTGTGAGATGTGGGTGCTGGCACTCACCTCCTGCTGGGAACTGGAAGGCTCAAAATGCCGCAGACAGCGAGGTGTCCAGGTAATGTATTTACAGGGGCAGTGCAAGTTCCTGAGCCAGATGAGTCAGCTGCACTCCCTAAACTATGAGAGTTTTTAATTGTGGTCGTGGCTGATCTGGTTAGTTGCTACCAAAGTGAGAAAACCTGCTGAGCGGGACAGGATCCTCCCAGAAGGTTACCTTGGGTGCCATGGCAAAGGAACAGCAGGCAGGGATCCAGCTCACGGGTAGAAAGGGACACCGGTATTTTCCCCTCTGGCCTCTCTAGAAAAGGAGGACAAAGCAGGTGGGGGTTTCACAGGTGGTATCTGAAAAGTTCATTCTCTTTTATTCTTTATGCATGACTGCAGTAAACAAGTAAAGCATGTAAGCACAAATGAGCGATGAATCGTGGCAATGGCTGTACGTGTTCTGAGCCCTGGTTTTTGTGCAGATTGGCAGTGTCATTCCTGAGGTGACCTATTTTTAGACCTGTTTAAGATGATTCGTTTACATCACTTGGAAGGGACAAGTGGCAAGGAAGAGAGGAAGGCACGGAGAAACTGCCACATGAAGGACACCAATGGTGACCAGGCTGCCAGTAAAAGATGGAGGATGCCACTTTTAGTTGTAGAGCAGAGGGAATGACAAGCATTAGGCTCCTAAATCTATCTCAGTACCTACTAATTGCCTGCTTTTGCATGTGCTCAGCATCTGCTGTGCCAGCTGGAGCCATGCAGACCTGTCACCTCTGGCTGAGGGCAGGCAGGTGACCTAAGCGTGTGAGGGACCAGTATTGTTCATTGCTCTTTCTGTTAGCAGTTTCCCAAACACTTTCTCTGTCTGGGGGTGCCTCATTTCTCCTTTCAGTGTAGACACTGTCATTAGCTGCTGTGCTTGAGTTTAAAAGGCGCTCGGCACTTCTCTGGGCCTTCAAGTCCTCCACTGGTCACCAGAACTGGGTGTCTTGTTACATAGTACTGGTAGCTGCTGAAACTGCATGACTGGTTTGAAACACTGAAACCACCAGAGGCTTGGCACTCCCTGTAAGAGGAAGCATATCTCTGGATGCACTGCATTGCACTGGGCTATTACCAGTTGAGAGAAGTCCTGAGGTAGCCTTACTGCAGCTCCCTAAGGTTCTGATCCGAGACCTGTTGCACCACGCTGGACTTTTGCCACCGTGGCAAACAGATACTTACTGAGCTAATTACATTTATGTTAGCTCTGTAACAAATCATCCCTAATTTCAGAGCAGTCTGATTCTCTCAGTGTTGAGCATGCTGGGCAGCCCCTCCATTCAATTTGGCTGTGCAGAATGTTGTGAGTGATCCCTGCATCTCATCAGAGGAGTTCTCTCCTCATTCACACAATTACTAGTTTAATGTGTTTGGAAAGTTCCGTTTTTAATGTGTGGCAAGAAGTATCTGCAGCAGGGTTAAATGTCTTAAAAATGGTGTCAGGTGTGGCTATGGATATGGACTGTTGCTTCTTAAAGCTCCATTATCTCCAACTGAAAAAATTAGCAAATAATACTGTTAAAAGCTACTTTATAGGGAAGTTTTGAAGGAGGCTTGGTGAAAGAGAGATTTTCAAAGGCATTCTGGGGAGGAAGCATTCTTTTCTCACTGACTTATGGTAGGAATGAATGGCCGTTCACATCCTGAGGTGATCTAGCATATCTTGTTAAGGGCTTGGGCAGGGTCAGATTAGGCACAGGGGCAGGGTAGTTGGGTGTCCAGTGTTGAGCACTGGTATTAGAGGTAAAAAACAGAGTTGGAAAAAGCCTCTCAAGTTCCTATCACTTGTCTGTTGCTTTTCTAGGTGTGCCCTACTTTACTGTGGAACCTGAGGATGTGTCCGTGTCCCCTAATGCCCCATTTCATATGGCCTGTGCTGCTGTTGGTCCCCCTGAACCAGTGACAATTGTCTGGTGGATGGGAGACTCTAGAGTGGGGCTTCCAGACATCTCCCCCTCCATCTTAAACGTGTCAGGTAAGGCTGCTGCCAGTGCAGAGGGTCACTGAGCATCAAAAGTGTGGAAAGGGAGAGGAGAGCTCTCTTCCATATATGCCTAAGTGACACT
Organism: Centrocercus urophasianus; assembly: GCF_019232065.1. NCBI lineage: Eukaryota > Metazoa > Chordata > Aves > Galliformes > Phasianidae > Centrocercus > Centrocercus urophasianus. The sequence continues at coordinate 18,175,533 of NW_024884586.1, forward strand.
GAGTCACCACACAGTTTGGGAATGTTCTTTGACTGCATGTGAGGGCTGAGAGATCATGAACACAACATATGAAGCCAGATCATCTTGGAGGATGATGGCTGTGTTTTCTGCTGGGGCACAGGCTCCTCTGAGCTCAGGTGGAGCTGGCACTGTGATGAAGATGCTACTGGAGACGTGATGCATTGGGTGCCTCTTCTGTTGTTCCACCTACATGGAGTGTGTTTATGGCTTTATTAAATGACTCTGTTGGTGATGTTTGGCTTAGAAACCTGAAAGCATTCACATGTAACAGACACCACCTCCTCTTTCCACATATAGCCATGTCGTGCACTGCTTTCCCCTCTCCCCCTCACTCCAGTCTCGCAGCTATGCTGGATATTGTTGTCATTAAAACCTGACCTCCTCATGCATTTTGGCACTTTTAGGCTGTTTGTATTGGTGCTGAAATGGGCTTGTTGACAACCTCAGAGACAACAGTTTGCTCCAGAGCTGGTGGTAGTGTGTGGTGGTAACACTGCCTTCCCACCAGGAGCCAATAGTATTTTGGGCTCTCCTCAGCCTGCTTTCAGGATAGGGCGGTGTATAACTACCAGTAGCTATTCTTGTCATTATCCTCCTACAGGTAACTTAATTCTAGTTACATGTCCAACAGCTTTGTGATGCGTCTCTATGCTGCTATTATTGTTGGCAACCCCGAGCCAAGCTTGAACTAACTAGGTTTTATGACTCAGATTCATCTCTGGGGCCTCTTCCTCAGTGTTAATACAGTTAGCACCCAGAGGGAGTTTGTTTGTCTCAATCTCTGGCCATCCTTCAAGCTATCCAATCCAATTAAGCATTCCCTTTAAACCTAATTGGTATGTAAATCAGAACTTGGTTTGTGATTTGTGATGGTTTTATCATCAGTTCCCTCTTCTACGTAGTCGCTGGATGCTGTTCCAAGCTGGAAATGAAAACTGCTCCCTTATGATATAATCTGCTGGTTGAAAACTGAAAAGACTGATAATTGAAAGGGAGAAAGTGGTTAAAAAAAGTGTCCTTTCTTCTACTGACCTCATCTTTTGGTGCCTCACTAAACTTTTGACATTGTAGGGCAGTGGTGGAGCTGAAAAGCCAGGTGCTGGCATTTTATCTCTTTTATTTAATCAGAAGGAAAAAGGCTAAACTGATAGTTTTCTCACCTGGAAACTCGCTTCTGAATTACTTAGAATTTTAACTGCATAGGACTAATTAGGATTTTCCTTGGGGACTCTTCTCTTTGCTGAGGCATGTCAAAAGATGGTTGGTCACGCATTGTAAACTAATGAAAATGTCAAATGATGGAGAAAATAATGATTAAGTAGTGTCCAGAAAGCAAACCTTTAAAAGATTTGTCAAGCAATTTGTTTAAAGGCCTGTTGTGTTTGGGAAGGGGTGCTGGCAGTGGTGTTGGAGAGCAAAGAGGTATTGGTTTGTGGTGCCCTTCGCGTTTTCCTGTATTTGATCCTGTCTTTGGGAAGTGCCTTGCATGTCAGGTGCTTCTCTGTTCTGCTGCGTGCCGGCAACCCTTTCCTCTGCCTGACTGGGGTGACTGAAAGGATCTAAAATGTATTGGTCTTTTCTTTTGTGGCAGTCCCTCCTGTCCTCTACTACATCTTCTTTGCAATGCTGTCAGTCTCAGGCTCTTAGAAGATGTATCACAGGGCAAAAACAGATATTGTGCAAGCTGCACCACGTGGTTCTGAGAGACCTTTCCCCTCCTGAACTGCATGCCCGTAGTGTCCCAGCACTTAACCTTTCTCAGATAGAGCCCTGTAAGGCAGCTGAGGGCCAAACAGAGTGGAAAAAAAAATGCTGGTTGGTCATGATTCTCTAGGCAGCTTTGCAAATGTGTCCTAGTCATGCTCGATTAACAATACCCATATGCATCTTGGAGCAGTTGGATATCAGTATGATGACATGTTCGGGCCCTGTGGGATGGATAGGTGCTCACAGAAGAGAGCGTGCATAGCCATCCCATTTATTGAATCACCCCTGCAAAGTGCCTCCATACTGATGCAGCAGTGTTTTGCTTTTATTTCCTTTACATGTCTTCCAAAGTTGGATGCAAGGTGAGGGGCAGGTGGGCATTAGCTGGAAGCCCACACGTCTGGCTGGAAGCCTGCCTAGTGGTGGCTGTTGTAGAGGAGCTCAGGTGTCAGGCTGAGAGCTGGAGTGCTGATGAGACACGTGGTTCAGCATGGTCCTTGCTCCAAGAGAGCAGTGTGTGAGAAAGGGACATCTTCTGATCAAATGCTGTGATCTGCTGTTCTGCCAGGTTCGTCCTTCTTCTGCACTGCTTTCTGAAGCTTCGAGGAAGGCTCTTCTATGCTGCCAGGTTCTCTCCATTAAAAATGTATTTATCACATTAATTACATTGAAATCCATGTGCTTTTGATTGGCACCCAGCTCAGCTCTCCAACTGCTTGTACAGCATAAGCTAGATATCGCACCATTGAAATTCTGCTGAAGGTTGGAGCTGGATTATATAGCTGTTTGTTTTCTTTCCTTTTCTTGGCTGATCTCCAGGTATTAATCAAAGCACAGTGTTCTCCTGTGAAGCTCACAACGTGAAGGGATTGTCTTCTTCTCGGACAGCCACGGTTCAGATTAAAGGTGAGAGGATGGGGGTGGGAGGTAGGTTTGCACTGTGGGGAGTGGAGGAAAGGCTCCTTAATGTGAAGGGCTGCCTCGGAGCTGCCGGCAAGCTGCTGGCTGCAGCTGTGAGCAGCCAAAAGCATGCTTTGTGCTCTGCTGGCAGATCCTACTTGCTGCGCAGGGCCCTGTCCCAGGCTGTTGGAAATAAAGCACATCTGATTCAGGAATGGAAATGGGATGTCAAATAGCACTTTCTGCTTGAAAAGAAGGAGGTCAGAGCTGTCAGATTGTTTGTGAGAGATGTAGCTGGGTATCATCTAAACCATCTCTGGGGAAACCTTTACTGCCTGGAGATAGATAGGTATTCTTAGTGCTAAAGAGGCCATTACTTCTGCTTGTTTCAGTTGGCATCGCATTAGATGCTGAAAAGAGACATGGAAGGCAATCACCAGTGGCCAATAAAACCTACTCATCCACATTGGTTTTATGGATCTTACTTTTATGTTCTTCACCCTTCAGAAACTAATTCAAAACAATTCCTAGCCCTTCCATGGGCAGATGCCATTCAGAGCCCCCAAGCTGATGGCAAATCTCCTTGCATCCAGGTGACTGAAACAGGAATAAGCGGAGCAGTCAGCTCTTCTCTTCCTCTTCATGTTGGGATGCTTCTGCATTTGAATTTTTTGTCATGCTTTAATGCATGTTCAATCACTTGATTATCAGTTCCAGGAGACATGTCACGAAAATCATTTGTTCCAAGAAACAGCTTATTGCTCAGCCTGTGTAACAGCAACCGCTTATGTCTGTATCAGATTTGCAATTGTAGCAGGGAGTATACACTAAAATATAGCTCAAAATCCAGCTGTAGATCTGCCATTCCTACAGTGTATTTTTCTTCAGGACAAACATTGTGGTTACTGCTATGCCAAGAATGCAGTGTGCTGCTCTAGGAAGATTTACAACTTAATTTAAAAACCTTTGGAGTTGTTGCCTTAGAGGCTTGTCTACGCAGGGGAATTGGTTATTGTGAAATATATCTTCCATGGATATTTTTATCCTGGGATAGAGTTTAGTTCACAGAGCTATTAAGCTTTAAAAGTCGCCTAAATGCCATAATTGGAGATAACGTTTGGCATAAACAAGCATTTCTCTTTTTTTTTTTTTTTTAATGTTAACACATGTTTAACCAGAGATAAGATGATAGGATAAAGCAAAAAAGTGCTCTAAATGCTTCAGGGTTAACCATAACATGATGAACCAACACCACTTATTTGTGAAGGACTTAAACCTTCGCATACCTGTGCGCGCTTCAGAGCTGAGGAAAGTGAGTTTCAGTGGTATGGCAGACGATATGCCAGAATGTGACGTCTTCTGAAGAGGCAGAAAGAGGTTTTAAATGTCAAATCCAGAGCTGTAGTTGTACAGTTCTAAATGTAATGCCTCAAAGATCTATCTGAAAGAGAAGTTATAAACCTAGGGAAGGGGTGAGGTGCTTCTAAAGAGCAACAGTTAGAAAATCTGGAACAAACCCTGTCAAAATTCAAGCAGAGCTTCCTAACAGGGGCATCAGCAGGGCAAGGAACTGGCCCAGATAATGTTCATTTAGTCCTTGATCCTATAAACAAGTGGACTTGAAAGATACTACTCCTGGAAGTAGTTGTCTGTACATGTATGGTCAAGGCCTTCCTCTTTTGCACAGATCCGTCTGCTAATGAGGACTCTGAAGTCTTTCTACAATTTATTAAACCATTTGTTTCTTCTGTGTTTCCAGTGGCAAATATTTTTGCTAGGGCATTGACAAACTGGTAACATTTCTTCCTCTTTGCTACTGTTGTTGTTCATTATCTATTCTCGGTAGTGCCCACAATGTGCTCGTCTACTCCGAGCAGAAAATTACTGTTATTGTAGCTCACAGTCCCCAGCAGTGCACAAAGCCCCATTGTTTCAGGCACTCTGCAAACACAGGGGAAGTTAACTCACATAATCTTAACACTTAAGCTGCTGTTTTCAGCTGCCTTTGCTCTCATATGTGCAGCTAAGTCTTCTAGGGTCATATCAACCACAGCCACTCCTTTTTGTTCAGTGTGTGATGGGGAAGTGCATCTGCCCCTCATGCATGCTGTAGAGTTAGGGGAAGGAGCAAGCAAGCTGACCCTCTTCAGCTTCACAGTGTAGGTGTGTTTATAGCTCATTATTGATACTGCTACTATAGGTCATGTCTCCTTCAGGCCCACAGTTCAGGATTGAAAATAACACTACAAACCCAAAAATTATCACAGAGTCATTGATGTTGGAAAAGACCTCTAGAATCAATCAGTCCAACTATCAGCCCAACATGCCCACTAACCATGTCCCTAAGTGCCACATCCACACATTTCTTAAACACCTCCAGGGATGATGGCTCCATCACCTCCCTAGGAAGCCCATTCTGGTGCCTTATCGCCTCTTCTGAGAAGAGAAGAGAAGAGAAGAGAAGAGAAGAGAAGAGAAGAGAAGAGAAGAGAAGAGAAGAGAAGAGAAGAGAAGAGAAGAGAAGAGAAGAGAAGAGAAGAGAAGAGAAGAGAAGAGAAGAGAAGAGAAGAGAAGAGAAGAGAAGATATTCTGTTTCTTAATATCCAACCTGAACCTCCCCTAGCACAACTTAAGGCTGTTGCCTCATCCTATTGCTGTTACTTAGGGGGAGAGGCCGACCGCCACTTCGCTACAATCTCCTTTCAGGCAGTTGTAGAGAGTGATAAGTTCTCCCTTGAGCCTCTGTGTTTGCAAAAGACTCGAGGGCAGTGTTTCGGTGATACCCAAGCAAGCAAAAAGACAGCCTTTTTTCTCCTTATGAACCTGAGTACCAAAATCAAAAGGGGAAGAAAACAAGACACTGGGAAGTCGTAAGTTAACTCCCAGAGAATGCATTGCCCATCCCAGCCCTGCACTCTGCCCTACGACACATGTGTGCACGCTACACATGTGCACTGTTCCATCTGGGTGGTAGCCCCCCCCTCCTGGTGACAAATTACAGGACAGTGAAGGCTTTATAGGGTGAATCTGTGGCATCATCTGTTCCCTGCCTCATCCTCTCCCCCATATCTGCTGCCGTGTGTGGTGGCCCCATGGTGTTGCTGGTAGCAGAACAGTGAGATGAGGAGCGAGGATTGCAGATGGAATACTTTTGCTTTGTGATTCTCCACTGCCTCTTTTCACTGAAGGTTGCCCAGGAGAGGTGGAAAATATGATCTGTAGGCTGAACCTTGTCCTGAGGACCTTAGATTTTTGAAAGAGAACTTCTGAGGGTATAATCTGTTGAGATGCAATAGAAAAAAATTTTTCAGTGTGGCAGTGTATGATTCTGAGAGGAACATAAGGTCAGGGAGAGATTGGTGTCTGTGAAACTGATTGTTTTTCAGGAGTGAGGTGTCTAAATTAAAGCAGAGACTCAGGAGTGAAAAAGAGTTGGGAGGAATGTGTCAGGAGGAGAGCCTGGAGGCCCTTGTGGTGACGGAGGTATTTGGTCAGAGCCAGTGCAGAAGCGATGCTGCAGTGCTGCTCTGTGATGTAGGAAGCATGAACGCCTGATTAAATGCCTGTCTGGGAATCCTGATTTCTGTTTCTGACTCTGCCATTAATTTGTAGTGTGGCATTAACCACGTAATAGCACTCTGCCTCAAATTGCCTCTGTAAAACAGAGAGTGCCTTAGAGTTTATTAACCCCAGAGCTGAAGGAGCAGGGTTCCACCCAGGCTCTGTTCCAGGTGCTGCTGCAGCCCAACTGTGGGGAACTGGAGTACGGTTGCACAGCGCACCCCTCCACCTGGTGCTGGCAGAGCTGCTTTGCGGCCAGACTAAACTGGGAGAGGAATTTTAAAGCCCTGATTTGTTCACAGTGCAGGCCCACAGACTGGGCTGGATCACATTTTGCAGTGGAGGGGGCAAGGAAGGGGACTGAATAATGCAGGTGAGGGCATCACCTGCTGCACTGCTACCGAAGAGTAGCTGCCACTGTGCATCCAGCAAGTGTGCTGCACTTGTAAAGAATGGATATGGATAGCTTGTTCAATGTTAAGGTAATCGTTTCATTCACCACAGTCAGGAACACTCTGAAGATATGATATTGTACCATTTCTGTCTGCAATTTCATTGCATAATTTCTAGCCTCAAGGCTCTGTGCATTTCCATGTGAATACCTGCTCAAATCTGTCAATGCTGAAAAGTCTCTTTTTTCCTTTCCAGCCATGCCTCTGCCGCCCCTCAATGTGACGGTGAGCCAGGTCACCAGCAGCAATGCCAGTGTGGTCTGGGTGCCAGGGTTTGATGGCCGTGCTCCCCTCCATTCTTGCACTCTTCAGGTACGAGTTGTCCCACTGACAGCTCTGGTTGTCCCCTCTATGACAACAGTACGCTCTGGGTTTTCTGCATGAAGAGTGAGCCACCTGCCTGAGGAGTTTGCAGGGCGTAGGGTGGTACAGGAGAACTGGGGATGATGGTGGAAGGTGATAAGTTGGGCTTTTTTAGACAAAGTCAAGCATGTTTGCATGTTTTCATAGAATCATAGAGTGGTTTAGAGTAATTTTAAGCCCTGCCTCTAAATCTTATTTGGCTTTCTGCTGTCAAAGACCAGTTCTACCCAAAGCATCAGGGGTGATGGTATCCTTGAGCTCCAGCTTATGCTCAGCACTCAAAATCTCTAAAAAATGGGATCCTGTCTTTAAATTCCTGGAAACAATGGTAGGAGTCCAACTTCAGGCAGAGTTAGTTTCCAGCGTATGCACTTACTGTAAGATTAGATCAAACAGCAGCCAAGCATCCAGGAGAAACAGCAATTCCTGGAGCAAGCAGCACAGCTCCCCATGGGCTCATCTGTGGGTGTGGATGGGGAGCTCCTTTGCATTCCCCATCTGATTACAGCACTAATAGGAGCTGCAGAGGAATGTCTGTGGGATGTAGCCAACTATGCAGAGGAAGGATTACAAGCACAAGGTATGCTGGAAGCAGCCTCGCTAATTTCCTTGCAGAGCTCTTTTATTTCGGAGGTGGGAAGGAAACCAGTGGTTGCATGCTCTGGTGTTTATTCCCGTTCGCAAGTAAAAGAAACCATCATTCTGATTTGGCTGCCTGGCAGAGGGAATGCCTGAATATAGCTGGCCCTGGTCTGTGTTTTTTGTTGCTGCTTCTGTTCTCGTTCAGAGCTGAAAATGGCTTTCTTCCTCCTGCGCAAAGCCGAGTGAGCTCCAGTTGGAGCAGCCCATTCTCTCCGGGTTGCATGTTCATTGGCTTCAGCAATTCTAATCACTCTGAGGTCTGTTCCTCTTGCACTTTTGGCAGGGAGTGAGGGAACAAGGACATGAGGAAAAGAGGCCAAACATTGCTACTCGGGTTCTGCCTGCTCAGCAGTCTGTCACCCTCCTCTGTGCCTTGCAAACGTTTCCTGTTCCGAGGACGAAGTTGCTGCATCTGGATCTGGGAGCAGGTTAACCTGCCTGGCAGTCATCTTGGCCAGCAGAAAGCTGCCTTTCCTCTCGTGGGCTTTGACAGCAGGAATGCCACAGTTTGTCTTCCCTCCTACTCCCAGGGCTCTGGTTTTGTGAGAGCCAGTGACCCACATTCCCATGTGAGAATGCGCACGCTCCTGGCTCACAGTGAGGGAGCGATTGTCCTCTGCTGGAGCCATGAGGGAGGAGGAGGGGCACTCGGCTCGGTGCTCTGGCATGGTGGCCTAGCAGCGGGTGTCCTGCAAGCCCCCTGCTAGGGTGGGCAGATCGCTTCTGCCAGGGATGGGGCAGGAAATCACCGTGTTCACACAATGTTAGCAGGGAATAAAGGGGGCAGGTGTGAGACCCCTGCTCTTCAGAGTAATGGACAGAGATGCACCATCAGCATGAGGGCTTTTGCACAAAGGTCTGATTGTTTTTTCCCTGCTTTGGAGGACAGTGATAATGACAACAATATGCTTTTTTATTAAGGAAATTTGAGAACCTTCTTTTTCCCAGACAGATAAATCGGTGGGCCAAAAGTTCATGTGGGAATGAGCGGAGAGGAAGACTGCTATAGTCCTAGAGAATGCAGAGTCCCACAAGTGTCTCGCTTTTGTCATACAGCTTGCCTTTACTCCTAGCTCTGCTACTTTGTATGCGCTTGAGAAGAGAGATGGGCTGAGCCTGGGCGCTAGGCAGAGATCTCTGCTATTGTCAGTACAAAGCAAGTGGGAACATTGAAGCTGCCTGTGCGTTAAAAGCACGCAGTGCTGTCAGAGTGGAATTAAAATCCCTGTTGCGTAGGAGTTGAGATCTCGAGGGAGAAGGCGGGAAGAGGAGAGTTGCAGGAGTGATAAAAAGTTTATTTTCAATTTGGTTTGAAACAGTTCAGCTGAATCAAGCCATTGGTGTCTGCCAAGCCTCTAATCCGCTGCCAGACAGAAAGACCATGCACTTCTGAAAAAGAAGCTGAGTTAGGGGTGGTGTGAGGCTACAGTGAAAGGGAAGTTGATCTAACCGTGCTCATTGCCCAAACTTAGACAAGCCTCAAAAGCAAGAAGCACTCCAATGGAGGCACACTCCATTTTCTTTAGAGGAAATGATAATCAAGTGTAGAATTTTTAACATAGGTAAGGATGTGTTTTTAAGTATTTGGAACCAAATTTTCAACTGGTGGAAAGTCACTGTGTTGCCAAAGATAAGGGTGTGATGTCATTTAAACAAATAAAGCATTGCTCGTGGTTCTTATTTGACAACTCCCTTTCCACACAGCTGATACCTTATCTATACCCCTTTGGACCTGTTTTTCACATAGTAAAACACTGCTGTTTCATGCTTGGCACAGGTTGCTGAGTCCCCAGATGGCCAGGAGGTCTCCACGGAAGTTGCCCCAGTGCCCCCCTTTGCCTACGGCGTGCAGGGCCTGAAGCACTCAACCAACTACAGCGTTCGCGTGCAGTGCAGCAATGAGATGGGCAGCTCCCCTTTCACAGAGAGGGTTTACTTCCAGACGCTGGAGCTTGGTAAGCAAATAGCAGTGAGTTTGCAAGATGGTTCTGAAGCTGAAAAAGAGATGGGGATAAACTTCTTTGGACTTCTTTCTTGTTCCTAAGCACAAGAGAGGTTATGCTGTCAGATTGCTTGTCTGCTCTGAGGATTTCCTAACAAAATGTTAATACGTAATCCAGTGTGGGTAATAGCTATAATGCATGAGAAACAAACTGATCCTGCCACAGTGCTCCTGCATGCTCCCCTAGGTCCTTAGGTTTCAGAGAAAAGCAAGGGATGTTGACTGATCTTATCTTGTCAACTTGAAACCAACATAGTGGTTGGTGGCTTGCAGGATTAGGTTCTCCCCTCATGCTCTCTTCTGGCTGATATCAGGAAAGGGGGTCAGTCTGTCTTTTCAGTGACTTTCAGTGTGGGTAGGGCCTGATTTTCCTACACAGTGATTGTATTCTGTCTTCTTCATTCAGCTCCAAGCAGCACCCCACAAAATATCCATGTGATCCAGAGGGATCCTGGTTTGGTTTTGGAGTGGGAAGGCGTGGCTCCAGATGTGCTGAAAGAGAATGTCCTGGGATACAGGTTGGAGTGGATTCAGGATAACATGACTCAGGTAACAGATCCAGGGGGAGCTGAGTCATTGTGAACAGAGTTGGAGAACGGTCAGATTACATTTCTGGGCATGAGGGTCCCTCATCTTTTACCCAGATGAGGGGTTGGATTGCTGACATTGCTCTTGTGTAAACGGATCTGTTCTGATGTGCAGCAAATGATGATACTGCCTCAGTATTTGGACCCGGTTAATGTGAAATTCCTTTGCGTAAACGCTTACGTGTAGATAGACCAGTTCCCCTGATGTTCCTTGTACAACAAGGACAACAGAGAGGGATTTGGTTTATCCCTACCCCTTTCCAGTTCTGTCCCAAAAGCAGCTCAGAGTGCAGGATCTCTCTTCTGTGGCAGAGCTTGGTTTTCAAATCCTAGCAGTGGAGTGTACTTAACAAGTGGACGAGTTACATAGTAAATGACAAAAAGAAGGTTGCAGATTAATTTACAGTATGTGGGGAGTTGAAAGAACCCTGTCAGGGTAGGCCTTTCATTTGATTCTCAGTGTTGACCTTCCCCAGGTATCTGCCTTTGAAGTTCACAGCATTTCTTATGGTTTCTCACTCCTTAATATACATTTCACCAGCACCCATTAATGATGAACAAGCTTGTAATAACAGGCAGCGAGAGAGACTTATTTCATTTCTTTCATGACCCATTTTGTACTAGGCCAGCATCATTGACTTTCTGAATGATAATATTGTGAATTCCCATTGAGTTTACATTGTGTCAGCAGTGGAAACTTCATGTGGCTTTGCTGCAAATTATGTGTAAGAAGGTCCCCAATATTGCTGCAGATATGTTGGTTTCATTTTCCTAAGTGGAAACTAGCCATGAAATTCAGAAGCAATTTGAGATTTGGCCAGTAAGTTAAAGCAGACAAGATTCCTCCTTTGGATTAAAGTTGTCAGATACCTTGCAGTGTGTTGGTACATCTTTGTGTCTAAAACAGATGAAGCAATTGTGTCTTCTAACGAGAAAAAAAAAATTATATGGGAACTTTCATAGTAGGATCTCAAAGAAGTAAATCATTAAACTTTCTATCTTCCCTACACCCTGGGAAGCTGTTAGTGATTTCTGAGAAGAGAAACGCAAGGTGACATCCCTAGTTAGTGGTGAATCTGGGACTAGAGCAGGAGTCACAGATCCTTGCCCTTGTAGCACCAAGGAAGTACGCAGTAATGGTTTGGTTTAGACATTTTAGCTCCCGTTTTGGGCATCTTACAGCTTGTTGCCCTTTGCTCCTAGGGGGAGATGATTGTGCAGGAAACAAAAGCAAACCTCACAACGTGGAACCCTCTCAAAGATCTAATCATCAGGGTGTGTGTGCTGAACTCAGCTGGGTGCGGACCATGGAGTGACCTCTTCCTGCTGGAAGCCCAGGAGGTCATGGGTGAGTGTCCACTGCCACTCCTTCATATGGGGAAGAGTAGTCAGCATTAGAAGAGGTGCATTTAGAGCTTTGAAATCTTTCATTTAGGTCTGCATTTAGCAGAGTGAGTATGAGAGAACTTCTCTAGTGTAGGTTCTTGTAGATTTATTTTAAGGCCATTCCTCACTTGTTAAAGTTGAATCTGATTTAAAGCATATCTGCATAGTTTTTTGTGATGATTCTAACTGAACGTCTTTATATGAAGGCAGCATGGCACACTCCATGGAGAGGCTGAGCTACTGGTAGGAGGGGAAGGTTGTGGTACAGCAGCTGGGCTGTACAGATTGGACTCTGTGGAAAAGTGTGCTGAGGGCAAAGAACATGTGCGTACAGAGGACGTTCCTAGAGATAAAGGTTGGGTCATCAGTGCTGGTTTGCTTGCCACCTGCATTTCACAGTAAATGGGAAATAGAAGCTGGGGTATGGATAAGGTCTGGGTTGTGTTTGAGGAGATGGACTTTGTCCTGCAACAGGATCTGGAAACAGAACAAGACTAAAATCCGTCATCTCTGGTGTTGACACACTTCTGTTCCTTTCTTCCCAAGCCACGTGTCTCTTTTGGTTAGTCACATGAACATGGATCTTCTAGGCTTAGAAATGGCAGGGCAGCCTGGAGGGGGCCTCCTGGAACTGGGGAAACAGAACAGAGAAGCAAGGGAGAACTGCAGCCCTACCTGCAGCAGTGTACTGATGCTGGCTTTGACGTGCAGGTATCTGAGAAAGGCCGTTGGCAGCCCAGTTCTTGTAGTGAAGGCTGTACTGATGGTTTATGTGAGCACACTCACTGTAGAATCAAAGACTTCAAATTATTTAAAGAAGAACCCATAGGCTTGGGTTGAAAGAGACATTAAAGATCATCTACTTCCAAACCTCTGCTATAGCAGAATTGCCATCCACTCTATCAGGCAACAGATCAGGCTCCATCCAACCTCATCTTGGACACCACCACGGATGGGGCTTCCACAAACTCTCTGGGCAGCCTATGCCAGTGCCTCACCACCTGAGTAAAAATTTTCCTCCTAGCATCTAATCTAAATCTTCCGTCTCAGTTTAAAGTCATTCCCTCTTGTCCTGTCACTATCAGACTGTGTAAAACATCAGTCTCCCTCCTGCTTGTAAGCTCTCTCTTCAAGTACAGGAAGGTCTCAGTGAAGTCTCCCCAGAGCCTTCTCTTCTCCAAGCTAAACAAGCCCAATGTCTTTAGTCTTTCTCCATAGGAGAGGTGCTCCAGCCCTTTGATCATCTCTGTGGCCCTCCTCTGGACCCATTCCAACACCTCTATATCCTTTCTGTACTACAGGCCCCAGGCCTGGGCACAGTACAGAATGGGGTCTTAAAAGGGCAGAGTAGAGGGAACACTCACTTCCCTCTCCCTGATGGCCATCCTTCTTTTGGTGCAGCCCAGGATAGCAGTTGGCCTTCTGGGCTGCAAGCATGCACTGCTGGCTTGCGTGGCTTGCCTTAAGCTTTTTATCCTCCAGAACCCCCGAGTCCTTCTCCATGGGGCTGAAATGGAAGAGTGGAGTATCATAACTGTCTCTACTAGGGGATGATTATCTGCTCCATCAGTATGTTTCTCCTGTTGGTCTTTTTTGTGGCACCCAAACGTAGAGAAAAGCACCTGAAAGGACTAGAAAATCTGTTTGGAAAATGTCCAGCACTGGCAAGAAGCCCCAGGGAATGTATAGGATTTGCATATTACAGGGAGCTAGAATGAGATAATCTTAAAAACACAACACGTTTGCTTGTTTTTATTTACAAACCACTTCAAAAAAGCATCAGGGAGCAGTGCATGCTTTGGCCAAGTGCTATCTGAAAGCGTGTATATTTGTTCTGAATCCTTTGTCAGTTTTCTCGGCTTCAGTTCACAGTAATAACATTCTGGAAATAAAGGTTCACTGTGAAAAAGCTGATAGGCCCTAAACAGCAGAACTGCAGAACTGCAGAAATACTGCAGTTCTGTTGCAGGCCTGATAGAAAATATAAGTTGCTTCCCTTCTTATAATAGCAGGCTGGCACTGGTTGCTTTCAGTGAGAAATGCCAGGGGTGGTTTCTGACCAGCTCCCAGTGCGGCAGCAGGGATGACTAAGCTTGTATAAACTTTAAGGCATATTTGTCATCACAGCAAGCTTGTAGAGCTCCACCCTGGCTATGCAGAGATCTTGTGCACCATTAACAAAGAACGTTTTAGTATGTTCAGAGGCATCCTCAGTGTAAACCTCTCTCTTCCACTGCAGAGAGAGGAAAGGAATAGCTTAATAGTACTTTTTTCTATCTGTAATCTTCATGATTATAGGCAGGAGAGGTCTCTTGGATTGCTTTTGCACACCTTTGCTATAGAAGGCCTCCTACAGAAATAAAAAGGCTTCTTTCATCATCAAAGGCCTCCTAAATCCTCATTTACGCTCATCCGGTAACACTGGCGTCCATCTGCCTTGTGCAGTCTTAAGGCATACGCTGGTCAGAAGAGAGGAGAGCAAGAGATGGGAAAGCAACAGAGCTGGGGAGGGAGAGGCAACTCATTCTTGGGCTGCAGCCATCCTCCTTAGCTCAGTGGCAAGAGGGGGAAGCCAAGAAAGATCTAGGGCAGAACAGTAGAAGCAGTGAATTTCAACATTCATTTCTATTTCTGACATGTTTGCTATACACTGGGATGGGCTCCTGATTCCTAGCAGTTTAAAAACAAGGAGAATCACTTTGATTTGTTTTGTTTTCATCTGTCCTCCTTTTGGAGGAACTCCTCCCTTGAAGTGACCTAAATCCCTTCTCTCTACAAGACCAGAGCAGACAGAGTAGATAAATAGACTGAGAGAGGCTTGTCTCGCTGTGGGGCCAAGGAAACCTTATTGTTAGCTATCAGAAAGGATCTTTTGCATCAGTGTTGTTCTCTGTTTCTCCCCTGATTGTTTGATGGTAACGCCCCAAGTGATTGGCTTGGGAATTGTTGCACTTCTGTTTCAGATCCCCCTCCCTCCTCATTAACAGCCTTGAAGGCCAGGTCAAAAGGTTCAGCAGAAAAGGGTATCGTAAAACCAAGAGCCTATAAAACTCTCTGTGTGGGAAGAGAATCAGAGTCGCTGAAGGAAGATAAGATGCTGATGGATAGATGCTAGCTCTGATGATTTTTTGTAAGAGGAGAATTCTCCAGAGCTCTGTTTCCTTAAGCCCCACCTGTTTAATAGACTAACAATGCTTCCTTGAAAACATGGATGGTAAGGCTGACAGCGCAACCAGTAAGCAAACTGCAGAAGCCTTTTGCCTGCAAGGACTCTGCCTGCTGGAATATTTCACTCCTTTTCAAACGTCTATGCAAAGGTTAATCCAAATCTCAGCCCATTATCCTAGCACCTCTTTTAAGGACAGGTTTACCTATACTTTCATGATATATACCACTATAGAATTATTTATACCATCAGAAATGACTCATCCTTAGCTTCTGGTAAAGCACAGTTGACAAGGGAGTGTGAAGATGACAAGTAAGCTGCTTAGTGATCTGTTACCTGTACTTGTTTGTTCTTTAAACAAATTGGAGATACGAGGGCTGTACTGGGTTTTAATAAACCTATTCAAATTGGCATTTAGTCATCGGCAACTTTTTTTGGAGAAGTCTCTCAGGGAATTGGATTAATTTATCTCTTGTTTGCCAAGCATAGATCATATTCTTCTCTTCATAGCCATATTGCTGCAGTGTCTTCCTTCCCTTGTCGCTTACTCAGGTTGGCAGCGTGTCCATTTCCTTTGTGAAGAGGAGAGGTTTGTAGTCAAAAATATATCTAATCTGAAAGCATATATTAGACAAGACTTGTAACCTGCATGCTGGTTGAATTCTTTCTTGACTTGCAGGGCACTTTGAAAAACCTGCTTCTCTTTGGTAGAGAGGTATTACAAAGTAAAAAAGGAGCAAACAAAATTGAGAGGTTAACAGCCAATACCAAGGCTCTCTTTGTGGGAGGGGAATTGTAAATAGCCCCTATCAGATTGCCATGAAGAGCTATTGTCTCTCAAAATCTGGTTATCTGGTTGGCATTTGGGCAGAGTCTGGTCAAGGCTCTGCTGGCTGCCTCCAACAGGACAAAGTGAAAATTGTATGCAAAATTCCCTTTTGAAGTATTTTTTTTTGTCTTGAGACTGCAGGTCATGATTCACATAGTTTAATCTGGAGCAGTGCCCTTTACTTTATGGGTGGTCAAAACCAAGAATAGGTCTGATAGCTGCATGTATCTGCTCTGTCCTTGCTGTGTCCAGCAGCTAGACTGATTGGGTAGCTGTTTATGCAAAGTTCCAGTGCACAGTGATTCGCTGTGTACATCAAAATCAGCAAGATGGCTTTTCCATTTAAAAGCAAAATATTTATGTATCCCAACGTGGGCTTTTTACTATTTGCATTCTTCTATTTGCTGACTAGTGTTTTCTGCATCATCTAGGTGGTCAGAGACAGCCTCCTTATGGGACGTCCTGGGTTCCTGTGGCATTGGGCATTCTCACAGCTCTGGTCACAGCTGTTGCCCTCGCTCTTATTCTCCTTCGAAAAAGAAGAAAGGAAACTCGATTTGGGTAAGGGAGTTTCTCCTAGCGCTGCTTAAGAGACATCTTTACTTCTTCCCCCAGTGTGGTTTTCTGACTGATTGTTTTACAAAAAAAATGTGGTTCAAGTATAATCACCCAGTCTGTCTGTCACACCCTTCAGAAGTGAATGGCCTGTATCATCATGGCTCCGTATGTCTTTTCTGCTTTCTAGCCATGCCTTTGGCAGTGTGGTTGGCAGAGGGGATCCAGCTGTTCATTTCAGAGCTGCCAGGTCTTTCAACAGGGAAGGCCCAGAGCTCATTGAAGCAACGTGTAAGTCCAGTTACCTCAGTGATTCTACTTGAAAAACTGTTCATACATGTACTGTTCTCTCTGTTTTTCCTGAAAGTGATGGTTTTGGATCAAGAATATGGGAAATAATTTCCAGTGAGATTTAAGTAATCTGTGAACGATGACAAATGTGAAAGGCGAGAGTTGCTGTTACCATCTTAGTTACATAACAACATTTCCTTGCCAATTATAGTTACACTCATTCTGTATTTTAATGCAAAGCGTAAATTCACCACTTTCCTGCCCCTGTTTCACACTGTTTTGACTGTACTACAATGTAATAGTCAGATGAGTGAGGCTTAACAATGTTAGCAGTATGCTCTAAGCTCAGTTTGCTACAAGCGTGAGCATTCAGATAGGCACTGTGAGAACTGTAGTGTACTTCAAATAGTGTAAAGGCCAGTGAGATTATTGAAAACTGGTTCAGCTCCATCAACTTAAATGAGTCCAAATGAGCCAGTGTCCATCAGGTGTCCCTTCTCTTCGCACTCTGTCTTTTCAGTTATTCACAATAGTTCTATATTCCAGTTCTTGGCGTTATTAAGGGCAGTGCAGTCACAGCCTCTCCCTTTCAGTGCTTTTGGTAATGAAAAAGATAATGAAAAAGATGTTTTCTTGTGGCTAAACGTTACTGGTCTTGGCTGTGGTGAGACTTGAAGATGTGGGAAGGAACTCTTTCTTTTCAGATTTTCCATCTTGCATTATGGAAATAAGGCTGGAGATGGAATTAAAACAGATGACTCTTGATGTTGTGACAGAACATTTAAGTATCCCTGATTTTACTCTTTTTTTTTCTTTTTTTTTTTTTCCAGTGGAGAGTGTAGGGATCAGTGATGAGCTGAAGACAAAACTCAAAGATGTCCTTATCCAGGAGCAGCAGTTCACCTTGGGACGAATGTTAGGCAAGGGTAAGAACCAAAAGCTGAATAAGACTATACATTAAAAGTCTGCTTGGGTTACCTTTACTGCTGAGTAGGGAGAAGCAATTATAAGTAGCTTGTTTTCTGTCCTTCTGTTTGTAGATGGCATTAAATGGCACTTTCCTCTAGCTAACACAGTTCAAAGGTTTAGCATAACTAAGGGGATATTGGCTAAGCCAGTGTGGCTCTACAAAGTTGTGAACTACAGTGTATGTTCAGCTTTCCTGAACTGTTGATTCATTGGGGTATGATTTTTTTTTTCAGAGTTTTAAACAAAGGAGTATTCATTTAAACTTCTCCTGCTCGTTCTGCTTTAAAAGTGGTGCTGTAGAATTCCTTCATTTTACACATTCAAATATGCTGCACCAATACAGAGGCAGATGATCTACTACAGACACTCCAGTGCCTCAAAAACACACGCTGATTCAATTTCGCATATTTCTGTCATGTCAAGTGGTTTGTCTCCAGATATTAGTTTGAGCTCTTAAAGAGGCATATCAGGAACAAGTACTGAATTTGCTGGCATTTGTCCATATTCAGGACCTTTGGAGTTCTTACTTCTTACCTACCTACTTTTCAGGTCATGAGGAATGGGCAAAATAAAGTTGGGATGCTTCTCACCTAACTTGAGCTAAAAAATTGGCCCAAAAACTCTCTGCAAAAGAGGGTTTTGAATTTAGATTTCCCACATTGCAGACTAGTGTCCCAGCTGTTGAATCAGACTTCTTTTTGACTGAAAGTGTGTAACAATAAAGCAAGTAACTAAGAAAGGATTGTGAGTCAGGAGTCACACGCAAAAGAGAGCTGAAGTGTTTGGCTTCCTTTTTCTTAACGAGACCAGTTTTATTGCATTCTCTTGACCCTGTCCCACTGGGAGCTATATTCTGCTCCAATCCTTCCAGAACAAATGTGTTTCTGAAGACTCTTTCAGATCAGGAAGATGACCTTCCTGCCGAAGGTCAGAGGGCTGAACAATGCTAAGTAATTCAACAGTGTCAGCTTTTGGCCAGTTTCTGGGATCCTTCTAACACTTCTGGGCTGTCCCCTCAACAATTAACAAAGTGGAAATTGGCTGTCGTGGGGTCCTTGGTGGAAGGATGCTAGCTGGCAAGATCTGTTCTACATTGTCAGCCCCACTCACCCAACCTCTGTTCAGCATACAGGTTAGAAGAGGGCACGGCTGTGTTATCTTGGGTCCTGCTGACTCTGCAGCTGAGAAGAGCTGCACAATGCAGAACCAATACAAAATTGCTTAGATCCTTCCCTTTCTTCTCTTCTTTGGTCTGATATCCACTGCATATGATTATTGTGAAATAAGTACATGCCACACAGCAGTGAAGGACACTGTGAAAAGCCAGTGGAAAGATAATGTTTTGGGGTATGCATCTTGAGTACCACATTTTACTTCCTCCTCTTCAGTACCAGAAACTCTCATCAAAACAGATTTTGGATTGGGTAATCAGTTACAAAATTAGGGAGAGCAAATCTAGAGCCAGAACTAATGCAAAGAGTCTGTTACGCTGTGGATGTAAAGCCACTTCAGGCTAAAATAATTTGAAGATTTGACTGTTTGCATTTCCTCTCATCTCCCTTAGAGAAAACACAAGGATAAACTCTTCCTTGTATTAATTGATGTGTCACACACACAGAAGAAGGTGTTGTATATTTTGTCTAGCCTGCAGTGATTCATGCAAGTCGTTCCCTGAATTTTGAGAGATAAGACCTGATTGTGTCCCAAGTGATTGAATGCTGGCACCATTACTGGGCTGTCAGCCCTGACAGCTGTCACCTTCAAGAACGGTCAGCACTGGGAGCATCCTCATCCACCCATCCTCTTACTGGCTCCCGCTCACGGGCCCTTCTCTGTCCAGAATTTCACTTGGCTGCATTCCTCATGATGTGATTTCCCCAGAAATGTCTGCCTGAGGTCCCAGCCCATACTGTCACTGCACTGTCCGCTTGGTAGAGGATTGCCTCCTTTCCCTCTTGTTTTTCTTTCTGAACTGCTGGCAGAGTGGCCTCTGTCAGCTGATTGTGCTACCTCTTCGAGGCACGAGTATGCTGAAAACTGCTGACTCAAGTTGCAGAATGAAAAATGAAGCTGGTAGCTGCATTTCTTATGCTTACTCAGATTCCCTGTTAGCGACCCCCAGTGTGATCCTGCTGTGAATCATACTTTCCTCGCTAAAAGCTGTTCCCTCACTGCCTGCTCTGGTCTTTTCACAGGAGAGTTTGGGTCAGTTCGAGAGGCACTATTGAAGCTAGATGATGGCTCTTTCCAGAAAGTGGCAGTGAAGATGCTGAAAGGTAAGTGGGAGCGGGGCTACCGGAAGTACTTAAGAGAGAAGAGAGCTTGGAAGGATTAAATGTAGTCTGTCCTATTCTCTATCACATATCTACTGACATTCTTCTTTACTCCTCTCTGAGCTTCCCACTCAGCCCTTCTACCAGTGTTCTCTCCGTCTCATTTTAAGTCTTTATGCAGTGGAAGCTCTTCAGGGAAGGACCTATACTACCTCAGCTGGTTGTACAGCATCCAGAACGTGGTGATTGCAACCAAAAGCACGTCATAACTGCAGTTTTTGTGTGCAGAGGATCTCGTTCAGTTGCTTGATTCAACAACAGCACTACATCATCTGGCATAGGCAGCTCAGGCAGGACTGCTTTGTGCTATGATGTAGTCAGCAGTAGGTGGCAAAGTAGTCCAACTCCCTTCCGATTAGTCACTGGAGGAGTGAACAGAACAAGGGCAGCTAACGTTCATCAGGTAGAGATGTGTGACACAAGAAGCGATTAATAGGTGTAAGTGAAAGCAAGTATGTGTGCATATATTTATACATGTGTTAACCTATGTTATTTTAGCCCTGTTGCCTGTAAGGCAGAAATGAACTGTGACTGACTGAAAGCAGAGTCACACTTGCGTACCTTTGAAGTTAAAATTGGCTGCCACAGAGTGCCAGTTTGTGCTAAGTATACTGATAACGCAGTTGTGTAAGTTAAAACATTTTCTCCAGTCTCAACAATCATTCTAATCAGTTTGCAAGTAGTTTAGTGGGTAGTCAAACTGTCTGCCTCCAAGCATCTGACTTGGGAACTGTTACCCTCTACTGGGACCTTCCTTTCTCCTCTGGCTGTAGAAAGGAAATCATGTACTTCTGTCTTCTGAATCATATTAAATGACTTCCCTAAAGCAAAGAATATGAATATTCCCATACAAGTCTGAGTCTGATCTCGTAGCAGAACTGGAGGACTCTCACTAAATTCAGCAGCACCAGTGGAGGAAGTATTCTGCTGGGCTAATTCTTGATTATATCATACTTCTGTAAATCTGGACTAACAGTGACAAATTGTTTTCTCCAAATTTATATTCATGTGTGCCACTAACAAATTTGGTCCAAGGTCTCCAGTACTGAGGTTATTTAAGAAATCTGAGCTATACCAAGACTCAATTGTGCTAAGAGATGGATAGGTATGGATCTTGCATGCTGTCCTCATTAGAGATGAATTGAGCTTTGTGACCCCTGTTGGGGTCTCCAGCCATCTCCTCAGTCTTAGCATTTTCTTTAATTCTGTGTGCCATCTCCTCTTCCTGAGACTGTAGTTTAGGTCCTTTTAGCTAATTTATTCTTACATCTTTAATGCACATGTGATTTCTATGGCTTCCAAGGAAAATTGTTACTGAGAAAAGTGCTGCTAATTGTCAGGTCTTTCCTCTGCCAAAAAGCAATTTACCAGATGTCTCTGATGCATGCTTACTGACCACTGTCCCAGATGAAAGTGTCAGGCTCTACCTTGTTGTAAACTGGCTCATCTAGCTGTGGGTCTGGGAAGATGTGCAAAACCTCCACAAAGAACAGGCTTCTGAAGATCATTATCTGTAATGTCCTTTGGAGCCATTCACTGAAGGACCAAGGAAGAAAACTTACAGTGACCTTTTCTTCCAGCGGACATCTTCACCTCCACTGACATTGAGGAGTTCCTGCGGGAGGCTGCATGCATGAAGGAGTTTGACCACCCACATGTCACTAAGCTGATTGGTAAGCCAGCAGTGCTGCTCACTCCCACAACATCCCCCCAGCCTCACATGCCCAGCAGCACTGCTCTCCAAAAGCAGAATTGGTGCAGCCACCTCTGCGCTGTAGGGAGCAGCACCTGCACTTTCCAGGCCTAGAAGGGCTTGGAGTGTTGAAAACAAATACATGCAGCCCTCATACACCTGCAGTAAACATCTGTTATTTAAACTAATTCTCTGGTTCTTGAAACCCCTACAGGAGCATACAAAGGAGTTTAGATCCTACCCGCCAAAAAATGCACATTTTTTCTGCAGTTTCAAAAGACAAGAGCATGGTGACCTCTAAGATTCCCCTTGGGCCTGCTGTGTTTGCTAAAACCCCTTTGCTGTGTGTATTCACTAGGAGTCAGTCTACGGAGCCGTCCCAAGGGTCGTCTCCCAATTCCCATGGTGATCCTGCCCTTCATGAAGCATGGAGACCTTCATGCTTTTCTGCTGATGTCAAGGATTGGGGAAAATCCTTTTGTAAGTCTTTCTTACTGTAAAATTCCTGTAGGGAGGGCATGGATTTTCAGACAACATGCTCAGATCAGTTTGGGTTCAGTCTTGCAGAGACATTGGCAGATGATCGGATTTTTACGCTATAGGAAGCTCTGATCAGATGTTGAAGTATTTAATCCCATGCACACTGAGAACCAACTCCTGCTTTCCCGACAGCCTCCTGTCCCTGCCTAGTAAGCCAGTAGAAAATGTTGCAATCCTGCCATAAGAGGTTGAAAGTTGAAATAACTGAGTTATTTCTTTCAGAACTTGCCTGTTCAGACACTCCTCAAGTTCATGATTGACATTGCCAGTGGGATGGAGTACTTGAGCTCAAAAAATTTCATACACAGAGACCTTGCAGCTCGGAACTGCATGTAAGTGAACCATGAACCATGAACTTTTAGAGAAAAGAAAGACCAGAGTGGATGAGGGAGGAATGAGAAGCCTTTCACACAACAGAAGTGAGGAGGGATCCTCTTGGGGGATGTTGGCCTTTGCATCTAACTGACAGCAGTCATGGGAGAGTCTTGTCCATGAATGTACGTGCACATGGTGGTGGTGGTACTCTGGGGGGCAACTGTTAGCCTTCAGATGAGCTTCAAACTGGCCATATTTAGAAGAAACTATCCCATCATTGGTTTGGACATACATATGTTTTCAGAGGGTTGATTACAATGCTTTGTGTCAGCATGGGCTATTTGTTCCACTTTATAATGTAACCAACAGAAGAGAAAGGGTTTGTCCGGGTCAGAAAGAAAGAAGCTTTAAATATAGTCTGAAATCTCTATTCCTTGTATCTCTTTTGAAGACTTGATTATCGCAGTATAAGAAGTGTAGGATTTCCTGGAAAGCAGGTGAAGAATGGCTAATGTGGAGAATGCCTTTAAAAATAATTGCCTGGTGAGCACTCTGCGTGATCCCACATTGCTGTTATGTCCCCAAACTGCCTTGCCTGCTTTGAAGTGAAGATAAATCCGTTTTTGTTCTTTCCTCTCTGCTTCTTTCCTGGGAATAGAAAGGAACAGCCCATTCTGGCAGGCAGAACTCTGCCTCTGAACAAAATGACAACAACCAATGAAATCTGCAGTGAGACGCAGATTTCCAAAGGCATCTAAATGTCCAGCTGTACAGACAGGAGGCTGATAAATCATAATGAAAAATGATGAATTAGCCTGCATTGACACTGCTGAGAAACTCCTACTGTTTTCCTATTTTAAAATACTAAAAAAACCCAACAGTCTTCCTTCAGAGGAAGCTGAGTGCTGTGTCATCACACCTTCCTTTTTGCAGCCTGGAGGCATGATGTCTTTATGGGCTTTATTCTACTACCTACTGAAGTGTCTAGGTTTAAGTAAGTGTGTGACAAGAGCAATTCAGGCTGTTAACTTGGCCTGAAGAGGATGGCTTGCAGGTGTAGTTTAGGCAGCTGTGGTATGCATCTAGGTAAGTACCTTGTGTTTTTTGATTGCTTATACAGGGCATGGGCCTTAGTGATAGCAGTGAACAATGCAGATAAACACTGTTGAACTTTGAGCCTCTATAAAGTAACTGAGTTCACTTTGGATGACAGTGCAGGCCATCTGAGCATGGCCATTTGTTTATTTTCTTATTCCTAATTATCTCTCTATTAGTCTCAAGGAACTGATTTGAGACCACTGAATTATTTTACATCAGTTGTCAAGTAGATTAAGTCATTATCCTTCTGGGTAATACTTGATGATTAAATAGCTCACTTCCCTGCCCAGGTAGTCCTCTTATTGCCTGAGGTGGCCAGTGAATGCTTTTCTTAGTCATTAAAACTTTCCCATAGGCTGGATGAGAACATGAATGTGAGTGTTGCAGACTTCGGGCTTTCTAAGAAAATCTACAGTGGAGACTACTACCGTCAGGGCTGTGCTTCCAAGCTGCCAGTGAAGTGGCTTGCTCTAGAAAGCCTGGCGGATAATCTGTACACAACACACAGCGATGTGGTGAGTTTTGCTCTGGTGCATTTGGGGACCGCTTGTATTTTGGCAGAAGTGGAGGTAGGCCCTGGTGGTGGGAAAGGGAGTTTGCCTGGTAGTCTGTGTTTGAGGGGCAGTGTCACCTCTGCCTTGAGTGCTCTCAGAACCCTAGCTGTAAAATATGAGTGATTTATGGCAGACGTGATGAACCCTTTTCTCATTTTCCTCTTGTCCTTCGACCCTTCATTTTTCACTTCTTCCCCCTATGCTCTCCTTTACTTGTCTGCCCATCCCTGTCATTTTCTACTCTTTGAACACGCTTTTACTCTTCTACCTTGCTCTTCTGCATTACAATCTGAAGGTGATCTAAATTTCTATTGCATACACTCGTGTACATATGAAGCAGTGGCACTCCATTGTACAGAAGGCATTGGAGGAACAATGGAATGAATACATCAGTGCTTACACACTCCTCCACATAACTTCTCCCATTCGTCTGAGATCTTTGCTTCCCTTCTCTTTGGCATGGGGTAGTTTGTGGTGGGAGTTTTTTTTTCTTTCTGTTATTATTTATTTGGGAATGCAGAGCAGGGTAGGGTGGTTGTTCCTTTTTTCTGTTCTGATGCGTTATCTATTCTTCCTTGCTGCCTTCTGATCTGGTTTTGCAGATCTGGTTTTGCATTAGTTTTCTCCTTCAAACCTGTGGACTTACCGTCGAATTTACCCATGTGTCTCTGAAGGGACACCAAGAGTGCCTTGTAGCTTGGCTACTGTGTTGCCTGGTGATTGTTACAACCACTGCAGGCAGTGTTCAGTGATTGCTGATCACAGTTCAGCCAGTTTACAACAGACACTGGGCAGGGCTTGCTTATGAAGATTTTGTTCTTTTTTCCACCTAACAGACCTTGCAGTTTTGATTTAAAGTTAGAAGTGTGACAGTACAGAGTACAGCACAAATCAGTGTGAGCCATAAGCAGTTTGCTCTTTGCCCTGCGTAAGAGGCTAAACTCTTTCATTTGTGCCTGTACATTTCCAGTAATAGAGAATCTCTCCATGTATTAAATTAAACAATTAATTTGTGAGCTCCCAACCAAACTCTTAATGTAGCTGGGGACCACAAAGCTGATGCTACATCTCAAGAACCATGAGTAGAAGGAGTTTGGGAGAAGTTTGTAGATGGGAGACAGGGATAGCTCCAAGAGCCTTCTGCTCCACTGCAGGATGGGACTGGTCAACAGACGACATGTTGGCATCAGCAGCATCTGATCTTATTTTGTTTTCTAGCTGGAATTGAGCCAGCATCACTGCTGCTCACATGATGTAACCCCAACAAGCAGGGCACTTTGTTCATCAGTACTCTGTGCTGTTCTTTCAGTGGGCGTTTGGGGTGACCATGTGGGAGATTGTGACCCGAGGGCAAACCCCTTATGCTGGCATTGAGAATGCAGAAATCTACAACTACCTCATCAGTGGGAACAGGCTGAAGCAGCCGCCGGAGTGCCTAGAAGATGTGTGAGTACTTCCTCTCCCTGCAGACATATGGTTCCTTGAGAAGTTTGGCTTACAGGAATGAAACGGGAGCAGCTGGCTGACCCTGCAACCTGTATCCATCCACTTTCCATCACACAAAAGCATTCACTATAGAGTCTCTGGGTTAGCTATCAAATTCTCTCTGCTGGCAGAACTCCCTGGAACCTGTGGTAGCTCTGCAAGCAGCCAGCTTGGCTCAAGAGTTTGAACAGTGTCAATGCTAGAAGCTCTTGGCTGTGTGAAAACTATAACTATGTCTCCAGAAGCTCACTGCTCCCTGTCTTCTCAGGCCAGCATCTGAGAAAAGAGATGAGTTTCATGGTACAGCCTGAAGAAAGATTACAAGGAAACAAGACTGCAGAGGCTGTGTGAGCCTTTCAAACCTAGGTCCAGTTATCAAAATTGCATCTAACATTCACATAGAAGTAGTAGGATGACAGAGATAGCAGACAGGAATATATATAATGTTCTATAGATCAAGGTCCCACCTTAAATTGCAGGTGGAAACAAAATCAGAACAGTGTTGTGGATATGGGTTTCAGACATCTCCAGACTTAAAGAAAGCACTCAGGTAGTTTGCTGGTGTGTTGCACCCCATGCTCCTGCCTTATTCCTGTAGCATATCTACAAACACTGGCTTTGGTGGCCTTGTAAAGCTGTACATTTTGTGTAAAAGGGACAACAAGAAGTCCCCTTTCTTCCCCCCTTCTTCCTGCTATGATGGTGGAATATATTTCATGTGCCTTCCTTTTCCCCTGCTTTTTTTTTTTCTCCTTTTTTTTGATGTAAAGGAATAATCTGTGTCTTGTTACTGAAGCTGTGCACTTTTGTCTTCTCAGCAATTCATTTTGACTGTTCCCAAGCTTAAATGAAAACATAGTTATGCCACTTCTTAAAATCATTGTATGTCTGCCTCTTGACTGCTGTGAGTAGCTTTGGTTCGCAGTTGTGGAACTTTTAAGATGCTGTAAGGGCCAAAAATAGAGAATGGATGCAATGAGCTGCTAGACACTGAAGAAAAATGTATAAGAAAACTACCAAAAAATATACAACCTCATTTTGAGAGGCCATTGAGCCTCTTTTGATTGAGATCTATGGGGATATGCTCAAAACACTTCCCTACATGCTCACCCTCGGCTTGTGCTGATGGCTGCTGGCAGCAGCAAAGTCCTGGTGGGCTGTTGGTCTGATCCAGTACAGCTGGTAGCTCTTTCCCTTTCTTTCAAATGAATTTCTGCTGTTCACAGGGCGGGGTAAAAGAATGTATTTAATTTGTTGCTGCAGAGTAGGGAGTTTCTGTTTTATATGGAGCACTTACAGTTATTTCAACCACTCGCAAGGGGCACAATTCAGGATTGAGATAACAGAGGCATTGAAGCTTTCTATAAAACTAGTGTGAAATCCAAGATGCTCATAAAGCTGATAGAGAGCAAGGGAGGTAAAAGCAAAGTAAAGGCCATCATGAAATGCTTCATTTCCCACTGAAGGCCATTTTCAGATTTTTTTCCACTTACGAGTTTAATTGAGGTTGTTTGTCCATGGTGTTTTCCAGTGCCAGCACTGTGTTTTGTCCCTACTCCCCACAGAACTGGTGACAATGACGAAACAGGAGCACAGCTGTGGCTTTGGTGGGTGATGTGCAGGAAGGAGAACGATGGCTCTGGCCATTCTCCAGCCATGCTGGAGGCATCACCCTGTGTTCTGTGTGGATGCTGCTGATGATGACATCTTGCATCAGCCCTCAGGCAACCAGAACTCTCAGCTGGTGTTTGACCACAGGATAAACACTGCCTGCGTGGCAGGATGAGGCCTGTGGCCAGTAAAGCACTAAGCAGGCCTTGAAATTCAGGGTTTTGGGGTTGTTTTTTTTTTTGGTACTCTCTAATTATTTTGATTAAAGTGTTTTTGAAAACAGGGAGAAGCAAGGATTTTAAGTCCATAAAACCTGCCTAAGTGCCATCAGCTACACAGAGTCAAAAGCAATGAATTTTGGAAAAGTTTTGGTGTTTGTTAATTGTGATTGCAAAAATAAATGCTTCTGTAAATGTTTGCAATACCCCAGGGACATACCCAGTCTCATTATTAAAAAAAAAAGTTGTGCAAATTTTATGCAAAAAATCACGCACCAAAGCTAGAATTCTTGCCATTCTGTTTTCCCTGCTGAGTGAAGCCAGTGCCCTGGTGGAGGTCAGAACCTACTCACTCATGTCCTGCGTTAGGGATTTTGGAGGCCTTAGGGTAGCAGTTCTTTTCCAAGGCACCCTTGAAGTGGTGAAGAACTGCATGAGCTTCAGTGGTGAGATGGAGACTTCCGACAGCTCGTGAAGAGCTGGCTCTGTTCACCTCTGCAAAGGTCCCCTCATTTGATGCCCGTGCTGCACAGCACAGAGTTGCTGCTGGGATGTGCAGGGCTCGATGCGTTGTGTCTCAGTGCTCTTCTTCTGTGTTGCAGCTACGATCTCATGTGCAGATGTTGGCATCCTGAGCCCAAGCTACGCCCAAGCTTTGGAGTGCTTCGGTCCCAACTGGAAATGATTCGGGGGAGGATGTCCACACTCTCTTTAAGCCAAGACCCTCTCTATGTCAACATTGGGAAGGACAAAGAGTCATCTGTCAGTGACCCTGCCGTGCACACCTCTTTTGGGAACACGGACGGTGACGAGACCGTTGCTGGGGCAGCAGCTGCTGCTGTCACGAGTGACTATCGCTACATCATGAGCCCCTTGTGCCTTGGAGATGATGTCGAGGGTGAAAGGCATCCAGATGGGCAGGAAGGGGAGAACAAAAGCCTTCTGTACGAGCTGGAGACAGAAGGAGAGAAAAGTTGTTAGCCTGTACATAGCAGTGACACTCTGCTTCCCTGGGACGGGATGTGTGCAGCCACAGTGCTGCGTCGCCTGGGTCTCTGATGCCGGATCTGGAATGGCTTTAAACAGCACAGGCCAGAGCTCTTGGGCAGCTTTGGCAGCTTTCATTTCTGTGTGGGCTGCAGTTGCGGACAGCTTGTATGGACCACAGCCCTGACATGCCCTTGGATTTGGGGAGGGAGGTGGTAGGGGTGGCAGGCTGTTCACATCCCGCAGAAAGAAGGTCAAAGCCAAGGTGGGCAGTCAGAGCCTCTGCTCTGGTCTTTCTCACTGGCAGCTGGAGCAGAGCTGAACGCACCTTCTGTTCAGTCAGTGCTCGCTCTCGTGTAGATGTTGTCTTTGATCCTGGCTGCATGACTTCGGGACTGGTACCTCTGAAAGCACTAGTGGGTATTTACACCATCATCAGGACACGGGGGGAAGTTCCTCTTGTGTTCACTCAGCAGTGCTGCCTAGACTTCTTGCCTACCTCAGTGGTTCTCAAACTGCGATTTGCAGATATGCATTCATCCAGCATTGAACATCTGGCACATTTCATGCAGTAACACTCGCTGCTCCCTCTGCCCAGAGCTCTTTTAAGGTACTCAGACTTGCAGGGAGCGATGAAATTAGAAAAAAAGTGGAACATCCCTCTCCACCCTCTCCACCCACATACCTCTTTTCCGTGTTGTTTTTTTTTTTTTTCCTGTTTGGTGCTGGTTCGAGCCTGACCAGCCTTGCAGTTGGCCTTAAATGGGAAGGGAGGGAGAGCAGCTGGCATGGGTGAGGACAGAATCCAACTTCAAAGGAATTGAGAGGAAACTGTGTAGAGAGGACTTGCCGGCAGTGTGGGGAGGCAGTGCTAATTAATGCAAAATGCTGCCCTCCAGGAGAGGAAGGAGACTGCTTAGATAGAGAATGGCAGACACGCATCACTTTCAGCAGGAGCAGGATTCAGCACTTGCTTGAAAGTAGGATTTCTTTAATCTTTCTCTTTTTTAACCATCCTCTGACTTCTTCAAACAGTCCAGTGCTGTAGCTGCTGTGGTGAAGGTCTGAAGTCACTTTGGGGAAGGTATATGTGAGATGGGGGAAGGAACCAACAGGGAAGCCTCTTTCCAAAGAGAGAGTCCTTATCACGAACAAGCTTGAGAACCACTGGCCGTCTTAATGAGGAGGTCTTCTGGCACACTGTAAAAGCCACATCAGATCATAGACCCGTATCACTGCAGCCTTCCACACAGGGCAAAATTGATGGTTTTGCTCTTTGGGTTTTGTTTTCCAATCAGCATGTCTGACTCACTGTAACTGCAAGCGCTTTTGTGGTTTTTAATAATTTAATATTTTAATGTAAAATCAGCATTTGTTTTGTGTAGTGTTTCCCAGCAAGGAAGTGCAGCTACATCTTACTCTAGTTATCCTAAATATTTGCTAGATCTTCATTTGTTTTATTTTCAGTGTACTGAACACTCAGCAGTATCACAAGACTTAGGATTCCACACTGCTTTTCCTCAGACACAAATACCACCAATGTCGTCGCTTGCCAGGTTGGCAAAGGTGGGACCAATGAGCCAAGTGTCAGGACACTCTATCATTCGATGCCCCATTCTTGGCTGTTGCCAGGTGAGGGGCTAACTACAAAATTTGGGTCCAGTTTCATCCCTTGCTGAGAGCACCTTCCTAGGGAAGGGAAAGTTCAGTCTGGGGCTTGGGCACGGGTCCTTTCTGTAAGATTTCCTACTACCCAACGCTGCCCTACAGCTGGAAACCCAGTACGGTTTCTTGGTCACAAACTGCAAAACCTTACACCCCAGGCAGTACGGGGTTTTTTTTGTCATTTAGATTGGCATTTAGATTGGATTGCTGTCAATGCAGGGGAGAAAATAACAGCTAGCAAAGGTTAGCAGAAACCCGTGCAGTGCACACATTGGCAGTGAGGGCAGAAGGCTATGCTCCCTGCAGCTGCCTGGGAAGCGCAGATGTACATAGGGACTCTAACTTTGGGAAGCATGTCATAGTTTTTATGCATTTTTTTAAATAATAAAACATGTACTGTGTCTGAGTCCCAGCCTGTTATCTGCAGCAGAGTTTGTGGGGATGCTCTGAACAGATCTTCCTTGCTGGGTGGGTACATTGGTAACATGGGCTTGTCTCCCAGGGAGCCTCAGCCCTAGTGAAAAGCCTTCGGTGGCCTCCTTGGAGGCAGGCAGTGCCACATCCCACCTAGGTGCCGGCAGCTTCTGCAGCCATTCCTTCCCCCTACCCCCCACTGACAGCACTCCATGGGGAGGACAGCCTTGGAGGAGGTGGTTGGAACTGTGCTGCTGAGTCAAATGTTCCCAGTGCAACGTAGAAGAGCCCTTGGGTTTCCAGCTCGCCGAGAAGAAGAGGCGCACATCACACGTTCGTTATTCATCAGCCAGCAGCACAGTGCACGGCCTCTGCCTATGCACTCACACCAGGAGGATGAGCAATGGTGAGCAGTGGGAGGGAGCTCTCACCCCCATCTGCTATGCAGGGAGAACGACTTCCGAAGCATGTAGTGGCTGACTTGGCTAGTAGTGTGAGGTTCCAGTGCTCAGTGCCATCCCTTGGATCTGGTTCAAAGGATGATTGAATCCTTTTGCACATGAGCCTGGTCAGATCAGGTACACAAGCAGCAGCAGAGGGGGAACAGGAGGGGAGGAAGTAGTAAGATGGCATTGGAGGATGCAGCGCTGCTCTGTGCCAGGAATTCTGATGCAGGCAGTCGTGCCATACTGGTTTCTTAAAAAGCCTAACGCTTCCTCCATGATCCCATTCTTTTCGGCTCTATTAATGTACAAAGAGAGATGCACGACTGTCCTGATGCCTGCACCTCCTTCTTGGCCTGTGTGGGGAATGGGGCCTTGTGGGCTTTACTCAGTTAACACACTCACTGGAGTCAAATACATTTAATTTTGAGTAAAAGACGTGCCTTGCAGAACAGAGGAAATACACACTTGCATGTGTATTTGTTCCCAATTTACATTGCATTTTGCTGGCATTATTCATTCTCTAGTGCTTAGCTGCCAGCTTTTGCCAATTCCCACTTTTTTCAAGCAGAAATTTCTGTAGAGGTTTCTTTGGAGCTGAGTTTGAGCTGAATTTGGTTTGAATTTCAGGTACTCCCACATATAGCCAGGAGCTGGACTCAGTCATCTTTACAGGTCCCTCCCAAGCGAGGATATGAAAGCTGTGAGGGACAGCAGGTGCAGGCGGTGATCAGGAAGCCTTGTTACCATGGGAAACCAAGTTGAAATCGATCACTTGGTCCAGGAACACCGACAGACGTGGGCTTTGGTCGCGTGGGCTCCGTCACAGATGAGGAACTCAGCGTCAGCGTGAATCAGACTCCAGTCACTGTCCTGGAGTCTTGTGGCAAAGCCAGGACAATGGAGCCCTGCTTACTGACTGCCCCGGGGGCCCTCTGGCTTCAGGCATGCCAAATCAATGTGTTCCTATGTGCGGGCAGGCTGGGGAAATGTAAAATCTTTTGGCCGTGCTGACAACAGCACTGAAACAAGGGGCTGAGTAGTGCCAGCTCCTTGGCCCAAGTTGCCCAGATCCAGTTTCCTCCAGTTTCTTTTCAGGGCTAAAATCGAGCTGGAAGATACATCTGACCTGGGGCAGTGGGTTGCACTTGTTGCTTTAAGCTTTGATGCGTTCAGTAGGGATTTAATGGGACTAGATGAGCTTCTAGAAAGTCTTTATAGGAGCTGTGTTTTGGCAGTGTGCTGTGTGAGAGGATGGGACTTTGTGGAGAGGAAGGAGGGTTTGCATGCAGACACGATCTGGTTGTGAATATAAAATACTGCACGACCTGCTGGAGAACACGTCAGTGAAGGTGACAAAGAGTGGGAGAGCAGAGAGAAACTGCAGAGCAGGTGAGAGCAACGCTCTGCCCATGGCCATTAGCACGGCAAACTGGGGAGCTCGCTGCTCTCCCAGCTAATCCTTATGACAGCAATCCTGACCGCTACCCTGTCGTTAACCGAGCTGTGTGGGAGTGCACTGCCGGCAGCTGGTGTGTGCCGCTGCTGCAGCCACTGCTGCCTGCGTGCTGCCAGCCTGGAGCTGGGCGCCCTGGTCACTTGCTGCTGCCTCTGCTTCTTTCCCCTTAATAAATTGCACTGAAACGAGCTATAAACCCCATAAAGGCTCAAATTGCTAAACAAAGTATGCCAGATGCGCCTCCAACATCAGGCGTAATCAATATGTTTCCCAGGTTTATCTGTCTGCCTTATTCTTCCTCTTGCACGAAGGTATCTATGGAGAAGCAGGAGGGTTTTGCAAGCATGTGGGCTGAGCCATAGCAGCCTTTCAGTGCCCGTCACCCTGTACCTGGGCTGCAGAGCACGCAGGTAATAAAAGATGCAGACCTGGGGACTACTACAAAAGGTACGGGCAGGATGTGATGCGGATGCTGAGCTGCCAATACCAACAGTGTCAAATCCTGGCATCCTGGCTCAGACCAGCATTTACACTGACCGAGCAGCTTAAGGCCATCCCTTTGTATTTGCTTGCTCCCCCCGCTGCAGTTTGGGATCCCAGGGCTGCGGATGGTGAGGTGAAAGACTGCAGAGGCTACACGCAAGCAGCTGAAGCACAGGCATGCGTCTCCATGCGGGGGTGGAAATCTCTGGCAGAGCTAGCAGCTGGGTAACTGCTCACCCCCTGATTGATGCCAGCCCGTCTGCCAATGCTCACAGCTGCGCCAGTGCCATCTCGTCGAGGCTGCTGCACCGAGTGGTACCTGGGGCAGCGACCTGCCTCACTGCTTGAAAGGGTGTCTGCATTTTCTGCTTATAAAGGGAGACTTGTGGGCCAACGCCTGCATTGCTCAGGACTGCTGCCCTGCTAAGGGGACAACTTTTTTTCTGCATGGATAATCAGGCAAAAACTCAAACGGAAAGAGCTGGACCTATTTATAGCAGAAAATAGCCTGCCTTGATTTTCTCCATTTTCTTCCTTAATACACCCAGGGAAATGTTCCCAGCCTGATGAGTCCCACATAACTGCAGGGCTGCAGCACTGGGACTGCAAAGAACGGCTGGCCCACGGGAGCTCTGTTTGGGGATTTAGCCCTTGCATTTGGCACTCACTGTGTCAGCAGAGCAGAGCTCACCCACCACAGGCCGGTTCCCTCCTGCAACACAGCACATAGCCTGCAGCCTGCCTGCCCACCTGGCCTGCGCCTGGAGGAAGATGGCTTCCTGGAGTGGCTGAGATCCTTTTCCCTCTGGGTGCTTGTGCTGGAGTGCTGCTGAGCACCACTGAGCCTCTGTGCCAGTCCCTCAGCAGGGGTGATGAGCAGCTCCCTTTGGATGTCCGTGGGATATTGCCTGACCAAGGCTGGCAAGAGCTCAAAATCATGTTTTACAGCTTGCCTGTTTCTAGACAAATTCTTACAGGCATCAGAAATCTGTGACTGTAGAAAATCTGTGATTGCCTTCTTTCCAGGAAGGCTCTAAAATTTCATAGGAAAAAAAATAGTGGATTTCTTTTTTAGGTAAATATCTTGCAAGTGGTGCAGACAACAGACTGTAACTGAGAATGAACTCTGAAAATTAAAAGCTGTCCTTAGCTCACCGTTAGCAAAATGTAGGTAAAATCCCAAAGATGACAAGGTTTCATTCTCATGCAGAGCAGGGCAAGGTACAGTCCAGTTTCCCCCAGGTTTTCTGCTCCTGGAGCTGCTAACGCAGCTGGAAGCACAGTGCTGCCTTGTTTTCACCAGAAATTCACAGAATCATAGAATCACAGAATGGCCTGGGCTGAAAAAGACTGTAATGATCACCTAGTTTCAACCCCCTTGCTTTGTGGGTCACCAACCACTAGACAAAGCACAGCAATGTGGATGAATCCACAGATAATGTCAGTTTTCCTCCCAGCCAAGCATCTGTTTGCAGGGAGGATACTGTGAACTTCTGCTCAGTTACGTTGGTTTTGCAATTCTATGGGAAGCAACCAAAATGAGAATTTGACTCCAAAGATGTCATTTTGCTGTGCGCAGACATTTGGAGCACAAAATCTGAAGAGATTTCTGGGTGTACAGTTAGGAGTTGTCCTGGAGGTCCACAACATGAGACAGGGAGAGCAGCAGAGATGCCTCTGGCATCCAGCCCCCTGGCAGCTACTCTGGATGCATATTGGTGAAATGCATCATATGCAAGCAGAGGCTTTGAGCGAGTGCCTCAGGGTTGAGGTGGGGGCAGAGCGCTGGCCCAGCCCTGCCTGCTGCCTGCCTCCGCTCTCCTGTGCTGGCAGGTGGGGAAGCTGCAGGGCACGGATGTAGTTTGTCTTTTAGAACCATTTAGATGATTAACATCTATTAGAGCTTCTTTAAGTGAGGATGCAGCTGCATGAGAACTACAGGCTTCACATATCCGAGGAATCATCAGCATTTCCAGTGCGAAAGGAAAAAATTCTTGGAAGCAGCCAGCAGCTAGGGTGCTTGCAGAGCGGCAGCCAGAAGAACTCCAATGAGTTGCCTCTGCAGCGGCAGCTACTTTGGTGCTGGGGCTTATGGATGCAGGGAAAGTGCTTTGTGGCCAATGCTTTCAGTGCTTTCAGCCAGCTCTGTGTGCAACTCCTGGCTCTTCAGTCTGTCAGGCAGCAGCAGCACACAGACCCAGCTTGGATCCCCTACATGTCCACACAGAGGGACCTGCAACCACCTGCATTTGAGGAGACAAGCACCAAGTAAGGGGGATCAGCTAGGGCTTGGACCCTCAGAAAATCAGGAAATGTCCTCAGGAGTGTATTTCAGAAAATGTCTGTGTTCCCACCCCCATTTATTAAAAGGTCTTAGATTTATTCCATCGGGATAACAAACTGCCCTCAGGGAGCTGCCTTGCAAACACACACCACCACCCCCCTTTGCTGTCTGGGCAATGGGAGGAAGGTTTAACCCCTTACTCTCAAAGCCATTCATGAGCCTAACAAAGGGACACCACCAACTCCTTTGAATGTTTTCTTTTTACCCCATTTGGGCAGGGAAGGATTAGTTAGGCTGCAGAACATATACTGGAAATATATTGGGCTTGGCAAGACTTGTTGCAGCTGGAGAGGCCTATGCTGCAGTGGTTAATGCAGACAAGGTGCTGACTGATGCCCTTCAGTGTGGCCCTGCGGGGGGGATCCCACGCCCTGTCCCTGGAGAACCAGCCCCAGCAGAGACCTAGCTGAAGAAGGCTCGCTGCAGACACATTCAGAGGTTCTGCCCCAAATGAGCACCCCCATGCTGGGACTAAAATTTGTGGAGATGCTGTAGACAACAGCTCACCTCATGTGGGCTTCATGTGGAACTCCACAGCCTTCAGGCACCCACCCATGTGGGGAGGCTGCAGGAGAAGGGGGCTGAGGGCTCTAGTGGGCAGCTGGGTGGGTTTCCTAGCTCTCTGAAGCCCAACAGATAGGGACAGACTTTCCTCATCACCTGCTGTTTAACCTTGTGAGAATATTTAATAAAAACTGGGCAGCACTTTCTGCCAACCTTATTTTTTCAGAGCCAGCGGTGGGCCCCTGGCTTTGAGCTTTGGAAATAAAGCTTTACTCCTCACAGCACATCACAGCACGCAGCTCTGTGAGAGGTACATTCTACCATTCTATGATACATTAGGAACACGCAGGCTTACATGGAGGCCATGCGTGCCAGTATTAGTAACTTTGCCCAACAGAGGTAACGTTGCGGCATTCTCAGAAAGCAGCCACCACAAATACACCCTTAGATAAGAAAGCCTTTATTTGGGATGCACCAACTGTTAAGCCAGGAAGTGCCAGCTTCACAATTATCTCAGCAATCTTAATGTGGCTCCCGTGTGTGCGTAACGCTGATTTCATTAAGCATTCACACATTATATTCTCTGTGTGATCCTGACTCACTCGGTGCACAGGAAGCCACATCCTCCACGCTGACATTTTGCAGACTTTAAATGATCAACTCAAGCATTTTAACAGCATAATCGAAGCGTAAGGGCGGTGGCTGCCATTCAATGCAGTTATTGGCGCTGAAACGCAACTGTTCTTACACGGCCACTTTCTGAAGGCATATGCCTGTTTTCCCGGTGCTCCGAGTGACTGCTGTCCCCTCAGGACGGGCGAGCAAGGGGAGGGACGAGGAGAGCCCCTAGGGGACCGTTCGGCCGCCATTTTATACACTCGATCCTTCAGCACTTTGACGGACCACGCGGGGTGCGGGGGGCTCCTCCGGGGCAGTGCTCTCTCCGCCGCGCGTCCAAGCCCCCTCCCCCCCGCGCCTGCGCGGCCGCCCCTCGCGCACCGCCCGCCAGCGGCTCCCCACGCGGGAGCAGCGTGTTTCCCTCGCGCGAGGGCGGGGGAAGGGCGGGAAGGGCGTGTCCCGGCGGAGGGCAAAGCGGAAGTGCGTCCGCGGGCGGCGCCGACCAATCGGCGGCGCGCTGCCGGCGGGCGTCGCGAAGCTGCTTTGCCGCGGTCGCCGCCGGCCGCGCTCTCCCCCCGCCCGGAGGACGGCAGCGCCGCGCCGAGCCGCCTCCCGCCTGGCGGGGGCGGCCCCGCCGCCGGGAAGCGGGAAAGAAAGCGAGAGGAAGGAAAAACGGGAGCGGCCCACGTGATGGGCCGCCGCGGCCAATGAAGACAGCAGGAGGGTGCGCGTGGCAGGCGAAGGCCTCAGGAGCCGCGAGCGGGGTGTGCGGGCCGGGCCGGCGGTCGGTGCCCCGCGCCACATGGAAGCGGCGGCTGCTGGAGGCAGGTAGGAGCCGGCCGCCCGCGGGGCGCTGCTCGGGCGCTCCCCCCCCCCTCCCTCTCTCTGTCGGTTTTGAAGTTTTATTCGAGGAGGTGGCGTGAGGTGTGCGCGTCACGTGAGCGCGGCCGCCCAATCACACGTGCGCGCTCGCTTCTCTTGGGCTGTGAGGGCTGCGTTTGAAGCGAAGGGGCCGCGGGGCGGCGGCGGAGGGGAGCGGTGGCGCGCTGGCCGCTCTTCGGCCCTTCTCTCCCGTCCCGTTCCCTCCGGGGTCGGGGCCGGAGCCGACGGACGGCGGGGCGAAGTGGGGGGGGGGCCGAGGGCGGCCGCCGGTCCCGTGACGAGGGGAGGGCGGGTTATAAGCCCTGAGCGGCTCCGCATCCGGAAGGGGTCGGCGGAGGCCCGGCCCCGAGCGGCTGCCGTCTCCTGGGGCTATCGCGCTCTCAGGGACCGGCCCTCGGCGGGGGCGTGGCCGTAGCTACCCGGGGCCGGGCTGCGGGGCGCGCCTGCCATCTGCCGACCGCGCGCCGCCGAGGATCACGGAGGAGAGGAGCGGGGGGGCGGCGGCCGTGGCTCTTAGCGGCCGCTCCCGCTGCCCCTTGGCGGCGCGCGCCGGGGCGGGGCGTAACGGCTGCGCGGAGCGGTTGGTGGCGCGCGTGCGCCCGGGCACGTCGCGTGCGGCGGCCGTTGGTGCCGGGCGGGGCGGCGCTCCGCCTCTCGCTTCGCGTCCCGCTGCGCTTCCGGCCTTCCCCCGGGGCCGCCGAGTAAACAAACGGCGCGCTTTCCCTGAAGGGTGTCGTGGGCAGGCTCCGTGGTTACCGGCGTTGTTGATACGAAGTTCAAAACCGAGTTGGGAAACGGTAGTGTGAGCTCGGCTTGCGGATGGTAGGCGCGAGGATTAGCGGGTGTTTCTTCAGTCTGGCAAACGGAGAGGCTTCCAGTAACGCAGTCTGAGCTTTTCGCCTGGTTGCTAAAGA
Organism: Centrocercus urophasianus; assembly: GCF_019232065.1. NCBI lineage: Eukaryota > Metazoa > Chordata > Aves > Galliformes > Phasianidae > Centrocercus > Centrocercus urophasianus. The sequence continues at coordinate 18,213,524 of NW_024884586.1, forward strand.
TTTCTAAGCTTGTGCCCTCTGGCTGTCCTGCTGTCACTGTGCGTTGCCCTCAGCCTTGCGTGGCGGTGAGACCCAAAGATCCGAAGGTTGTGACCCAGTTGCTGTTACAGGAATAGTGGTGGTTGCGCAGTTGTGCTGGTCTATTGACTGTTGCTTACTGCCAGCGTGGTGTGTTCTGCCTGACCGCAGGCTACGTCTGCAAGTCAGAAGTGAAGATCAGTATTAAAGAAAAGCCTGGACCCTATTACTTGGTACTTCAATTGGTATTATTCTTTTATATTGTAACTTTGAAGGGATGCAGAATTTCTGTGGCAGTTACAGTTTGATGGATGAGAGCCCTGGATGCAACACTTGAATGAGAAGGATGGTGCTGAAAGTTAGATCTTTTCCTGACTTCTTTTGCCATCTTTTTTCTACAATGCGGAGAACGTCCTCAACTGAAGATTTATGCTTGTGACAAACGTTCTTCATGATGTGTCCATAAGGGGACTGAAGTCCATCAAAATGGTGTTGTGTGTGTTAATTAGGGCCATGGGAGAATGGTTGCATGGGAGAAAGTGCAAGAGGTTGTGTGTTTTTTTTTTTTTTTTTTTTTTTTTTTTGTATTTCAGTAGTTGAAGTGATAGTGTATGGAAAAAATAAACCGATCATTGAATATATGAGTAATGGGCATATGAGTGACTTTTTGATAAAGTATGAAAGTACATTATTTTAAATGTTGAAATAATAACATGCCATAAATACCTGCACAGATAAAACACCATGGTAGCTTGCAGTGAACACTTACTTTTCATCCAGTCCCCTCATCAGTGGTTCAGTGGCCTATATAAATGGGTTGTGTGTTTCCATTCTGTTGCCTTCAGTATTTGGGAACATCTCTTTATATACTGAAAAGTTATAATTCTTTAGAAGAGAAGGAGTGAATATTATGCACTTTGCATTGTATCATTAATGCTGTTAAAGCACTGAGTTAATGGGGGACAGAAAGTTGTGATGTGCATGGCAGAGTACTGCTGGAGGAGAGCTGGAGTGGGCATTTCCATCCTTTCCAAAATGTTCGCTTGCAGAATAGAAACTAGGGCTTCTGCAGGGACACAGCTGATGGTTTATGAAGCACTTACGGAATTGTAGAATGGCTTGGGTTGGAATTGACCTCACGGATCAGCAGGTTCCAACCTCCCTGCCTCAAGGAAGGGTTGCCAGCTGCTAGATCAAGTACTACTAGATCAGATTGCCCAGGGCCCCATCCAACCTGGCCTTGAAAACCTCCGGAGGCAGGGCATCCACCACCACTCTGGGCATCCCATTCCAACACTTCACCGCTCTCTCAATAAAAAACTTCCCCCTAACATCTAATCTGAATCTTTCTTCCTTTAGTTTACACCCATTTCCCCTTGTCCTTTCACAATGTACCCATGTAAAAAGCTGATTTCCCTCGTGTTTATAGGCTCTCTTTAAGTACTGTAACGTCACAAAGAGGTCTCCCCACAGCCTTTTCGAGGCTGAACGAGCCCAGTTCCTTCGACTGTCTTCATGCCTTCCAGTCTGCAGGTGCACAGTGCTGGCTTGTATTGAGTTTTTCATCAGCCTAGACTGCTGAGTCCTTCTCAGCAGTGCTACTCAAGGAGTTCTTAAGCATGTCTGAGATCACCTTGACCCAAGTGCAAAAAGGATGCACTTTGTGTTGTTGAATCTCACTAGGTTCATAAGGGCCTACCTCTCAAATTTATCAAGGTCCCTCTGAATTGCATCCCTTCCTTCTTCTGTATGTAGCAATCACATTGCTCAGCTTGGTGTCATCGGTGAACTTGCTGAGTGTGCACTCAATCCCATCACCTGTATTATTGATCAAGATATTAAAGAGTACTGGATCTCCCCCTGGACACAGAGCCATTGACCACAACCCTCTGGCTGAGATCTTCCGACCAATTCCTTATCCACTGAATTGTCCACCCTTCAAATCCACATCTCTCTAATCTAGCGACAAGAATGTGGTGTGGGACCGTGTCAGAGGCCTTGCAGAAATCCAAGTAGATGACATCAGTTGTCAACTGAACAAACGCCCTGGAATCTTCAGGGCTCTGGATATTAAGAAGTACATTTGGTTTTAGTATAAAGTAATGTTCTGATCTGAAATCTGATGTCTTAAAAGCTGTCATACATATTTGTTTTGGGAGTTGTGAGTTCTGTGTGGTATGTTTTCATCAAGAAAACCTGACTCTGGAGAAGCAGACTTCTTGCTGTTTTTTGCTTTTTATTTATTTTTTAGTACTATGTAACAGTCGGTTTCTCAATGTTTGCTTTTTTAAATCATACACTTAAGCTAAATTCTACCATCATACCTGTAATCTTCTTGACATTAAATTATACTTTCTCACTATAGCTAAAGGAACATTTTATGCTACTTCTTTTATAAATAAAATGGTGTAAAATAATGGAATCTGTTGCGTAAACATGGGGGCCAAAGCTGTTGTAGGTACTGCAATGTGTGTACAGTAAGTATTCAGCTCTGGCAGGCCCAAACTCTCCTGGAGAAGCAGTTGAAGGCCAGCAGGGCATGTGAAGGTAGGGGAAGTGGGACTAGCTATCTTAGTATAGGCAGTTCAGTCCACTTGAGTTTGAGAATTAACAGACTTTCTTGTGGCCTGATACTGTGTTAATCATTCTCCCAAGTGGCAGAACATTGGCTGAAAAAGTGTTTCTTTGTGTTTTAACCCTTCCAGCATAGGTATTGCACAAGGCTTCTTACTACTTACAGTGTGACTAGATACTAGATATAAAGACCTGTCTTTATAAATCTTTTTTATGGCCATACCTTGGGACTTCATACAATTGTCAGAGCTGCATGGTCTTAGTGCTAACAAACTTGTGGGCTAAGACTGCTGTTTCCTTTCATTGTGAGTGTATTACACTGTCATGGTTGGTTTGGGTTGCTGTTGTTTTAGCCAGTTTCAGCTACTGTCACTTCTAGGTAGTGAATTTGAGAGCTGAAAGCCTTCTTCATGCTTGAGTAATGCTCCAGCAGCAGTGCCTTTCATGTCCTATATACCATAAAGTATAGTATACCATAAGACAGAATTCTCATATCGCATCTCTGCTTGTGTTCTTTGTTCAAACTGAAGAGATAATTGCTGCATAAAATAAATGCAGTCTGCACCTCTTTTATATATTATGCAGGTTTGCAACTGTTACACATTCTGCTTAAGATTGTCGATCTCCCAGATAGGGATCCTTAGCAAAGCGTGGACCCTCTCTCTCTGTTGGTCTGTTGCAGTACCTTTTTTTGAGATAGGTTATGAATGGAAGTGGCTGAAAAGCTCAGGTTTTCACTACAGCTCTACTGGCAATCTCTGCGGTATGCTGGTTGGTGAAAGTTCTGTATCTTTGTTACTTGTAACATGTAGCTGTGCTGGCAGGGGTTACTGGAAGAATGAGTGCAGTTTACTTGATACTGTTGGGAAATACAATTTTGAAGACTGTAATTCATGCTTTCAAGATACTGCAAAACAGGAAATAAGTCTAAAAGAGGCATATGGTGGATGAGGGTGCTACTTAGTAGTGAACTTCAGAGTTTCAAGTGTGACCTTACCAGTTACTGAACGTGACTGCAAAGGACAGTACTCAGGTGGTGAAGACCATTTCTATGCAACCAGTTGGTGTCTAGCGCAGTGAGGCCTTAAAGCTGCCATTTTCACTGGTCAAAATGGGCAGCCGTGCTCCTGTCCGTTGACGGCTATAAACTGCTCAGAACCTGGTTATTTGTGCTGGTGGGAGGCGGTAGAGCTGCTTGCTTTTACAGGTGAATTTGCTCTGTTGATTAACTAGAGGTTCCACTTCTGTTCCAGGCAAGGATCACTGCACGAGTCAGGTCAAATGCTGGCAAAATTCCTGGCAGTATCAACAGTCTGTTACAACTTGTTGTTGCTGGAACACGTGCTGCTGGGCCGTGCATGTGGCCCTATCTGCTACTCAGCTCAGTGCAGCTTCTCTTATTGGTATAAATGGCTCGGTTGATGACTGCTAGATCTAATACATGGTATGCAAATGTTTCATCAAAATAACTGTAGAGAGTTAACTTCTGCTTTGGAGCTAGATCTGCGCAACGGTAGCCATTCCATTCCACTTGCTGGACATGCTTTGGTCTTGCACAGAAGGTGCAATTTGTGCATTCCATCTTCTCTCATGGTAGGAGGTGCACAGCTGCAGTGTTGGGAATGCTGCATGCGCTCCTCATTTCGTAACCCAGCAAACTAATTGTGACATGCTTAATAGAGAGGTTTATAGTGATAAAACAATGTGAAGGTGGCTTGGTTGGCTTACCACCAAGTTATGACTTTAATAGAGCTCTTCTGTGTGTTGCTCTCCTGAGGTGGTTCGACCTAAGTGGTCACTGGTGGGTGAGGCCGTTGCTGCTGCTGCTTCGTGTCAGTGGGTTACTGGGGTGCTGAGGATTACACAAATGTCTGTCAGAAGGGTGCATGAAGGCTGGTGAGACTGAGGTAGAAGGAAGGGCAGGAGGATAGAAACATCCAGAGAGGTGAAAATGGGATAGCAGGGAGACTGTAAAAAGTATGGAAAAAGCGTTAGGACTGATGACAGTAGCTGAGATTCAAATGTACTTACGGGATTCCTAATCCAGTCAGTTAATACACATGTTTACAAGTTGAGTTGTAATAACTGCCCTTAGACTGGGTTGCTTTCTTGATTCCTTCCATTCTTCTGCATCCTGAGAGCAGTGGCTCAGCTGTAACTGAGGATGTCCTTACAGAAGCTGCAGCTACCGCACAGCTGGGCTGCTGAAGGCTGAAGCTTGCTGTGAGACTGACACCATGGCATTCTGGTCATCTGTCCCTCCATAGAGGATATGCAAGTAAATATCCTGACAGTCGGGAGGAATAGCGGGGTTCCCACAGGTGCATGCCTTCAGCCATGCCCCGTTTATACGTGTAATCCCTGAATGTTCAGAATTGTTTCAACGAGCTTATTCTCAGAGCACCTGATTTAAAAAATATACTTTCCTTGACCAATCCAGAGGACTGCCATGGGGTTGGTGTTGAGCCCCGCTTGCCCAGACGCAGAGAAGAAAACTGCCAGATGAGGGCTGAGCTAAGCCACCTTCCATACTCTGCCAGGCTCGCCGACGTACCGCAGGGCGCTGGCCCTCCTGCCAGGTTCCCGGGGCTGTCTGAACTTTGGGGCGCTCGTGGTGCCGTGAGGCTCACCCTGCTAAACCGCTGCAGGAGGAGGGATACGTCCTGCACGCAGCTTCCTACGAGCCGGGGTGCGCCGTCTTGCGGGACGGGGGCTCGCGTTCTCCCGGGGAAGGACCGAGGGAAGGAGGGAGGGATGGAGGCGGCGGCGCCGCCGCTGCGGCCCCCTCAAGGCGGGGGCGCGCCGTCACCGGCGCCTCCGCTCGCGCCGGGTGCGGTCCCCGCCGGCGCC